>NW_012110252.1:670274-737478 GCF_000951045.1 Mandrillus leucophaeus
GGCCACCATGCTTGGCTAATTGTTGTATTTTTAGTAGAAACGAGGTTTCATTATGTTGGCCAGGCTGGTCTTAAACTCCTGGCCTCAGGTAATCCGCCCGCCTCGGCCTCCCAAAGTGCTGGGATTACAGGCGTGAGCCACTGCACCCAGCCTAAATTCTTGTTAACTATATTCACCCTACAGTGCCACACATCACTAGAACTTCATCTTCTTATCTAGCTTAACTTTGTATCCATTAACCAACCTCTCCCTATCCTCCCTCCCCACTACCCTTCCCATCCTCTAGTAATCACAATTCTACTCTCTACTGCTAGGAGCTCATCTTTTTAGCTCCCACATATAAGTAAGAACATGCAGTATTTGCCTTTCTGTGCCTGACTTATTTCACTTTACATAATGACCTCCAGTTCCATCAATATTGTCACAAATGACAAGATTCATCCTTTTTTATGGCTGTATAGTATTCCATTGTATATAAATGCCACATTTTCTTTATCCATTCATCTGTTGATGGACACTTAGGTTGATTCCATATCTTGGTCATTGTAATAGTGATGCAATAAACAGGGAGATGCAGGTATCTATTTGGTATACTGACTTACTTTCCTTTGGATAAATGCCCAAAAGTAGGATTGCGGGATCCTTAAGGGTTTTGAATAAGAAATTGTGGACCTATTTTTGTGCCTTGAGAACCATCCAGTTTCCCTTTCCTTTAGTTCTGAGCTAATGAGAATAAATTTGTGTTCATCCATGTGATTCCTCAGAACACTGTGTAACAGCTGGAAAGAGCCACCAGAAGATGTGCCTCAAATCGTTATCAGAGGCATCTCCATCGGTCCTAGGTCGCCTCTTTGGTTTATACTCCTTCAACACATGAGAGGCGCCTCTCTTGGAGCATTCACTGTCGGGGATCTCTGTGTCAGCTGCTTGCATTAGCTATATTCTCCAACCCTAACGATCACAGTGGATCCCCAAGGAGCTCCAGATTATCAACTCCTGTCAATTCATTTGAGCCCGGGAGTTCAAGGCTTCAGTGAGCCATGATCATGGCACGACTGCACTCCAGCCTGGATGACAGTACATGACCCTGTCTCAAAAATAATAATAGGGCAGTTATGGTGGCTCATGCCTGTAATCCCAGCACTTTGGGAGGTCGAGGCGGGTGGATCGCCTGAGGTCAGGAGTTCAAGACCAGCCTGACCAATATGGGGAAACCCCGTCTCTACTAAAAATACAAAAATTAACGAGGCATGGTGGCGTGCGCCTGTAGTCCCAGCTACTCAGGAGGCTGAGACACGAGAATTGCTTGAACCTCTCAGCTCACTGCAATCTCCGCCTCCCAGGTTCGAGCGATTCTCCTGCCCCAGCCTTCTGAGTAGCTAGGATTACAGGTTCCTGCCACCACAGCTGGCTAATTTTTTGTATTTTTAGTAGAGACGGGTTTTGCCATATTGGGCAGGCTGGTCTTGAACTCCTGGCCTCAGGTGATCCACCTGCCTCAGGCTCCCAACGTGCTGGGATTACAGGTGTGAGCCACCCTGCCCGGCCTGGGTTGTCTTTTAAGTTTAAAAAAATCATTTGTACATGTAGTCCTTTCTGAATATAACATTGGTTTGAAGCTAACTCAATAGAAAGAAACTCCATCTCTTTAGTCTCTCTAGTTTGACTATAGTAGCTAACAGAGTTGGGCTGCAATGTCACACTTCAGCTTCAGGTGTCACCATCTGATTTGATTTGCTCCAGCCTAAGCATTTCTTAAATTGGGGGCTTTAGATTCTGTGACAGGTATCTCTATTATGGGTATTTTGCCTGAGACATACGAGTCACTCTTCTGGAGGAGGGGGACAGAAACCACCATTTATCAAGTGTCCTTCCCTTTTCCAGACACAGTGCTGCCGTGGGTGGGTTTCATACACGTTTCGTTTCCCTCTAACAAGCACTCTCTGCTGCCCATTTCACCAGGGAGAAAACTGAAAGGCTGAATTACTCACCCAAAATTACACAGCCAGGTAATAAGAGGGAGAGCCAGGGTTTGAATTCCAGTTTTCCTAAAGCCAGAATCTACACCTCTTCTCCCAAACACAGAGGGGACATCTGCAGGCAGGGACTAACAATCTCGGTCACATCCATTCTATCCATTCTCTGTTGACGTTCATGTGTATGTTTCCAGGAATCTTTGTTAGGCCTGGCACTGCCCCCTACATTGTTGGCCACAACCTAATAAAGGCTCATGCTGAGGCCTGGCATCTGTACAACGATGTATACCGCGCCAGTCAAGATGGTGTGATTTCCATCACCATCAGCAGTGACTGGGCTGAACCCAGAGATCCCTCTAACCAGGAGGATGTGGAGGCGGCCAGGAGATATGTTCAGGTCTGTTTTTCCTCTGGACACTTGTTCTTACTTTTGTCCATCTTTCCTTCCAGCCTAATGGAAACAGATTGTGAATCAAAGATTTAGGGTGTGGTGGCTCATGTCTGTAATCCCAGCACTTTGGAAGGCTGAGGCAGGAGGATTGCTTGAGGCTAGGAGTTTGAGACCAGCCTGGGCAACATAGCAAGACCTTGTCTGTTAAGAAACAAAAATTATTAGGGCATGGTGGCACACACCTATAGTCCCAGCTGCTCAGGAGGCTAAGGTGGGAGCTTGAGCCCAGGAGTTCAAGGTTGCAGTGAGCCATGATTTCAGCACCATTAAACTCCAGGTGACAGAGGGAGACCACCCCCAACCCAAAAAAAGAAGAATGGTTAGGATCTAAGCCTAGTTTTGCTATTGCCTGATTTTGTGAGCTTGGGAAAATCATCTAACTTTTTCATGCCTTAGTTTTCTCATCTTTGAACTGGAGATGCTCTACCCACCTCATAAGTTTGCTGTGATGAAAGTGATAAGGTCTATGGGGTTAGGTTGTCTTTAAGTTTTTAAAAATCATTTGTACAGGTAATTATTTCTGTAACATTGGTTTGAAGTTAACTCATAGAGAGAAATTTCCAAATCTCTTCAGTCTCTCTGGTTTGACTATAGTCACTAACAGAGCTGGGCTGCAATGTCACACATCACCTTTAGGTGTCGCCATCTAATTTGATTTGCTCCAGCCTAGGCATTTCTTTTTTTTTTTTTTTTTTTTTTTGAGACGGAGTCTTGCTCTGTCACCCGGGCTGGAGTGCAGTGGCCAGATCTCAGCTCACTGCAAGCTCCGCCTCCCGGGTTTATGCCATTCTCCTGCCTCAGCCTCCCAAGTAGCTGGGACTACAGGCACCCGCCACCTCGCCTGGCTAGTTTTTTGTATTTTTTTTAGTAGAGACGGGGTTTCACCATGTTAGCCAGGATGGTCTCAATCTCCTGACTGTAGATTCTGTGAAACTCATTAGTGCCCCTAATTTGCCAACTCAATGAGTTTAAGAACAGCATCTTTTGGTCATGGAATTTCACCTCTAGGAAGTAGAGACATTAGTAGGAAGCTGGCTGGGCATGGCGGCTCACACCTGTAATCCCAGCAGTTTGGGAGGCTAAGGCAGGCTGATAACCTGAGGTCAGGAGTTCTAAACCAGCCTGGCCAACATGGTGAGACCCCACCTCTACTAAAAATATAAAAATTACCCAGGCGTGGTGGCACATGCCTGTAGTCCCAGCTACTCTGGAGGCTGAGGCAGGAGTTGAGATGGCCATTGCACTCCAGCCTGAGTGACAGAGCGAGGCTCCATCTCCAAAAAAAAAAAAAAAAAAGGAAGCAGGTGCCAGCATGGCCTACCTTTATTTCCACCTGAACCCCTGACTGACAAGAGAAGAGAAGGAGAAGAATGATCCTCATTCATGGCACAGCTCCTCTGGCTCCTCCTAGAGTCTCTGAAAGGGCTAGAAGGTGCTGTCCCCTACATTTTGCATCAGGAAGGAAAGACAGGGGTTTCTCTCTGGACTGGTTCCCACTTTGGGCTCTGTGGAAGAGTCTGCCAACTGTGACACTATAACTCTCCTGGGGGGAACACCAAGGGCCTTGGTTTGCCAAACTCTTCACAGAAGAACTTGACAAAGATAGTCAAATTAATAAACGCAACGAAGAGCTTAATTTTCTGGTCTGCCAGTCAGCTGGGGAAACAGTTTTGAAACAAAATTAATGTATCCCTCATTTCAGACTCACAGAACTGGTGATTTAGAGCAACGTTTCCTTTTTTCCTGAAATCAAAACTTCGAATGTCAGGAAATGTTAGGCTGTCATATCTTTAGATTGAGCCACTTACTGGTGAACTGTGATACTGCAGCCATGGACTATGACAGATGCATCTCCTATTAGAATCAGCTTCCACAAAAACATCCAGTGTGTTACCTTGGAGTGGGTGCACTTAAGCCTCCTTACCAGGGCATGTGTGTTCCATGCCTCGTCTCTAACCATGAGTGGAAGCTGCCCTCACCCCAATTCCCAGCAGCAGCCAGCAGGTGAGGAGAGGATTTGGAGAGACTAAAGAAGGCTCTCAACCCCCCAGCATCATAGTGTGTGGGTGCCACGTATCTCCACCCGTGATAAGGATGGCCTAGGCCTCATTAGAGAAAATGGATCAAACAGTTCCCCATGTTGGGGCTGTGAAGGCCCATGAAGAGTTATGCTTTGTCCGGAAAGTCAGGAAAGCAAAACCTTGCATCTCAGCCCTCCCCAGAAAGTTCTGGTTGCTCCTTGGGCACTTTGATGCAGAAGTTCAGCTGCTTAGTGGTGAGAAAGGGAACCGGGAGCCTGGAGGCTTGTGGTTCTCCCTTCTCCTCTGCAGGATCTGTCCAAGGGCGGCCAGGAAGCATTTGTTGAGTTCCAGGGTCAGTGCACAGGTCAGTTCCTGTCACCTCAAGCTGTAACTATGAAGAGGTGGCCCTGCCCTCAGTGCAGCAGCAGCTGAGCAAGCACAGACCCAGCTGGGAGACCTGTGGGCACTGAAGCTGCAACAGGCAGGAGCCACAGAGAAGAAAACTTAGCCTGGGGGTCCAGAAAAAGGAGGGAGGTTGTGAGGCCCGGCACTTCTGAGCAGGGACGGTGCTGTCTCTTGCTGTACCCACCTGTAATGCCTGGGCTGACTGTCTCCCCAACCCCACCCACAGTTCATGGGAGGCTGGTTTGCACATCCTATTTTCAAGAATGGAGATTACAACGAGGTGATGAAGACGCGGATCCGTGACAGGAGCTTGGCTGCAGGCCTCAACAAGTCTCGGTAAGGGCCTGGTGCCCGCAGTGCTGAGGGCATGGCGTCGGGGTCGCAGAGGCATGTCTCGGGCAAGTTACCATAACTGAGCTTCTTTGCTTGCTGGGAAGTTACATGTGATCATATATGTAAAGCTTAGCCCAGTACCTGGCACTGCTATGTGCTTGACAGAGGGGGGTTGCTATTATGGTTATTATATTGCAGAACAGCCAGGAAATCTGTCCCAAGGATATCCACCTCTGAGCAACCCCACTCCACCACTCCACAGATAAATCCCAGCTCATCCTATCCCATTTCATCACCGCACGTGCGCATGTGGGTGGCAGTGGGTGAGTCAGGTTTGTGCTTTGCATCATTTGGCCAGCAGGTGGCGATGGTTTGCACCAAAGCGTCCCTCGTTACCCACCCGCCCCTTCTTGTCAAGGAAGGAGTAGCAAAGTCAGCAGCCAACGTTTACGCATCTTCTGTTGGTATCTTTATTTCTACTTAAATATGAGTAAAGTGAGGCGCAAAGATTAGGGCAAGGTCGGTCACCCAGCTATTAAGAGATGAAGCTGAGATTTGCAGCCAAGCTGTCTGCCCCCAGGGCGCATGCTGGGGGCTTGAGTCATGCCGGTGGGGCGAGAGGTGTGGTGTGTGGAAGCGCGGGAAGCGGGGGTCACTGCCCGTGGGAACATGCCCACCGCTCCAAGGCCGGTGGGAATCAGGTGTGAATTCCCAACACAGTCTTTGAGTCCTGTCCCCAGACGCCCCCATAGAGCCCAGCTGAGGATTAAAAATCCAGCTCCCAGGCTGGGCGCGGTGGCTCACGCCTGTAATCCCAGCACTTTGGGAGGCCGAGGGGGGCGGATCACTTGAGGTCAGGAGGTCAAGACCAGCCTGGCCAACATGGCGAAACCCTGTCTCTACTAAAAATACAAAAATTAGCCGGGCGCGGTGGCGGGGGCTGTAATCCCAGCTACTTGGGAGGCTGAGGCCAGAGAATCGCTTGAGCTCAGGAGGCAGAGGTTGCAGTGAGCCGAGATGGCGCCACTGCCCTCCAGCCTGGACGACAGAGGGAGACTCTGTCTCAAAAAACAAAGAAAAAAGAAAAAGAAAAGCCAGCTCCCACCTCACAATGCACACCCCGGCCTAGTTAGAGTAAGTGCCGCAGAGCAGGCTGTGCCTAAAGGTCTAATCTGTGAACTGTGATCTGCAGCGAAACCGGTGAGCGTGCGGCCGGTCCGCACAAGTTTGCCGAGCACCTACCATTAGACCGAGCCAGGGCCAGAGGGAGGGGTCCACGGAAGGAGAGGATTCCAAGTCGGTTCCTCAAGCTGCTGACAGATCAGCTGGAAAGACAGTGCTCCATGGAATCCCATTCCCCAGGCTCTTCAGTACAAAGAAAACTCAGCAGATGAGATCAGGGTGGACCGGGTAGACCCAGGAGATTTCATGGACAAGGCAGGACATCAGCTGAGCTGGGCCTTGACAGGGGATAGAGTGCAGGAGATTACAGGTCATTCCTTCTAAGGGGCAGGGTTGTGAAGACAGGCCTAGAGGTAATAATGAGTGGGGTGCCAGAAGCTGAGAGTGGGGGAGACCAGCCCAGCGGCAGTGAAGGGGCTGAGGCCACATGGTGAAGGGCCTGGAAGCCACGTGCAGGGCATTGGCTTTGGGGCCACAGGCCATTGCTGGCTTCTGAGCGGAGGCATCAGGTACATGAGGAGGCTGTGCTTTGGTTTTCTCCCATCATCTCAGAAACCCCAGGGAAGGAAGGTTCTTGATCCCTCAGGTTAACGGTCACAGAAAGGTCAAGATGAAAGTGTCAGAGGCATCTCTGGGCCACACCTAAACCAGAAGCACCAGGTCTCCCTGTCAGCATGCGCATGCAGTCAAGATCATCTGTAAACACCGCACACAAGTGTTTATTGGTCAGGTTCTGCAGGACAGAGGCTTTTCACTCAGAGTGCCTGGAAAATGCTCCATCTACACGTTAAGAAGACAAAGTTCCCAGGCTCACATGTAATCCCAGCACTTTGGGAGGCTGAGGCAGGAGGATTGCTTGAGACCAGAAGTTCAAGACCAGCCTGGGCAACATAAAACTTTGTCTTTACAAAAAAATTAAAAATTATCTAGGCATGGTGGCACACACCTATATTCCCAACTACTTGGGAGGCTGAGGTGGGAGGACTGCTTGAGCCCAGGAGACTGAGGTTGCAGTGAGCTATGATCTCACCACTTCACTCCAGCTTCAGGGGGCGTGCAGTGTCCCCAGGAGGGCAGAGCGAGACGCTGTCTGAAAACAAAAGAAAAAGAAAGAAAGAAAACAAAGTTCAGTGAAATCAGGAGAACTGAGAAATTCAAACTCAAATACTCAATTTGCAAATTATTTGCCCTGCTACTTTGAAGATCTTGAAGCTCTTATTATTATTATTGCTAAAGTTGGAGAAAAAGAGGCATGCCTAACCAAACCCAACAGGAAGGAGCAGAGAAACTTGGAAAGGGCAGAAAACGGAGATACAAATTATACAAGATACAGGGCCGGGCGCGGAGGCTCATGCCTGTAATCCCAACACTTTGGGAGGCTGAGGTGGGTGGATCATTTGAGGTCAGGAGTTCAAGACCAGCCTGGCCAACATGGTGAAACCCCATCTCTACCAAAAATACAAAAAATTAGCCAGGAGTCGTGGCGGGCGCTTGTAGTCCCAGCTACTCAGGAGCCTGAGGCAGGAGACTTAGGAGGTTGAACCCAGGAGGCGGAGGTTGCAGTGAGCTGAGATCGCGCCACTGCACTCCAGCCTAGGTGACAGAGTGAGACTCAGACACCAGGAAAAAAAGAAATTATACAAAGTCTAACTTTACAAACATACGGAAGAGTCTTGGGTATGTACCTCAGGTATACTCTTGATTTTGAAATCTGTCATAGATGCTAAATATCAGAATTTGCATATGTTAATGTTTGAAGGAAATGAAGAACTGTGCATGCATGTGTGTGCGTGCATGTGTGTGTATGTGCGTGTGTGTGCGTGCATGTGTATGTGCATGTGTGTGCGTGCATGTGTGTGTATGTGCGTGTGCGTGTGTGTGGTCCTTCAGGTTTCAGAGGCTCTTGCAGAGACCTAGGGAAGCCAGGTTTTTGGTCTGGGCAGGAGGAGCCGCAGGTACTTCCTGCACTGCCTGAAGGACCTGTTCGTCCCTTCCCGTTCCCCCAGTCACTGCCAAGTGCCTGGGGTTCAGAGTACTCCCCCACCCCAGCCCCATGACATTCTCTTCTCAAAGCGTGGCTCTCCCTGACGCCCTGCCCTTAATGGCTTCTTCCATCCAGGCTGCCAGAATTTACAGAGAGTGAGAAGAGGAGGATCAACGGTACCTATGACTTTTTTGGGTTCAATCACTACACCACTGTCCTGGCCTACAACCTCAACTATGCCACTGCCATCTCTTCTTTTGATGCAGACAGGTAAGTCCACCAACAGGGCGCCCGTAGCCATCTCTGGAAAAGGCAGAAAGGTGCGCCTTGGCTGTGCCCTCTGAGGCCTGCCCAGCCTCAGAATAGGGCCTCCAACGCCGAATGTGGCAGGGTTTGCAAGACGCTCACCACCCCACAGATCCCAAGGAAATCTCCAGCAAGCAGGAGGGAGAGGAGGCCGGATCCCCAGGGCATCTCCCATCAGGGCACACGTGCTTGGCTTTTTGTTTTATTTCATTTTTAAAGTTTATTTATTTATTTTGTGTTCTTTTTCACAGGCTGCTCAACTTTCAAAATGCTTGGTTTTTAAAAAGGATTTTCAAGAAAAAAATTTATTTAGGTTTTATCAAAATTCACTTTAATGTTAATAAATATTACAATAATACAAGAGTAAAATTTTATTTTCTCTTTTAAACAATGCTTTTATGAAGTAGAGATAGTAAAAGATTTTGGTTCACCTTTTAAGTAACGGTTTTTATTTTTATTCTATTCGTTTTTTTTTAGACAGAGTCTCGCTTTGTCACCAGGCTGGAGTGCAGCAGCACAATCTTGGCTCACTGCAACCTCCGCCTCCCGGGTTCAAGCGATTCCCCGGCCTCAGCCTCCAAGTAGCTGGGATTACAGGCGCGCACCACCACGCCTGGCTAATTTTTTTTGTTTACTTGTTTGTTTGTTTGTTTGCTTTGTATTTTAGTAGAGACAGGGTTTCACCATGTTGGTCAGGCTGGTCTCTATCTCCTGACCTCAGGTGATCCACTCGCCTCAGCCTCCCAAAGTGCTGGGATTACAGGTGTGAGCCACCGCGCCTGGCCGATTGTCTTTTTCTTTATATCTATTTATCTAGAGACTTTTCCATCCATATCCTGTATGGTTTTTTAAATGTCTCCAAGTTAATTTTCACCTTTCTCTAGTACCTCCTTGAGTATCTTAATAATCAACCTTCTGAATTCTTCATCTGGCAACTCAGGGATTTCTTCTTGGTTTGGATCCATTGCTGGAGAGCTAGTGTGACCTTTTGGGGATCTTATAGAACCTTGCTTTGTCATATGACCTTTTCTGGTTCCTTCTTATCTGGGGAGACTGTTTCACTGGAAAGATCTGGAATCAAGGGCTGCTGTTCAGATTATTTTGTCCCACTGGGTGATCCCTTGATGTGGTGCTCGCCCGCTTCCCCTCGGGATGGGGCTTCCTGAGAGCCAGACTGCAGTGATGGCCATTGCCCCTCTGGGTCTCTCCACCCAGCAGGACTGCTGGGATCTGAACTGGTGCTGAGGAATGTCTGCAGAGTCCTGTGATGGGATCTGTCATCCGGCCTCCCAGCCATGGATACCAGCACCTGCTCCAGTGGAGGTGCAGGGGAGTGAAGTGGAGTCTGTGCGGGTCGTTTGTTGTGGTTTTCTCACACGCTGGTCATGCTAGCAGTGAAGTTGTCATGTGGACAGACTCAGGACGTCTGGTCAGCCAGGATGTTGCAGGCGGTGGAATTTGTTGTTGTTTTCTCCTTCTTTGGAGCAGGATTGTTCTGAGTTGCTGTAATGGGGTGAGTTGGTTGGTCTCCAGCTAGGAGGTGGCACTTTCTTTTTTCTTTTCTTTTTTTTTTTTTGAGGCAGAGGTCTTGCTCTGTCGCCCAGGCTGGAGTGCAGTGGCGCGATCTCGGCTCACTGCAAGCTCCGCCTCCCGGGTTCACGCCATTCTCCTGCCTCAGCCTCCCAAGTAGCTGGGACTACAGGCACCCGGCACCACGCCCGGCTAATTTTTTGTACTTTTAGTAGAGACGGGGTTTCACCATGTTAGCCAGGATGGTCTCGATCTCTTGAGCTCGTGATCCACCCGCCTCGACCTCCCAAAGCGCTGGGATTACAGGCGTGAGCCACCGCGTCTAGCCTGGGGGTGGCCCTTTCAAGAGAGGAGGTGATGCTTTCAAGAGAGGAGATGGCACTTTCACGGTGGCACTTTCAAGGTGCTTTCCCCTTCTGGTGCCACCAGCTGCAGTAGTAGAAGGGGGATTATAAGCTTGCCCTACGTTGGCCAGGGTACGTATTCGGGTTTCTCAGGTGATGGGCGGGGCCATAGAACTCCCAGGAGTTCGTGTCTTTGGTCTTCAGCTCCCAGCAAAGGTAGAGAAAGACCATCAGATGGGGGCAGCGTTAGGCATGTCTGAGCTCAGACTCTCCTTGGGTGAGGCTTGCTGCGGCCACTGTGGGGAATAGAGGGCTGGTTCTCAGGCCAGTGGAGTTCTGTTCCCAGGGAGATTGTGGCTTCCTCTGCTGTGTCATACAGGTTGCTAGGGAAGTTGGGAAAACTGGCCGTCACAAGCCTCACCCAGCTACCATGCAGCCAGCCAGGCCAGTCTCACTCCTGCCGTGCCCTGCCAACAGTGCGCGGGGCAGAGCTCTCACCCCGGGCTACAAGCCTCCTCTCTGAGAAAGCAAGCAGGGCTTTCAGGCCTTGCCCCTCCCCACCTGCCCACACTGTTGACTGGGGCTTCGGTGCTTTTATCTGCACTTCTTGTTTGCCGCCAAGATTCTGCTCAGGAAAATTCATGCTTCTAGTTGAAATTAAGTTCAGCTAGAAGCTTCCTTCATCCTTCCCTTCCCTAATTCCACTGGCTTCCTTCCCCAAGGACCGCTGTAGGATAAAGTCAGGAATGGCTTCCCTGGGCTCAAACTGGGGACAGGGAGTGGCTAAGGGCTCTTCCTACTGCTTCTTCTACTTTTACATTTCACTGGGCTCCCTAAATCCACTTGCATTCTAGGTAAGGTTAAATCCTTCTCCTATGATCTGGATGTTCAGGTCCCCAGAGAGGATGCGTGTTCAGAGGCAGACCTTCCCCTTCTCACACTTTGGGAACTCACAGTTCTGTAGCTGTCTCATGGCGTTTGCAGCAGCATTCTGCTTCTTTCAAAGGGTCTATGAATTCTTTGGGTTTTTCTGGTATGTTCCTGCAGTAGTTCTTGGAGCAATAGTTCACAACGTGAGTCTCCACACACTGTTCTGTCCATCCAAGTGGGAGCTGTACCTAAGTCCTGTCTCCTATCTGCCATTTTCAGAAAATCTCATTTTGTTCCTTTTCTATGAAGCATCTTTCCACACCAGTAGCTCTGACTGTGTTCAGGTTCTTTCTTTGAAAACCAGCCCCTCCACTCCCACTGCATCCTGAAACCCCCGCCGAGTTAGGCTCACCAAGGGGGCTGAGGAGACTCCAGGACACCCCTCTACTCCTTCTGATTCTCCCTCCCTCTCATCAGCGCTGGGGCTGTCTCCTGGGAGACCTCCACTTGTGCTTATGAAATGGCCCACATTCAATTCAGCTGAGTCAGATAAATCCCGGTGCTGATAAAACTAACTTTTTTTTTCTCCTGAAGGATCTGAGTGTAAGAAGTGTGTAAATGCTTGGTCCTTATTTGACATGTGCGACTACAGGTGATCAGGCTTCTGTGGCCTCCCCCAGCAGGCACCCCTGTGGCAGGAGCTGTCCCCTCTCCTTGTCCATCACTGAAGAGAGAGGCCAGGCTCTTGGACACTTGAAGGAGGTGCCAGCCTGTCCGCTGCCTGTCAGCAGACAAAGCAGGGCCCCAAGTATTGATGCCTGTGGCCACACCCGTGGTCTGCATGTGGCACTGACTAGACACGGGTGGCTTGGGGGAGCCCATTCTCTGGAGAACAGCACTGGTGTCCATCGGAAGTCTGGAGCTGGGGACACCCAGAGCCTTTCAGAGCTGCTGTAAGGAGCCACCTATTCAGAGTAGTGGAGGGCTGGGCTCCATGAGCAAGAACATGCTCTGCACAGGCAGAGAAATGGAAGGGCGGAGAGCTGAGTGGCTCGTCCAGTGCTATACCAGCACAGAGTGCAGGCAGCTAGAACCAGCAAAAGGAGGAGAATTTGAGGCAATTTGATTCTTCTGGGGTTAGTATGATTCTTAAGGCCAGACAAAACCTAAGGCTTTTCCTGGTCTAGGTCCTGTTTCGTGTTTCATGTAAAGGGCCTCTTGAGATTTACGTAACAATACCTCACCTTTAGTTTTTGAACTTGTAGAGGAGTTGCCTCCATCGCAGATCGCTCGTGGCCAGACTCTGGCTCCTCCTGGCTGAAGATGACGCCTTTTGGCTTCAGGAGGATCCTGAACTGGTTAAAGGAGGAATACAATGACCCTCCGATTTATGTCACGGAGAATGGAGTGTCCCAGCGGGAAGAAACAGACCTCAATGACACTGCAAGGATCTACTACCTTCGGACTTACATCAACGAGGCCCTCAAAGGTACGACGGGCCCACCCCTCCCCAGTGTGCCGCTTTCCCTGTTGGAAACATGTGCCATCTGCACTGCGGGAGGGTGATCAGTGTCCTTGGGCCACAGTAAGAAAAGAACGCTAAGGTTTCTTGCTGCTGTTGGGCGTAAGCCTTGCTTTAGGGCTGTGCTCTGAGTTTTTTCCTTCCTATGTCTAAGCTCAGCAAGCAAGCCCAGTGGCCTGATGCCACCAAACCCTAGTTCCTGGCCTGAGTCACTTGCTCCCCGTGATCCTCCCTGATGTCAGAACAGCAGTGCCCTCCTGAGAACGGTCTGGGTAGGGCCCAGGAGGAGTAGGCTGTGTGGTTACCTGTGGGGTCTCTTGGTCTCCAAACCAAAGTTTGAGGCTCTTGGCTCAGCCCTAGCAACTTGAGATGGGACCATGAGGATAAGAGAACGGAACAAATGCTGAGTAAAAGATCAAGCAATGCACCAGCAAAGGAAATGATTAGAACAATCCTACCCAGCTGAAATCTATTCCATCTAAGGGCTATTTTCTATAGGGAGGAGCATGAACATTCTAAGGCACTGACCAAGATCATGGATAGAAGTGTAGCCCGGGGGAATTAGTCCACCCATGTTCCCAACTACCATTCAGGGCTGAGCCCTTCTGGAAAGATGCTGGTGGCTCTGCATCTCCATCCACAGAGGACCCCACGAGCATGCAAAGGAAGGGGCAGCTTTCTTACAAAGCTGAAGCCAAAGCTTACCACCATCTATGAGAACGGTGGGGAGCACAGTAGGCAGACCTGGCTTCCGAAGGCCTGGCAGGAAGGTGCCTTCTGAGATAGGAAACTTATGCCCAGCCCTCTGTGTTTGAGCAGCTGTGCAGGACAAGGTGGACCTTCGAGGATACACAGTTTGGAGTGCGATGGACAATTTTGAGTGGGCCACAGGCTTTTCAGAGAGATTTGGTCTGCATTTTGTGAACTACAGTGACCCTTCGCTGCCAAGGATCCCCAAGGCATCAGCCAAGTTCTATGCCTCTGTGGTCCGATGCAATGGCTTCCCTGACCCCGCTACAGGGCCTCACGCTTGTCTCAACCAGCCAGAAGGTGAGATGTGGCTCTGGGAGGACATAAAGCCTAAGGGTGAGGGGCAGGTGGAAGGGCCTCTCTCAGTCTGTTTTCTTCTAGTTTATTTCCCTCCTCTATGCTGCTCCATCTCCTTCATTCATTCAACAAATGCTTATTTTCTTTGAATGCTCCAGACATTCAAAGGACGCTTAGGGTCAATGTTACACCTAGAAACCAGAGCCCTGGTCTGGGAATAAGCAGGTCTAGACTTTTCTTCCAGCCCTACCACTGACTTGCTGTGCACCCATAGATAAGAAACCAGGCACACGCTTCTGGGCAGTTACAAGGATCAAATAAGAGGATCATGAAAGTACAATGCCTGCACTATGTGGGTGCCCCATATTTGTTAAATGAAAGAGTATAAATCACTACACAAATATAAATGACAATTATCCAGTTTCAATTATACAGCCTGATGAGAATCCTTCATCTGAAAATTCAAAATCCAAAATACTCCAGAATCTGAAACTTTTTGAGCACTGGCATGACAACACAAATGGAAAATTCAACACCTGACCCCATGCGACAGGTCACAGTCAAAACACAGTTAAAGCTTTGTTTCATGCACACAATTATTTAACATAGTTATATAGAATTACCTTCACACCATGTGGATAAGTTGCATATAAAACATATATGAATTTCATATTTATACCTGGGTCCCATCCCCAAAATATCTCATTATGTATATGCAACTATTCCAAAATCTTAAAATATCCCAAATCTGAAACACTTCTGATCCCAAGCAAGCATGTCAGATAAGGGATATTCAACCTGTATTCTAATTGCTGATAGAGATGTTTAAAAAATACAACTGCTTAACTTCACTCAGTGGCTCCTGACACACAGTGAAAGACCTCCACCTCAGCAACCCATCAATGGCTGTGCAGATTTGGGGTACTGTGCAGCCTCTGCTGGGGTCTCAGAGATCTGAGAACTCAATCAGTGCCAGAGCACCAACCACCCTGTGTCCTCTCCTAGATGCTGGACCCACCGTCAGCCCTGTGAGAGAAGAGAAGGTGCCGTTCCTGGGGCTAATGCTTGGCCCTGCAGAGGCACAGACAGCTTTGTACGTTCTCTTTTCTCTGGTGCTTCTTGGAGTCTGTGGCTTGGCATTTCTCTCATACAAGTACTGCAAGCGTTCTAAGCAAGGGAAAACACAACCAAGCCAACAGGAATTGAGCCCAGTGTCTTCGTTCTGATGAGTTACCACCTCAAGTTCTGTGAAGCAGGCCTAGTTTCTTCATCTACCTTTGCTGGCTACCAAACTCCTTGGGGTCTTGGACTCTGCTCATGCTGGACTTCTCCATAAAGTCCTGCTGCAACGTTAAAGACGACTTTAATCTTGAAGGATTTCCAGTTACTGATTAAAATGGAAATATCTGCATCTTGCTCCAGTATCAGTTCATTTGGGCATTTGAGGAGCAAGTAGCTCTTGCAGAAACGTGCAGATACTGGTCTAGTGGGGTCTGTGAACCACTTACTTCAACTTAAGGGGCTGTTTTAACTTTCAGAGTTAAGGGTTAAGTTGTTAAGGGAGTAAAAACCATAAAAAAACCTTTCTATAAGAAGAAATCAACTCGATTGCATAGACTGCAATATCATCTCTGCCCTTCTGCAAGCTCTCCCTAGCTTCACATCTTGTTTTCCAGAAAATAAAAACAGCAGACTGTTCTTTCTCCTATGGTTGCCTCTCCTTGAGAAAGTAGGTTCAAGAGAAATTGTGAAGTCACACAAGCCATCTGGAGTTCCCATTAAGCTTTCTCACCAGACCAAGTCTTTCTGTTGACATTACATTCCTTGGGGCAAATACCACAACATGCAGAAAGTGGCCTTTTCCCACCCCACAAACACCCCCACTGCCACTTTTTATGCCATCCCCAGCTCTCTCTCCCATCTGACCTTGGTTCATTTAGCCTGTTTCCTTCCTCCTTTCCCAATTTGTGGTAGTTCTAAAATGCACGTAGGTCAACTATCCGTATTCGTTTGTGTCTTCCCAAATGCTATTCCTTCCACCTAGGATGCCTTTTCTTCTGAAAATGCCTTCAAGTCTCAGCTGAAATAATGTACTTCCTCCTCTGAATGGCTTCCCTGAAATCCCCAGGCAGATTCTCCTTCGTCTGCTTTGCTTGTAAATATCCCCTAGTACAACTTGACCATCCAGTTTCTATACTGGAATTGTGTATTTCTCTATCAGCTTCTTAAGGCCAAGGACCATGTCTCATTGTCTCTGGCAAGCACAACTTGGAGACAGCAATGAAAAGCACAAATGCTCCTTTCGTGTGTTCACCCATTCACATAGCATTTCCAGGGCAGTGGTGGGAGCAGAGAGATGTTCTTCATAATCCCCTCAAATGTGCTGAGACACAATCTCAGTGTGAAACACCTAAACACTTGATTGGCCCATATATTACATCTGGATAGCTGGGAAAATGTTTTGTAAAAACAGAGTAATTTCGGGCTGGTCTTAAAAGAATGATCATACTTGAAATTTGCTTCTTGTAAGCATTCCTTTCCCTCTCAAAACGTTCCAACGCCATGAGTCCCAACCTGGCAATCAGGAGCTTGTGGTGCACAAGCATTTTTCTCCATCAATCGACTGGAAAAGTTTGTCAGATGGGGCTGGGGGTGGTTCTAAAATTGATATTAAAGACATTCCTTGGCCGGGCGCGGTGGCTCACACCTGTAATCCCAGCACTTTGGGAGGCCGAGGTGGGCGGATCACGAGGTCAGGAGATCGAGACCATCCTGGCTAACACGGTGA
The DNA here is from genome assembly GCF_000951045.1 of Mandrillus leucophaeus. Taxonomy (NCBI): domain Eukaryota; kingdom Metazoa; phylum Chordata; class Mammalia; order Primates; family Cercopithecidae; genus Mandrillus; species Mandrillus leucophaeus. The sequence goes on from NW_012110252.1 coordinate 687,034, forward strand.
AACCCTGTTCTCTACTAAAAATACAAAAAATTAGCTGGGCGTGGTGGCGGGCGCCTGTAGTCCCAGCTACTCAGGAGGCTGAGGCAGGAGAAGGCAGAGCTTGCAGTGAGCCCAGATAGCGCCACTGCACTCCAGCCTGGGTGACAGAGCGAGACTCCGTCTCAAAAAAAAAAAAGGGGGGGAGAAAATGTTTACCGCATATGCTAGCAAATGGCTTTAATGTACACAGGAGTCTTACAAATCAGTAAGAAAAATATGAAAACAAAAAAATTGGCAAGCAATACACAGAATTCTCAAAGTAAGTCAGACTGATCAATAACATCAAGATGCTAACTTCATTCATGATAAATACAATGCATACGAGATACGTATCATTTCTCATCTACCATTTTGACAAAGCTAACAGTGTGATAACGCAGTGTTGGCGAAGGTGTGGGAAATGGACATTCTCGACTGCTGGCAGGGGTTCAAATTCACAGTTTGTAGAGGAGGCAATGCAACAACATCTTTAATAATCCAAACTGAAAACACTCTTCTTTCACTTAGCAAGTTATACAAACACAGTTGAAAGGTATATTTTCACAGTAAGACTATACCTCCCGCCCAAGGTTGCTTATGGTAGCAATTTTTGTAATAGAAGAACAAACATGTTTAATAACCACTGAATGTCACCAGAACATGGACAGTAAGCTGAGTGCAGTAACATTCATCAAGCAGAATGCTATGCAACCATTAAGAATGAGGTAGCTCGGTGTCGACAGGAAAAGATCTCAAGACTATGTAAGCAAAAAAGCAAGATGCAGGGTAGAATATATAATATGATCCCATTTATTTAAAAAATAAAGATTACATATTTGCTTATATTCGCATACAAATTTTCTGAAAATTACATAAGAAACTGTTAATAGATTACCTCTGGAGAATAGCACTGGGGTAAGAGGTGAGGAGGAATTCTCATTTTACAGCCTTATATACTGTTGTGATTTTTTTTTTACCATGTACTTTTTTAAAATACAAAATTGAGGAGGGATTCTCCTACTCCAAAATTACGAAGCATTCTTTTATGTACATTTCTCTAAGAGTTATATTTGATATTTTTCAAGGCAAACTAACTTGAGGTACTCCATGTTTTTCCAAATGTATTTCTAATAATTATTAGTAGAGTCACACCTATTTGACAGCTTTTTAAAAAAGTCACATATTGCTGTATTTTTAAAGATGACAAACCTTTATTTAAATGGGATGCTTGCTGGAGATTTTCTTTTTCAAACTCACTTTTTAAGTTACGGAAATAATATCACTGCTGAAAATTTGGAAAACATATAAGGGTGCCAAAAATACCACTAAGATCACATAAACCAATCTTACCATTATTAATGTTTTGGTGTGTTTTCTTTCTTTACATATATATTAATACCTAGTACTATCTATGTAGAAAATGTGTTTGCAAAGCTGAGATAACACTGTACCTATAGCTCTGGATCCTGCTTCTTTTGCCCAACACTTAACAGATGCTCAGTAAACATATTAAACCAAGTTGTTAATTAGTATTGTACCATTTCGCCTCATCAAAAATTACTTCTATAGAAGGCATTTAGTTGGTTTCCAGTTCTTGAGTAAAATAAATAACACTTAATGAATATGTCTATACCTAAACGCTGTCTGCATTTATGATTTAGAAAAAGCTACTGGATCAAACAGTATGAAATATTTTAAGTTTCTGATAAATGTTTTTCAGAATTATACTGGTTTTCACTCCACCAACAGCGCAGCCTGTGTTGCTGTTTCCTTGCCAACACTGTCACCATTTTTAAAAGTCGCTGTTATTTCACAGGTAAAAAATAGAAAGTTTGCTCTGAGAAAATTTCTTTCTCCCATTACAAAATAAAGTCACAGTCTTTCCATATGTCCACTCAAGAGTGCTATCTTCCAATCTAAAACAGAGGAACCGTTTTCAAACATCATTAGTTCAGTGGTCTCCACTAATAAAGACATATGGATAAAGTAACATGTAAGTCAGATAAGAATCTCAACTTAAGAAAAACCAAATGACTAAAAGCATATCTTTAGTCTATACTTCTTGTCCTATAGGTACTCTAGGTCCTTGTGTAATTATTGAGGACAAAACTTCAATTAAAGGTGAGAGGGAAAACTAGGTTGCAGACTAGCAGCTGTTTTGCATCAACTTTATGCAAACAAAGCGATGCCTCACTGACTTAGGAGACAAGTCACATGGCAGCAGTTTGTGTCAGAAAATTTCTTTCTTCAGTGATATTTAAGGTAACATAGCCAGCTACTTTCCCGAGACAGCTCCAGGGCAATACTGGGGAAAAAACAAAACAGAGATGCAGGACCTCAACAGAGCCCTGAGCAACAAAAAGATGCTAGATAACAAACTCAAAGCAAAAATAAGATCATTCCAATTTTTGGGAAAGTTTTTTTATTCAGTGTTTAAGTAAGATTAAAAACTACAAGATTCTGCTTGCAGCTGATGAGCAAAAAGAGAAGTTAAACATAAATTCTCATCTGATTAGCTAGTTAAAATGCTCTGACACAGAGTCAAATTACTCAGTGACATACCAGTTACTTTGGGCTTAAGAGTCTTGGAGCAAATTAGCTCTAAAAACGTGTCATCTGACAGCACAGGGCTAATAAGCATATGAAATACTGAGTAAGAAGCTGATGGAGGCAGGCTGCGGCAGACTTTTTGGTTCTTTTAGGCTTCTAGCAGTGGCTGGCGTATAAGCAAGGACCTAGCAGACAGTTATTTCCTGTCTTTACTTTTCTGAGTTAAACACCTTCAACCCACACCCACTAAGCAGAAATAGAGAGACATTTTATAGACCAGTTGGAAACGATAAAGCAGTCCCACTTCTCCAGTAGAATTTTAGTTGAATTAAATCATAAGAGAAACAATGATTATTGCACATATTATACTTGTCACACTACATCTGTTGAGTGGAATTTCCATTCCAAGTGTTGTTTTCATCTTCACCATCATCTTGAGTCCTTAATCTGTATATTTTCCCCTCCTTTTTAAAGTCGTCTCCACGTTTTTCCAGCACTCTTTTTCTCACTGGTTCCCTGATATGACAAAAGAGGGAGCAAAGGGAAGATGTCATAAAAAAAAAACAACAGTAATACAAGCTGTTTCCTTCCAACTTCCATCACTACAGGCAACTAAGTTTTACTTTTAATGCCATCTAAACTAAGGAAAGTCCATGGGAGACCATTGTATCTACTAGACTTTAGTACTAGACTTTAGTAGTCTTTGGTAGTGTAGTTTCATCTGATCTCTAAGTCAAGCCAGCCAGCCAAATCATATATTCCATTTCCATTGTGTTTCTTAGTGACTTACTAAGCTTTAGAGGAGTGTGACCATTTGCCAACTAATCTTCCTTTGTTATTTATGCAAGCTGACATACCTACTAAAACATTTGTAACTTAGCACTCTAGAGACTATCCAAAGCTCCAGTCAGCTTGACAGAAAGGGTCAATTTTTAATCCTTCACAAAATCTTTAAGAATGACTTATTTATAAACAATTAAGAATAAAGAGGACTTCCTCATCTGAAAATACAAAGGTATAAGGATAAAATTTAAGCCAACAGACTTTTGTTAACTCTAGAGGGGACAGAGAAAAAAGGAAAAATAACAGTGGAACACAAAGCTTCACCCTGTCTTTGACACAACTTTTATTCCATCCTTTGTTCCAATCTAAGACCTTTCTCTTATTTGAAAAAAGTGTTTTTTTTTTTTTTTTTTTTTTTTTTGAGACAGGGTCTCCCCTCTGTTGCCCAGGCTAGAGTGCAGTGGCATGATCATGGTTCACTGCAGCCTCAAAACTCCGGGGCTCACACAATCCTCCTGCCCCAGCTTCCCAAGCAGCTGAAACTAAAGGCACATGCCATCATCACACAGAGCTCATTAAAATTTTTTTTTGTAGAGATGGAGTCTCACCATGTTGCCCAGGCTGGTCTCAAACTCTTGGCCTCAAGTGATCCTTGTGCCTCAGCTTCCCGAAGAGCTGGGATTACAAGTATGAGGTACCACACCCAGCCTGAAAAAAGTTTTAAAAATCCACACAACAGGCCGGGCACAGTGGCTCACACCTGTAATCCCAGCACTTCTGGGAGGCCGAGGCAGGCGGATCACGAAGTCAGGAGATTGAGACCATCCTGGCTAACACGGTGAAACCCCGTCTCTACTAAAAATACAAAACAATTACCCAGGCGTGGTGGTGGGTACCTGTAGTCCCAGCTACTCGGGAGGCTGAGGCAGGAGAATGATGTGAACTCGGGAGGCGGAGCTTGCAGTGAGCCGAGATCACGCCACTGCACTCCAGCCAGGGTGACAGCGAGACTCCTTCTCAAAAAAAAAAAAAAAATACACACAACAAGCTATCCTGTATTACAGTAATCCAGTATTAAATGCTCCCACCCATTGCTCAGTTAAGAGTTGTAAGACTCAGCCTTCTTTGAGTTTCCCTGTGTCCTCACTAGAGTAATATACTTAGTAGATAACTGGTCTTTCTGCCTAATAGTTATTAAATAAAATAAAGGACAAAGCAGCCCAATACTTTTATAAGTCACTACCTATGGAATCCATAAACACATGACTAGGGGTTCTCCACAATGAAGACAGAGAGGAAAGAATTTCTATTACTTATCACATAGGACTGGTGTGAAGATTTGTTATAATGCCTATAAAAGGCCTCACAGAGTGCTTAACAGAGGTGTCCATTACAGTAAGTTACATTATTATGTAATTATTAGAAAGGGGCATAATCTTACTTTCTAGGAAAATACTTCCTGTCAACCTGTTTCAATAAAAGCTTAACAAAGATACGAGTTAAAATTGTCAGTGTTGTATTACTATGCTAACCATTGCATGCTATCTACTATAAATGTTGTTTTGTTTTTGTTTTGAGACAGGATCTCACTCTCACCCTGTCACCAAGGCTGGAGTGCAATGGCACAGTCTTGGCTTACTGCACCCTCAATCTCCAGGGCTCAAGTGATCTTCCCATCTCAGCCTCCCGAATAGCTGGGACCACAGACATGTGCCCAGCAAATTAAAAAAAATTTTTTTTGGCCGGGCGCGGTGGCTCAAGCCTGTAATCCCAGCACTTTCGGAGGCCGAGACGGGCGGATCACGAGGTCAGGAGATCGAGACCATCCTGGCTAACATGGTGAAACCCCGCCTCTACTAAAAAATACAAAAAACTAGCCGGGCGAGGTGGTGGGCGCCTGTAGTCCCAGCTACTCGGGAGGCTGAGGCAAGAGAAGGACGTAAACCCGGGAGGCGGAGCTTGCAGTGAGCTGAGATCTGGCCACTGCACTCTAGCCTGGGCGACAGAGCCAGACTCCGTCTCAGGGGAAAAAAAAAAAAAAAAAAAAAAAATTTTATACAGACAAGGTCTCACTACATTACCCAGGCTAGTCTTGAATGCCTGAGCTCAAGTAATTCTCTCCCCTCAGCCTCCCAAAGTGCTGGGATTACAGGCGTGAGCCACTGCATCAGGCCCTGGCCTCCTGGTTAAGGGATTAGTCCAAAATAATTCTCTGAAGGAGAATTTTCAAAGGAATAACCTGTTTGTGCAATTTGGTCCTTCTTTGAATGATCCAGACAAGGCTATCACCCAGTATATAAAATAACCAACCAACAGGGTTAAAATTATCAAAGCAGAGTAATTCATCTACAGTAATTATGCAAGATGACCCTGAACAATTAATGGAATGAAATATCTTGTCAAGCAAAACATGGTTAGGAAGAAAGAAGTTACTAGAAAAAAAAATCTGCCTTGATAGTTATGGGATAAAGAAGCTTCAATGAATGAAACAATAAACCAGCAGAGGTGAAGCTGCTTTCCATAAAATTGGTTTTACAAAGCTGAGGAGAGATGATATAATAAAGTTTCAGAGCATCTGAGTTTTTCTCCTCCACTGTGGGAACTGGAAAGGACATATACAGAAAGGCAAAGTACTCAATTTTTTACTTTAAAAAAGATATTGGGCATGACTTACATATTTTATAAATGGGGAAAACACACACAGATACCTTTTTTCTGATTTGCTAGATGATGCAGGGTTTGGGGGTTCTGACGATGTTACTCTCACTGAAGTCTGTGTGGGAGGTGGATTGCTAAACAAGAAATTGCTAATTAATCTCCAGATGGCAAGGAATGGATAAAGTACTGTTCCCAACAAGGTCCAAATGTCTCCACTGGAAGAGTGTACAATGGATGCAGTTGGTCTTCCTGCCTAGAAATTAAGAAATAAACAAACCTAGATAAAGACTACATTAGTACAATCACATCATACCCAAGGTTCCAGACGAAACTTTTATCTGGAAAAGGATGTCCTACTGATTTTAGTTTACTTCAAGAGGGTGAAATGATATCTTTTGCTGTTTTTCAGGTATATATAAACTTCTGAAGACTCCCAGAAGTTTTAAAAGATAAATTATAATATACAATATTATAATTGCATAATACTATATATTATATATACAATTGCATAATACTGTATATTATATATATATTATAATTGCATAATACTGTATATTATATATACAATATTATAATTGCATAATACTGTACATTATATATACAATATAATTGTACAATACTGTATATTATACAATATAATTGTACAATACTGTATATTATAGATACAATATTATAATTGCATAATACTGTACATTATATATACAATATTATAATTGTACAATACTGTGTATTATATATACAATATTATAATTGCATAATACTGTGTATTATATATGCAATATCATAATTGCATAATACTGTGTATTATATATACAATATTATAATTGCATAATACTGTGTCTTATATATACAATATTATAATTGCATAATACTGTGTATTATATATACAATATTATAGTTGCATAATACTGTGTATTATATATACAATATAATTGCCTAAAACTGTACGTTATATATACAATAATTGCATAATACTGTATATTATATATACAATATTATAATTGCATAATACTGTATATTATATATACAATGTTATAATTGTATAATACTGTACATTATATATACAATATTGTAATTGTATAATACTGTATATTATATATACAATTGTATGTAATTGTATGTTATAATTATTTGGAGCTCTGTTTAAGAGAAATTGTAATATACAAACTAGAAAGTAGTTCTCAGTGAAATGAGCCACCTATTTTTTAAGAATATTAAACTTTTATAAGAAAAGTCTTTCTTGCTGATTAAAAAAAACGTTTAAACAATGAAATCCTGATTACTGGAGAGCTGTTTTGGGGTGGGGGACATGTCTAGTATAGAGCAAGGAAAATTATGTTAACCAGGACACAGAAGACCCAGGCTCTCATCCCAGTTATGGCACTTAAGGTAGGACCTTGGCAGCAGTCATTTAAGCTGTCTTAACTTCTTTTCTTCACCAGAGATTAAAATATTGTTGTGCAGATAAAATGGGATAATCTGTTTAAATATTCATGTTATTTTTGTTAAAATAATGTTTTTTTAAAAAACTTGGCAAACAGTAGAGCGTATATAATTAAAAGACACTAAGTGTGTGGATTAGGCTGATAATCTGCATTTCTTATTGTCTTCTAGTGGTCATTTTTTTGTACACAAAAATATGTGAAGAAAAAAGTTGAAAATTAAACTATTTCATGTCTCACAAGTAATATCAGCAATACAAATAAAGCACAGGATAATGGAATCATAAATTCATCTAATTATTGGATAACTTGAATTTTAATTACCCACAGTATACCTCTGCACTTCCTTTCCCCTAACTGTAAGAAATGAAGAGTATGATAAACAGATAATGATAAGAAGAGAAAAAAATGCATCTGTATATACATACTGGCAACAGTACCACCGAAGCGCTTGGGGCAAGTTCCAAATCCAGTAACTTCTTTTTATAATCTTCTTTGGTAAATTCCCTCCTGGGAAACATGGTTGCTAACGAAAAATTACCGTAAGTGTTGCCAACAGTCTGTAACATAAGTTTTAAAAACTTACAAGGGTGCCTTTAAAAGTAAGATATTACATTACTCAGATGAATCCAAAATGACTGCTTTAATTAAAATTGCCTTAATTTTAAAAGTTCATTACATGTAAACTCAAAAAAAGGTATAAAATTGTGCTTCCAGCCCCTAAGCAGCTGAAAAGCTATCAAATCCAAACAGTTTTTAAAAGCTTCTATAACTCAAAGATGACCACAAAATAGCAAAATGTAGTTCCTAAAAACACAAATAAATTGAGTAAAAATGGACAACTGTGTATCTCCTTTAAGTACTGCTGCAGTTCATCATTAGGTTTTCACTATCCTTTCGCAAACTTACATTAATGTCTCATGAACACACATTTGGATTACAGGTAATCCCTATTAAGAATCTGGACTAGACCAGTATTTCCCTCATATATACCTTCAGGAAATGTAGCCTCCTCGTCTCAAGGCACAAATGGTCCATAATTAACCTACATGATACACACAATCCCAGATCCAGGAACGTACAATGGACAGCACCATAATTACCCTCACAATTTTAAGTCTCTATATACAAAAATCACTGTAAAATCTTAGACATCTGTGTATCTTTCCCTAGAAGATTCCAAAGGAGGAGATTAACTTTTTTGTAGTTTACTTATTTTTTTTTTTATTTTTTACCGTAGATCACACATACCCCTCACTGTTCTAAAGACACATAAAAATACAAAACTTGGTAAGTCTACTGAGGTGGAGTTTTTTGTTTGGGTTTTTTTTTTTTTTTTTTTTGAGACGGACTCTCGCTCTATCTCCCTGGCTGGAGTGCAGTGGCGCGATCTCGGCTCACTGCAAGCTCCACCTCCCGGGTTCACGCCATTCTCCTGCCTCAGCCTCCCGAGTCGCTGGGACTACAGGTGCCCACCACTACGCCCGGCTAATTTTTTGTATTTTTAGTAGAGACGGGGTTTCAGCATGTTAGCCAGGATGGTCTCGATCTCCTGACCTCGTGAGCCGCCTGCCTCAGCCTCCCAAAGTGCTGGGATTACAGGTGTCAGCCACCGCGCCCAGCCTGCTTTTTTTTTTTTTGAGATGGAATCTTGCTCTGTCCCACAGACTTCAGTGCAGTGGTGCAATCTCAGCTCACTGCAACCTCTGCCTCCTGGATTCAAGCGATTCTCCTGCCTTAGCCTCCCGAGTAGCTGGGATTACAGGCGCACACTACCACATCCGGCTAATTTTTGTATTTTTAGAATAGACAGGGTTTCACCATGTTGGTCAGGCTAGTCTTGAACTCCTGACCTCGTGATCCACCCACCTCGGTCTCCCAAAGCGCAGGGATTACAGGCATGAGCTACCATGCCTGGCCTGAGGTGGAGTTTTAATAGGACAAATGTGATCAAAGATCTCTTTTCCCCATGTAGTCCCTTCTTCATTTACCTGTGGCAAAAGCAGTGAAACTCAGGATAGGGGACACATTGTGGGAGGCTCCAAGACAAAAGAAGAATGAAAGCGTCTATTTGGGACTGTTTCTACTATAAAGCTTAGGGGGAAACAGTTTTTAAAATCAATGTTTACATTGTCTAGCCTAATTCACCAGTGCAAGAAGGTGAACAGCTTTTGAGGTGTCCTTCTCTTGAAACCTGTAAGTAAGAAGCCCAAAACGGGGAGAAAAGGTCTGGCGGAAAGATCTGAATCCAACTCCCTAATTTTAACCTTGAAGTTATATATATGAAAAAAATACTGATACATATAATGAGCCTAGAACTCAAAGGACATCTGATACTCAGAATCCATTTTGAATAAGGAATCAATCAGGAAATAAAAACAAATTGAAAACTACTTATATCTTAAGATATTCCATTCAGATTTTGAGTAAAGCCACCTTTTAGAAGTAAATTCCTGAAGAAGATACTATTGTCAATAAAGTTTACTGCCTCTTTTTGCTTAGCCAACAGGTAGATCGTAGGAAAATGACCAGCCCCTAAGCAATCTGTAGGAAATGGAGAGAGGACTGAGAAAAATTGCTTACATTTCAGGGTAGTGGGACAACTCCCTCACATTAGACCTTCGGGAAATCTACTTGCTTGTCACTCCTCCAATAAGTCTACTAATCAGTGAAAAAAGTTCCCAGTGGCTGGGCTAGGTGGCTCACACCTGTAATCTCAACACATTGCAAGGCTGAGGTGGGAGGAATGCTTGAGCCCAGGAGTTCAAGACCAGCCTGGCTACATGGTGAAACCCTGTCTCTACAAAAAGTACAAAAGGCATGGAAGTATCTGTAAGTTCCAGCTACTTGGGAGGCTGAGGTGGGAGGGTCGCTTGAGCCCAGGAAGTCGAGGCTGCAGGGAGCTGTGATCGCACCACTGCACTCTGGCCTAGGCAACACAGTGAGATCCTGTCTCAAAAAATTTTAAAAAAGAAAAGTTCCCAGGACCTATTGTACAGTATCAGCAAATTCCTACTTCTGCACACAAAGCAGATATGTTACTCCCATATGCACTAACACACAACAGAATTTCCACAATATCTCAGAGTTGTCTTGTGCCTCCCTCCTGGAGAGGTCACAATTTATTTCACATTCAACTGCTTTGAAATTTTCCCTTCCTATAATTTAGTAACCTATACATCTATTTTTACTACAACTCAAGACATAAATTTACCTGTGCAGCAAACTGCCTTGCCTCTTCTAGAGGAGCATCAGAAGGGAACTGATTTGTAAAGGAAGAACCATCAGGAAGACGGAATTGAATTCTTGCAACAGTGCTATCAAAAAAGAAAACTAAAGTCACAATCTTCACCTCTGTATATTAACAATATCACTAAGTTACAGAAAATGGAAGTGGAAATGTGCAATGACAATAGTTTTTTCCACCATATCAGATCTTTTTATTCGTTAATAACTGCTTTACTGAGATTCACCTTAAAAAATTAACCCTGTTAGGCTGGGTGCTGTAGCTCACGCCTATAATCCCAGCACTTTGGGAGTCCAAGGTGGGCAGATCACCTGAGGTCAGGAGTTCAAGACCAGCTGGGCCAACATGGCAAAACCCTCTCTCTACTAAAAAATACAAAAATTAGCTGGGCATGGTGGTGTATGCCTGTAATCCCAGCTACTCAGGAAGCTGAGGCAGGGAGAATTGCTTGTACCCGGGAGACATGGGTTGCAGTAAGCCGAGATCGCGCCGCTGCACTCCAGCCTGGGCAACAGAGCGAGACTCTGTCTCAAATAAACAAAAATTAAGCCTCTTAAAGTGTACAATTCAGTGGTTTTTAAATATATTCAGAATTGTGCAACTATCATCATTATCTAATTCCAGAACATTTGCATCATGCCAAAAAGGAACTCCAACCCCATTAGCAGTCACTCCCCATATCTCCCTCCTCCAGACCCTGGCAACCACTAATCTACTATGAATTTGTCTATTTTGGGCATGTCATATAATAGAATCCTACAGTATGTGACCTTTGTAACTTGTTTTTTTCATGGAAATTGTATTTTCAAGGTTCACCCATGTTGTTGCATGTATCAGTTCTTATTCTTATTGCTGAAAAACTTTGTTGTATGAGATACAGTTTACACATTCTTCAGTTGCTGGACATTTGGGTTATTAACACATTTTAGCTATTTTGACTAATGCTGCTAGGAATACTCATGTACAGGTTTTTGTGTGGACGTTTTCAATTCTCTTGGATATAAACTGCTGTATAAACTGCTGCTGTAGAACTGCTGGGTCCTATGATAACACTATGCTTAACATTTTGCGTTACTAGCAAACTGTTTTCCAAGGTGGCTATATCATTTTACAATCCCACCAGTAACACAGAAAGGTTCCCAATTATCCACATCCTCACAAACACTTATTACTTTCTCTTTACATGTAGGCATACTTAGTGGGTGTGAAACAGTATCTCATTGTGGGTTTGACTTGATTTCCCTAATGACTAATGATGTTGAACATCTTTTCATGTGCTTACTGGCCATTTGTGTATCTTCCTTGGAGAAATGTCTATTCAAATCCTTTCCACATATTTGAACTGGGTGTCTTTATAATTGAGTCATAGGTTCTTTTTATAATCTAAACACAAGTCTCTTATCAAATATATGATTTGCAAATATTTTCTCCAATTCTATGGGTTGTTCTTTGCACTCTTTTTTTTTTGAGACAGAGTCCCACTCTGTCACCCAGGCTGGAGTGCAGTGGCACGATCTCGGTTCACTACAACCTCTGCCTCCCTGGTTCAAGCGATTCTCATGCTTCAGCCTCTCGAGTAGCTGGGATTACAGGTGTGCACCACTATGCCTAGTTAATTTTTGTATTTTCAGTAGGGACGGGGTTTTGCCATGTTGGCGAGGCTGGTTTTGAACTCCTGGCCTTAAGTGATCCACCTGCCTCAGTCTTCCAAAGTGCTGGGATTACAGGCGTGAGCCACCACGCCCAGCTTCTTTGCAGTTTTTTATTTTTTTTTGTTTTTTTGAGACGGAGTCTCATTCTGTTGCCAAGCTAGAGTGTAGTGGCAATCCTGGCTCACTGCAACCTCCAACTCCCGGGTTCAAGTGCTTCTCCTGCCTCAGCCTCCCAAGTAGCTGGGATTACAGGTATGTGCCACCACGTCTGGCTAATTTTTGTATTTTTAGTAGAGACAGGGCTTCACCGTGTAGGCCAGGATGGTCTTGATTTCCTGACCTCGTGATCCGCCCACCTTGGCCTCCCAAAGTGCTGGGATTACAGGCGTGAGCCATCGCGCCCAGTCAGTTGTTTCTTGATGATATCCTTCAAAGCACAAAAGTTTTCAATTTTGATGAAGTCTGATTTATCTATTTTTAAATTTTGTTCCTGTGCTTTTAGTGCCATGTCTAACAATCTATTGGCTACTCCTAGATCACAAAAATATACTCCTCTTTTTTCCTCTAAGAATATGTATTTTATACAGTTTTACTTTTTAGTAGATGATCCATTGAGTTAATTTTGTACGTGGTGTGAGGTAAAGGTCCAAATTCATTATTTTGCATGTAGCTATTCAGTTGTCCAAGCACCTTTTGTTGAAAAGATTCTTCTTTCCCACTCAATAGTCTTGGTACCCTTTTCAAAAATAAACAGTTCATAAATGCAAGGGTTTATTTCTAGAGACTCCATTCTATTACACTGGTCCATACGTTCATCTTATATCATTACATCACTGCATAGCTTTGTAGTAAGTTTGAAAATCAGGAAGTATGAGTCATCCATCTTCATTTTCCAGATTAACTATTGTGTTTTTTGCATTTCCATATGAATTTTAGGTTTATAATTTATGGAAAAAAGCCAGCTGGAATTTTGGTAGGAATGTTGACTCTATAGATCAGTTTGGGGAGGATTATCATCTTAACAATATTAAGTATTCTTATCTATGAACATAGGATACTTTCCATGTATTTAGGTCTTAAATCTTTCAACAATGTTTTGTCATTTTTAGCACACAAATCTTACACTTTTGTTAAATTTATTACTTCATTATTTTTGGAAAATTATTTTTAAAAAGTAGTTTTTCTGATTACAAAATACTACTTGTTAACTGTCCAATATGGAAATATGAAAAGGCAGAGAAGACAATAAGTATTAACCATAATCCAACTAGCAAGGTGTACTGGAAATCTAAACTTTTTTTGTCTTTTCAACATATTTTTGTTTTGGCAACTGCCTTCTTACCCTGCTATGTCTCATTCATTCTGGTATAATTATCAGTAACATTTCCCCCACCTCCTTCGCCACAGGGTTGGACATGTCACCTCCTCCAACCAGAGGGCCCACAGATGTGGACACTGACTAGTCTGAAGGTGGCCACATGATCCAAACAGGGGCAATCAGAATTCTCATTCTCAATACAAGCATGAGAGAGAAAAGGTTAATCTCTTCTGTCTGGGATCGTGAATTCAAGGTCCTGAAAGTGCCAGGAGGTGCTGGGCTCTCCTGACACCATGGAGAGTTTCTCTGAGAATGAAGCTAAAACAGAAGAAACCAAGAATTAAAAAGAGAGAGAGAAATTTTAATGATATCCTTTAGATCACTGGAAACAGCCATGCCTAACCAAATTCACCCTTGGATTTCTGAACCGCAGAGCCAACGTGTTTCCTCTTTTGCTTAAAACTATCTGATGGGGGATTCTGACAACTGAAGAATCCTAATACGTATGAGATAAACATTATATTCATTTGGTTACAAATCATTTCTGTCTTTGGAAAACAGACATTTATTGGGCCCTCTTTTAAAGTTATTTATGTAGTACTTTTTTAGTGTACACTAACACGAAATGATAGATATCATTGGGAGCTGTCAAATTAATCAATATGTCCCTCTGGAATTGACTGCTTATAACCACAGTACACATCAGTGTTAAAAACCGCCTGTAATCATTCTCCTCAGCCCCTATGTGGAGAGATATTTCAGCATGAAATAAAGTACCTTCTTTCTCTTGCGTAAGATTCCCTCTTGACTTCCATTTCTGCCTGTTTGGCTAGCAAGGCAGCAGCTTTGGCAGCCTCTACTTCTTCCTTTGTCTTTGCAAAACGAGCAGCTCTCTCTGCACGGTCCTTTAAAACATCATTAAAAACCAATTAGCTTTACTGCCAGAATGGTCAATTCACACAATTCCAAACACAAATATGCACGGAATTCTTTTTTTTATTAAGAGACAGGGTCTTGCTCTGTCATCAAGGCTGGAGTTCAGTGGCACAATCATAGCTCACTGCAGCCTCTGAACACCTGGGCTCAAGCAATCCTCCCACCTCAGCTTCCAGAGTAGCTGGAACTACAGGTGCATGCCACCATGCCCAGCTAATTTTTTTCTTTTCTTGTAGAGGTGGAGTCTCGCTTTGTTGCCCAGGCTGGTCTCGTACTCCTGGTTTCAAGCAATCCTTCCACCTCGGTCTCCCAAAATTCTGGGATGACAGTTCTGAGCCACTGTGCCTTGCTGCCTGAAATCTCTAACACCATATGCAAACTTTAACATTCTGGAACTGTTATTTTTTAGTTTTATCAGCTGTCGGAGACCAGAATTATTATTAAGGAAACAAGGACAGGAATTTGCTCACTATTGTATCTCCAAGACTGGAACGAGGTCTGGCACATAATAAATGCTGGGCCTGTAATTCTGGCACTTTGGGAGGCCAAAGTGGGTGGATCGCCTTAAGTCAGGAGTTCGAGACCAGCCTGACCAATGTGATGAAACCCCGTCTCTACTAAAAATACAAAAATTAGCCAGGCATGTTGGCATGCGCCTGTAATTCCAGCTACTTGGGAGGCTAAGACAGGAGAATTGCTTGAACTCGGGAGGCGGAGGTTGTAGTGAGCCGACATTGCGCCGTTGCACTCTAGCCTGGGCAACAAGACTAAAACTCCATCTCAAAAATAAATAAATAATGAATGCTCAACAAAAACTTGTTGACTGACCAAATGAACAAAAAATATTAAGGTACGGATGGTTTTCTTTCTTTTTTTTGAGATGGAGTTTCGCTTTTTGTTGCCCAGGCTGGAACAATAGCACGATGTCAGCCTACTGCAATTTCCACCTCCCGGGTTCAAGTGATTCTCCTGCCTCAGCCTCCCAAGTAGCTGGGATTACAGGCGCCCACCACCACACCCGACTAATTTTTGTATTTTTAGTAGAGACGGGTTTCATCATATGGGCCAGGCAAGTCTTGAACTCCCGACCTCAGGTGATCAGCCTGCCTCGGCCTCCCAAAGTGCTGGGATTACAGGCATGAGCCACACCTGGTGGGATGGTTTTAATATGTATTGCAGCTGATGAATTCTAAAAGCAATTGTTGCAAAGTAAGCTTTATGATGTGCCTAAATCCTTTGAATGTTGCAAAAAAGTGTGCCTGTGATTAGAGAAAACTACTAGGTACTTAGCTTATTTTCCAGGGAATTTTTAAAAGCTGCTTTCTGAATACCGATAAAAGTCATAAATTAAAAAATATGAATAAAAATCACTTTGAAAAAAATCAACTCAATTTTAATCTTAACTATTTTAATTCATTTACAATTTCTAATAAAAGGAAGCTCATCATTGGTAGTCTATGAGTCACTAAAAACTACTATTTTTGTGTGCACAGTCTAGTAGTAATCTAAAGCTACTGTGCACAGAAAAACAATTTCATGAATGTCTGGAAACTTAAGACTTACCAATGCAATCTGCTGTTTTATACGTTCTCGAGCTGCCCTATCTTCTGCCTTTTCTCTGTTTCTTTCCTCCAACATTCTTTTTGTTAATTCTTCTTCTTGTTTTCTTTTATAATCCAACATTTCTTTTCCAGTTTTTCTCCTCTCAATTTCCTTCTTAATCTCTCTCTGAATTAAAGAAAAAGTTTTATGATCCAAAAACAACTTGAAAATCTGCCCCAGATATTTTGAATGTAAGGAAAACTGCAGTTAAAAAAATAAAACTTCATAAAATGTAAGTCTAGACGAGTTTATTAATGGCATGGTTAATGCTCAAATGTCTATTCACTGCCAGTGGTCTGTTAAGATAATAATGTAGTCAGCATAAGTTGAAGGTAAGCATAATTACAGGCCTTTAGTCATGAGGTTAAATATACTACCCTTCAGGGACAAGATGGCGGTCATGTATTTGACTTGAATGAAATGGTAACCTTCCTATATTAGAACTCCAAAGAAATGCTACACAGTTAGGTACATGTGGTGAGAAAAATGAACCATGTACTAGAATGCTTAACAGGAGAGGAAAAATTCAGCAAAATGTCTACACATTTTTTCACAAAAATGAACTAAAACTTTGTTCTGCCTCAAGCCAAACAATTTTTGCTCCAGTCCCTTTATTCTTAGTATAAAAAAATCATTTCAGAGGGAAAAAGCATGGTCTAATTTATTCGTAGCAATTTACGAAAAGAACACAAAAAATGTATATCCTATGACTCTACTAGAGAAAACAGATAGGAATTATCTTCATAGTGCTGCAACACTGAACTAAAACTAGGAAGTCACCCTAGGCCTGCCACACTGAATAGAATAATCAATCATAACCTCAGTTAATGACAGGATAAAACAATGCTAACTGCATGAACTTTACCTGTTCTTCCTCTTTTCTTTTCTCTTCTCTCCTTTCTTCAAGTTTTTTTGTTAGTCTGTATTTAAAAAAAAACAAAACAAAAAAACACCACATTAATTGAGACACATCATATTAATATAAAACATATTTAGGAGATGGATTTAGCTAAAACAATTGGAGAAATAAACAAACAAAAAGCAGGCAACAATTTATCTGCCTGGCTTCAGGCTCCTACAGAAATCCTGGAGTCAACGAGAGCCCATCAGAAGCCTAGCTTCAGTCTAAATGCCTCACTTCCCTCTTATGATTAGTTTCCCTTTTTCCTTCTGATTTACCTGATACTGACTTTAAAATCTACAAATACATTTTCAAGCAAATATATAAATCAGTGACTGATAAATGCTCTACTCCTTATATAAAAGTAAATAGCACTATAGTAAAAACAAAACAAAAAAACTGTAAAAATAAAAACAAAAACTTAAGGCCAGCAAATTATTAATACTAAATTACTAACACCAACTTGATTCTCAACTGTAAGAAGTTCATCAATTAAAAATGAATGGAGGCCGGGCACAGTGGCTCACGCCTGTAATCCCAACACTTTGGGAGGCCGAGGTGGTTGGATCTCTTGAGCTAAAGACCAGCCTGAGCAACACGGCAAAACCCTGTCTATCGGGGCTGAGGTGAGAGAATTGCTTGAGCCGGGAGGTCGAGGCTGCAGTAAGCCACTTTCTCGCTACCGCATTCCAGCCTGGGTGACAAAGGGAGATCCCTGTCTGAAATAGACAAACAAACAAATGGAGGCTGGGTGTGGTGGCTCACATCTGTAATCACAGCATTGCAGGAGGCTGAGGCAGGAGGACGGCCTAAGCCCTGGAGTTTGAAACCAGTCTGGGCAACAACTTGAGACCCCATCTTTACAAAAAATAAAAAATTAGGCCAGGCACGGTGGCTCAAACCTGGCTCAAACCGCCAGGAGGCGGAGGTTGCAGTGAGCCGAGATGATGCCACTGTACTCCAGCCTGGGTGAGAGAGTGAGACTCCGCCTCAGGGAAAAAAAAAATAAATAAATAATACAAGATTACCTGAGTATGGTAGCATGCAACATAATGAAATCCCATCTCAAAAACTAATAAAATAGGCCACGCACGGTGGCTCATGCCTGTAATCCCAGCACTTTGGGAGGCCGAGTTGGGCAGATCACGAGGTCAGGAGTTTGAGACTAGCCTGATCAACATGGTGAAACCCTGTCTCCACTAAAAATACAAAAAATAGCCGGGCGTGGTGGTGTGCGCCTGTAATCCCAGCTTCTCAGGAGGCTGAGCCAGGAGAATCACTTGAACCCGGTAGGCGGAGGTTGCAGTGAGCTGAGATGGCGCCACTGCACTCCAGCCTGGGCAACAGAGCGAGACTCTATCTCAAAAAAATAAAAAAATTAAAAAATAAAATAATGATTCTGAAATTAGACAGTGGTAATGGATGCACAACCTTGTGAATATACTAAAACTCACTGAATTGTACACTTTCAATTTCATGGTAGTGAATTATATTTCATTTTTTTAAATGAAAAACGGTATTTTCTCTAAAAGTGTTTGGTATATACATTTATTAGAACTCAGCTGAACAACATGTGCCAGCAATCAAAGGAGTGAGTACTCAAGGAATGTTGGAGACATGTCAAAAAGCCAGAAGACCCAATATGAAGGGGATTCCAACAAGTCAAATTTGGGGCAATTTGTGCACCAAAAAGAAGAGAGAAATGGATAGTAACACATGAGAGAAAAAAAAAGCATCTGTGACATGTCTTAACTGCTAAGGGAAACTGTAAATTGGCTTAACCACTTTGGAAAGCTGTTTGATCAGTATCTGTAACCCAGAAATTCCTGCTTTTCATATATATATATGCCCCGAAGAAATGTGTACACATGTTCACCAAGACATATACAAGAATGTTCCTCATAGCAGTTCCATTCAAATAGCCCCAAACAGAAAACACTCCTAATACCCACCAACAGTAGAATGGATTAATAAAATCATAGTAGAGTCAAATAGAATATTATAAAGTAGTGAGAGTGCACCAATTACTGCAACATGCAACATGGATAAGCCTCAAAATACAAAGCTAAACAAAGGAGATCAAACACAAAAATACATGTTGGATGATTCCATCACAAAGTTCACAAACAGACTAACCTACAGTGTTAGATTCAGGATAGTGATCATCTTACAGAGGGAATCCGTAATTGGAAAGGGGCATAAGGAAAGCTGGTTAGGTACTGTTAATTTTCTTTCTTTTTTTTTTTTTTTTGAGACAAGGTCTCACTTTGTTGCCCAGAAGTGAAGTGGCATGATCTCGGCTCACTGCAACTTCTGCCTCCCGGCTTCAAGTGATTCTCCTACCTCAGACTTCTCAGTAGCTTGGGACTACAGATGCACACCACCACGCCCGGCTAATTTTTGTATTTTTAGTGGAGACAAGGTTGTACCATGTTGGCAAGGCTGGTCTCGAACTCCTGATCTCAAGTGACCTGCCCACCTCAGCCTCCCAAAGTGCTGGGATTACAGGCGTGAGCCACTGCGCCAGACGAGCACTGGTAATTTTCTATTCCTTCATCTGGGTGCTGGTGTCCAATAAGTAGTTTACTGGAAAAAGGCAGCGGGGGTGAGCAGATGGAAAGTAGAGGGGATAGATGAAAGCATTTCTCTACAGAAGAATGCTAGCTGATAATGTAGAAAAAATAGAATGAGAAAAATACCACAATTTTTAAACATCAATGAAATAGGTGATTACAGCAAAAATCAATGAATGCCGAAACTAGTGGGTGAAAGTTTTTAAGCAGTAGGATATTTACCGTTTCAAAGAATCACCCCATAGACAACTTGTATATTAGAAAATGAAAAGGGTACCCAACAGATACTATCCTAACCAAATAAACTTTACATTTCCAATAACGCATACATCTGGTATTACTTGTCTCCTGATATGAGTAATGGAAAGGACAAAACATTATCTTGGTAATGATCTTATCAGAGTTTAATCTGAATCTAATCATAGAACAGGGATCAGATCAAAGGACATTGTAGAAACAACTAACCTAGACTCTTCAAAATGTCTAAATCATCAAAAATGCAAACAAGAATAGAAATGCCTTGGATTTAGAGCCTAAACTAAATGCAATGAACAATCCTTGACTGGATCTTGAATCAAGGAAAAAAAAGTTAAAAAGGCCATTATTGGAGCAACTGGGAAATCTGAATTTGAACAACAAATTAGATAATCTTACTGTATCAATTTAGAATTTCTCGAGTATGATAATGGTATTGTGTTTATATCTGAAAATATACACCATCTGAAAATGGTGTATAAATGTATTTACAGACCATTTGTAGAATTTTCTTCTCTGAGAAGAATTTTTTAGCTCTGAGAAATACAAATGCAAGTTTGTTTTAATCTGGGTGAAAAGCTACATTGCATCTAATTTAGTAACAAACTGACTGTTTCATAACTTCTACATCTGGGCATTGACTTTTTTTTTTTTGGAGATGGATTTTCTCTCTTGTTGCCCAGGCTGGAGTGCAATGGCATAACCTTAGCTCACTGCAATCTCTACCTCCTGGATTCAAGCAATTTTCCTGCCTCAGCCTCCTGAGTAGCTGAGATACAGGCACCCACCACTATGTCAGGTAATTTTTGTATTTTTAGTAGAGACAGGGTTTCACCATGTTGCTCGGGCTGGTCTCAAACTCCTGACCTCAGTTGATCCACCCACCTCGGCCTCCCAAAGTGCTGGGATTACAGGCGTGAGCCACTGTGCCTGGCTGGCATCCACTTATTAATGGTCACTATGCCTTCCTGGGTGCCAGAAGGGGGCAGGACATGGGTCTGTGAGCACAGATTCCCAGATCCTGGCCTAGGCTGGAGTCCTTGCTCAAAGCCCACAGACCCTCAGCCAATGTCTTCCTAGGAGATGGATGCTGAGGTATCTAGGCATGAAGTGAAATTATGTCTGCAACTTTCAAATGAATCAGAAGAAAAAAATTGAAAGGTGGTCATTACACTATTTCTTCAACATTGAGGTTTGAAACTTATCCAAATAAAAAGACTGGAATTCATGGTACTATGTATTATCTTTGCCAGATAATTCTGCCCATTTTAAACATAATGACATGGCTGGGCATGGTGGCTCATGCCCGTAATTCCAGCACTTTGGGAGGCCGAGGCGGGAGGATCACCTGAGGTCAGGAGTTCGAGACCAGCTTGGTCAACATGGTGAAACCCCGTCTCTACTAAAAATACAAAAATTAGCCAGGCATGGTGGTGGGCAACTGTAATCTCAGCTACTTGGGAGGCTGAGGCAGGCGAATCGCTTGAATCCAGGAGGTGGAGGTTGTAGTGAGCCGAGATTGTGCCACTGCACTCCAGCTTGGGGGAAAGAGCAAAACTCCGTCTCGGGCAGGGGGAGGAAACTATAATGAAATAAACAAAATAATGCATTTTAACTAAAGATTCGTTAAAAGATTCCTATTTCACATCTGTTAGCTTTAATAAAACATTGCATATCCTGGCCGGACATGGTGGCTCAAGCCTGTAATTTCAGCACTTTGAGAGGCCAAGGCTGGAGGATCACCCGAGGCCAGGAGTTTGAGACCAGCCTGGCCAACATGGCAAAACCATCTCTACTAAAAATACAAAAATTAGCCAGTCACGGTGGCGCACACCTGTAATCCCAGATACTGAGGAAGCTGAGGTATGAAGATTACTTGAACTGGGAGGAGGAGGTTGCAGTGAGCCGAGATCACACCACTGCACTCCAGCCTGGAAACAGAGCCAGACTTCATCTCAAAGACAAACAAACAAAAAACCGTAACAGGCCAGGTGCAGTGGCTCACGCCTGTAATCCCAGCACTTTGGGAGGCCAAGGCAAGCAGATTATCTGAAGTCAGGAGTTCAAGATCAGCCTGGCCAACATGGTGAAACCCTGTCACTACTAAATATACAAAAAAAATTAGCCGGGTGTGGTGGTGCACGTCTGTAATAAAAGACTATGATTTGACAATTATTGTATCATTAAAAATACTAGAAACTACAAAGAGCCAGAAATTTGTATCTGATTATTAGACCAACTAATGAAAAATGCCATTTAGTAGACACCCACTTATGCAGAACTCAAGCTCAGTACATAGTCAAAAAATGAGCTGAAGTTCTTGCCCATCGGGAGCTTTTTATCCTTATAGCATAAAGAGATAAAAGCAGAAGTGACAGATGGAAACACCCATGTACCAAAATACCATTAAAAAGGGGATTCTTAGAATGATCAGACCAAAAGCTGACTGGTGACTTCAGACATATAGAAAAGTTTTAGAGTGTAATGTTTAAAGATACAAATTAGTTAGGTGATCAAAAATTTCAGCTCAGAATTCTAAAACTTCATTTGTATAACTTTAGTTTTAATTCAAATTAATGAAATAACTGAAAACCACTGTCTTCTTAAACAAAATGCTATTTGCAAAAAGAAGAGCAAACCTTTCCACTCTGATGTTGAGGTCCTCTGCAGGTCTCTGATCTGAGCATCCACTAGGCTCCTGAGAGGAAGTGGCATGGCCTGCACTTTCTCCTCCTTCATTATTAAATAAAAAGAAATAAGAATACTGCATTTAATGCAACTTTTTAAAGGAATAAATCTAGGTTATAGCATCTGTTAATAATTTTGTATCTTAAACATTATATATTTTCCCTGAAAATGGAGGAGTTAAATACGCTATTACTAATTCTAAAGTTTAGACGTGGATAAAATTGTTCACAAATAGAAATAAGGCAGTTACCGAGTTAAGATCACCAAGGTAAAGGTCAGATGTAAAACATGAAGAAATACCAATCCGGCAGGAGGCATGCCTGGCTATGGGTAGGCTTCACTCTAGAGCAGTGCCGTCCAGTATCCATACTGTCTAATACAGCAGCCACTAGACACGCGGCTGTTGAACATCTAAAATGAGGTTACTGAAAGTGAGGGACAAATTTTAATTGTAACTAATTTTAATTAAAATGTGGCTGTGGCTATTGAGCAGTGAGCAATAGAGGCCAGGTTTGATCCTGGGTATGGCTCTGGACTTACACTGGTCCAAGGAATCTGCTTCTGCTGACCAGAGTGGTTCCTTAGAGAGCCTCTTTATGCTAGTTTTCTTTGAAGGATTTCCTGAAAGATAGACTTTTGTCCTGGCCTGCTCTAGAAGACCTCTATCATTCCCTTCCTTACAACTTGCCACCAACCTGATTCCTCTTTACAGTCTTTGGCGAACAAGGACTCTGGAGCCACAAAGTCATTTCAGTAAGTTTCTTAATCCCTCTGTACCTCATCAGTAAAATGGGGATAGTAATCTCACATGGTTGCTATAAGAAATATGTGTTAATACAAGTAAAATGTTTAGAACTTAACTGAGACTGGCACATGGTAAGCATTTTCGTTACTACAGTAGTAGTAAAAATAATTAGTAGGACTAAGTAGAGACGAGGGTGCATATCTCTTCCCCCTCCCCATTCAGGGGCATAACCTAGGTAGCTTGAAATCAACAAAGTGAGAGTATTTACACCTTGGAAATTAGCAAATACTACAAATATGGACCTTTGCTTCCACAGAGACTTCTGACAAACGTTTACCAGTGTATCACTGAATGCAACTCTTGGATAAGAAGTGGTAACCACTAGCAGCTAGTAGAGGCTCAACAGGAAATTAACCACCTTTCTTTAGCAAATAAAATGAATGCTGAGGACATGTCTTATTATCATCAAAAATTTAACATCTTATGAAGATAACTTGTGGACAAGATGGGGGAAAAGTGTTGAACAAGAGTACAGTTAGGTGAATCTACGACTCATAATCAGAAATGGATAGATGTCATATAGAGGAAGATTTCCAATTGTATGTCACAGAGTTCCTTGCCTTTGGTATTTTTATAAGTGACTTGAAGATGTAAAATATAAATTTGTAACTTTTTTTTCTGTGACAGGGTCTAGCTCTGTTGCCTAGGCTGGGGAGCAGTGGCATGATCTTGGCTCACTGCAACCTCCGCCTCCTGGGATCAAGTCATCCTCCTACTTCAGCCTCCCTAGTAGCTGGGGCTACAAGTGCATGCTAATATGCCTGGCTAATTTTTGTATTTTGTGCAGAGACTGGGTTTTGTCATCCTGCCCAGGCTGGTCTTGAACTCCTGAGCTCAAGTAATCTTGGCCTCCCAAAGTACTGGGATCACAGGCATGAGTCACTGCACCTGGCCCATGTGTAACTTCATGGGTGACCCAAAATTGTGTGAAATAGCTTATTAACACTCATATTTAACTGCTAATTCCTAAATGAAAAATTCTAGGTTGGGTATGGTGGTTCACGCCTGTAGTCTCAGCACTTCGGGAGGCCGAGGTGGGTGGATCATTTGAGGTCAGGAGTTTGAGACTAGCCTGGCCCAACATGATGAAACCTCGTCACCACTAAAAATACAAAAATTAGCTGGGCATGGTTGTGGGTGCTTGTAATTCTAGCTACTTAGGGGGCTGAGACAGAAGAATCACTTGAATTTGGGAGGCAGAGGCTGCAGTGAGCCAAGATCGCACCACTGCACTCTAGCCTGGGTGACAGAGCGAGACTCTGTCTCAAAAGAAAAAAAAAAAATTCTGGATTGAAAAAAAACCCTCAATAAGCTAAAACAACTGATAAAAATAATAAAAATGTATTAAGAGAAGTTCTGCCTTTAGGCTTAAAAAGCCAACTGGAATAACAGGCATAATGTATCTCCTGAGAGAAATATACATCATCATCTATAAAGTGGTCTTGTCAAAAAGAATAATGAAGCTGACCCGATCAAATCTGTAGCTTTACAAATTTAGAGGAATAAAGGGGACAGAGGAACATCTTACACAATTCCATGGGGATACAGTAAAATCCAGAATGTGGAAAACCACAGGAAAAACTACCAGGGAGAGCAGAAATCTACATATTAAATTTAAAAACACATCAACCAATAGCAATATATCGAACTGAAAAAAAAGTGTAATATAAATATTGCCTAGATAATTGATGACAAAAAGGATTACTATTAAACTTTCTGGCTTTGATAATAGTATTGTGGTTATTTTTAAAAATTTCTTATCTTTTATATACTGATATTTTAAAAGATGAAAGCATATAAATGCCTGAGATGTGCTTCAAAATAACCTGGGAGAGATGGTCATACGGGGAGACAGATAACAAAAACCAACCAAGTAACAGGAATCACTCACGCAGGATGAGTACCTCGAGTTCATTATTCTGTTCTCTCTCTAGAAATGCTTGCAAATTTACATAATTAAAATTTTGGCCAGGCGCAGTGGCTCACGCCTGCAACCCCAGCACTTTGGGAGCTGAGGCGAGCGAGCGTATCACCTGAGGTCAGGAGTTCGAGACCAGCCTGGCCAACACGGTGAAACCCCGTGTCTATTAAAAATACAAAAATTAGCCAGGCATGGTGGTGCATGCCTGTAATCCCAGCTACTCAGGAGGCTGAGACAGGAGAATCACTTGAACCTGGGAGGTGGAGGTTGCAGAGAGCCGAGATCACACCACTGCACTGCAGCCTGGGCAACACAGTGAGACTCTGTCTCCGAAAAAAAAAAAAAAAAAACTATTTTAAAAGGCAACTATATATAATCTTAAAAGATTTATATTCCTTCCTTATATTTTAGAGATACATACTGAAATATTTTACTTGAGATTTGTTCTAAATAAGTGGAAAAAGAGGAGGAATGGAGGGCACAGATGAGAATATTGGCCATGAAGCTAGGCAATGGATTAATGAGGTTTTCTTATACTATTTTTTTTTTCTATTTCTGTATATGTTTGAAATTTTCCATAATAAAAAGTTGTTTTTTTTTTTTTTTTTGAGACGGAGTCTCGCTCTGTCGCCCAGGCTGGAGTGCAGTGGCCGGATCTCAGCTCACTGCAACCTCCGCCTCCGGGGTTTACGCCATTCTCCTGCCTCAGCCTCCCAAGTAACTGGGATTACAGGCGCCCGCCATCTCGCCCGGCTAGTTTTTTGTATTTTTTAGTAGAGACGGGGTTTCACCGTGTTCGCCAGGATGGTCTCGATCTCCTGACCTCGTGATCCACCCGTCTCGGCCTCCCAAAGTGCTGGGATTACAGGCTTGAGCCACCGCGCCCGGCCGTTTTTTTTTTTTTTTTTTAAGTTACAGGCCTGGATGCAATGGCTCATGCCTATAATCCCAGCACTTTCAGAGGGCAAGGCAGGAGGATTACTGGAGGACAGGAGTTTGAGACAGCCTAAGTAACACAGTGAGACCTCATCTCTGCAAAGAATATAATTTAAAAATTAGGCTGGGCATGGTGGCTCATACCTATAATCCCAGCACTTTGGGAAGCCAAGGCAAGCAGATGATCTGAGGTCAGGAGTTTGAGACCAGCCTGATCAACACGGAGAAACCCGTCCCTACTAAAAATACAAAATTAGCCAGGTGTGGTGGCGCATGCCTGTAATCCCAGCTACTCAGTAGGCTGAGGCAGGAGAATCACTTGAACCCGGGAAGTGGAGGTTGTGGTGAGCCAAGATCGTGCCATTGCACTCCAGCCTGTGCAACAAGAGCAAAATTCCGTCTCAAAAAAAAAAAAAAATTTAGCCAGGTGTGGTGGTGCACACCTGGAGTCCTAGCTACTCAGGCAGCTGAAGCAGGAGGATCACGTGAGCCCAGGAATTGGAGATTATAGTGAGCTGTGTTTGTGCCACCACACTCTAGCCTGGGGGACAGAGCCAGACACCGTCTCAAAAAAAAAAAAAAAAAAATTTTTTTTTTTAGACACAGGGTCTGGCTCTGTCACCCAGGATGGACTGCAGTGACATGATCACAGCTCACTGCAGTACCAACCTCCCCAGCTTAAGCAACTCTCCCATCTCTCAGCCTCCTAAATAGCTGAAATTACAGGCATGTACCACCACACCTGGCTAATTTTGTATTTTTGTAGAGACAAGAGTTTTGCCATGTTGTCCACGCTGGTCTCGAACTCCTGGGCTCAAGCAATCTGCCCACCTTGGCCTGTCAAAGCACTGGGATTACAGGGGTGAACAACCACAACTGACCAAAAAAAAAAAAAAAATTTTTTTTTAAGCTACAAAAAACTGAGATCAGAGCTGCTACCCACCTCAGATAAGCCAGAGCTTGCAGTTTTAGTCTAGCCAAGTTAACTGTCTACTAAAACAAAAACAACACTCTTTGCAGGAATACAATGAAATCCAGAGTGTCTACGACAATGTACAAGATAGAATCCAGCATTTTTTGACATATAAACAAAAAGGAAAATGTGACCCATTCTAAAGCGTAAAGGTGATCAACACAAACCAATCCTCAGATGAGCTAGATATTGAAACTGTCAGACAAGGACTTTAAAGCAGCCATTATAACTCAAATGAGGAAAAGGGAAATACACTTGAAATGAATTAAAAGAATAAAACATAGATTAAGACTACTCATTCTGCACAACTGTTGTAACTTATGAGTCAAACTATTTCAAAATAAAAAGTTATAATAAGATAGAAATAGAAATCCTAGAACTAAAAAAATGTATAACAGAATTTTATCTAAAATAAAAACTTCACTGGATGGGCTTAACATCAGAATGGGGATGATAAAGAGTCAGTGAACTTGTAGATCAACAGAATTATCCAATCCAAAGAAGAAGAAAAAGTAAGAGTGAAAAAAACAAACCTGTGGGGCAATATCATGAAGCCTAATATACATGTAATTCATTCCAGCAAGATATATGGACCAAACTTCCCAAACCTGGTGAAAGTCACACATTTACAGATGCAAGAAACTAGGCAAATCAAAAACAGGATAAATACAAAGAAAAATACACTTAGGCATATCACAGTCAAATTGCTAAAAACCAAAGAAAGAAAGAAATCCTGAAAGCAGCCAGAGAAAACCAACATACTCCTTACAGGGAGGAACAATCAGAATTTGTGGAGACTTCTCATAGAACACTATGAAGACCAGAACACGGTGGACAATACCTGTAACTGTAAACACAAAATTTTTATATCCAGCAAAAATATCCTTCCAGAATGAAGATGAAACAAAGTCATTTCACATAAAGAAAACTCCAGACCTGTACAATAAGTAATGCTAAAGGAATATTTTCAGGCTGAAGGAATATTATACCAGAGGGAAACACGAATCTATCTTCAAAACGGAATGAAGAATTTTGGAAATGATATATATCCAGGTAAATATAATTAAAGTAATTATTCTGTTGTAGACCTAAATGAACATCCATAATAGAGTCCCTCAGGTCTGTACACATCCAGAAGCTGAATGATCCATGGATGTAAAACCTCAAAATGAGACAAACAGCTGTACTTCAAATACTCAAAACCTGTCATGTGTAACTCCACAAGGCAGCATTAATGTTAACAGGAAGTTATGGGGCATCAAATTTCAGCTCAATATAAGGAAGACTCTTTCTAAAAACTAGAGCTGTTCAACAACAGAACAGGCATCCTAGCAAGGTAATGAGCTTCCCATCATTGAATGCATTCAAATAAAAGCCTGATGATCATTTGCGTGGGATGCTGGAGTAGAATCATCTTTTAGGACACTAATATTCTAACATCTTGATTTATCTACCCCTGGGTAGCCTAATACAAAGCTACACTACACCAAACAACTCCAACCACAATCCCAAAAATTCAGTATAAAATTTCTCTTTTGCCTTTTCTATCAATGAGTTTACAGTCACACCTCTTACTTCTACAAGCTCTATTTCATAATTATCTTTTACTTCTAATTAAAAAATATACATATAATACTATTTTCTTAAATTTATATAGCTTTTTACATGCTATAAAAACAATTCCAAATATAATACATTAGTTCATTTGAACCTTTCAGAATTCTCTAGGCTAGTGAGAGATTTATAAAACTGCTCAGTGTCATGACATTCCTTGAAGCACATAGCGCAATAGCAGAAATTATAAATCAATTCCTCTGGATTATTGACTATTTGGGAGTCCAGTTGACATTCACTGACTTTATCGTCTTCTGCCACTAAATGACACGCGTATTTAATACAATCCTTAAATTTTAAGCTAAACAAATGAGAAGAAAAATACATACAATATATTTATTTTTAAAATATTAAAATACAGTGAAGGAACTTCTATTATTGTACTCAAAAAGGTACATTAAAAGTTACCTGTTGCAGTATCTGACTTTGTATCAGAAGTGGGTGGTATCTCACAAAGCTCTGCATTTTTGGACTCAGAGTTTTCACAAGTGTTGTCAGGTTCAAATGAGGCAGATGGAGTAGACACTGAACTTTCTGACTGACTGCCATTTGCTACTGATGCTTCACTTTTTAGCGAATGCATCTAGGGAGAAAATAAATAAATTGGATTTTAATTAATAGATAAGAATCTAAACTTACCATGGCAGTAGAGACCAAAATACAGGTTAATTTATACTCTATAAAAAGAGAAACATGAAATGCTCATAAACAGATGAGTCCAAAATGTATAATCCTAAGCATGATATAATCACATTATGGAATTTACCTGCAAGCTGGCAAGACCATAAAAAGATTTGTTAAAGCACACCATTGATTTTCCCTCAAATTAGAATTCAAAGAAAAAAGTTACAAACCTATTAGCCATTTGTCCAAAGTAGATAGAAATGATTACTGAGTATAAAGTTCTTAAAATATATTAAGCAATATACAGTTAGAGCCTTAATATGACAGCAACTTTCTCTTTCAACAAAGTTATGATGATGTTCATTATGTGTTGAGATTGGGGTAAAAGATGGCTGGGCATGGTGGCTCATGCCTGTAATTCCAGCACTTTGGGAGGTCAAGGTGGGCAGATCACTTGAGGTCAGTTCGAGATCAGCCTGGACAAGATGGCAAAACCCCGTCTCTACTAAAAATACAAAAATTGAGCTGGGCATGGTGGCACGTGCCTGTAATCACAGCCACTGGGGAGGCTGAGGCAGAAAAATTGCTCGAACCTGGGAGGTAGAGGTTGCAGTGAGCTGAGATCAGTCCACTGCACTCCAGCCTGGGCAACAGAGTGAGACTCCATCTCAAAAAAAAAAAAAAAGGTAGCCTGTAATCCCAGCACTTTGGGAGGCCGAGGCGGGCGGATCACGAGGTCAGGAGATCGAGACCATCCTGGCTAACATGGTGAAACCCTGTCTCAACTAAAAATGCAAAAAATTAGCCGGGCGTGGCGGCGGGCGCCTGTAGTCCCAGCTACTTGGGAGGCTGTGGCAGGAGAATGGCATTAACCCGGGAGGCGGAGCTTGCAGTGAGCCGAGATCACGCCACTGCACTCCAGCCTGGGTGACCGAGCGAGACTCTGTCTCAAAAAAAAAGGGTAAAGAAGTCAGTCAAGTATTAAGTACTGGCTACTGGCACCTATAACTTTATGCTATTTACAAAACAGGTGACGAAGACAGTACTTACTACCTTTTAAAATTTTTGGCACGGCAGTTTCCTGAATATACAGAGGGGCTCCAAAAATATTCCAATGTCAGGAAGGGTGCGGTGGCTCACGCCTGTAGTCTCAGCACTTTGGGAGGTCAAGGTGGGCAGATCACCTGAGGTCAGGAGTTTGAGACCAGCCTGGCCAACAAGGTGAAACCCCGTCTCTACTAACAATACAAAAATTAGCCCAGCATGGTGCCTGTAATCTCAGCTACTTGGGAGGCTGGGGCAGGAGAATCACTTGAACCTGGGAGGTGGAGGCTGCAGTTGAGCCGAGATCACACCACTGCACTCCAGCCTGGGTGACAGAATAAGACTTCATTTCAAAAAAAAAAAAAAAAAATCCAATTCCTGACCTACCATTTACAGAAATAACAGTTCTGTTCCTTCTTACCTGTCGGACTTTGTGAATTCTTGTAACAAGTTCATCTGCAGAAACACTTCCTGCTATTACTTCCAAGGGAATTCCACTGTCTCCAATAAAGAAACTGGATGGAACACACACTACGGGATCTGCACAGTTTAATTAAGTCTAACAATTCAAGTGAAACAAAAGGATAGTTTTATGAAATATTATTGGTAACAAAGGAAAACAAATCTTTGTGATTTTCACAACATAATCTAACATATTTATTAAATAATTTCAAGTACTGCATCATTATAACTGTAGTATTAATACATGTGACACATTAATTTATGAGGTATATTCAAGTGAAGAATCTACTACATTCTCCTCTATCATAACTTCCTTGCCCATCCATCTTGCTGCCAGCTGACTCTTGCAAACTACTTGTAACATTCCAACCCAACTGCTCTATATTTTTTTTTCAGATATTCACATTTTTAAAACTCCCTAGCCTATCTTTAGCTACAATGTATTATCTCAATGTATGGGGTGCACTACACTGTTGAGTTACTTTTATATATCTTTGAAATTTTCTATAATATTTTTCTACAATGAGGACACTTAGTAATAAAGTTTCCATAAAGAAGAATGTATGATTTCCTAAATAAAATGAATAATTTCTAAATTTCATAAATACCAAAAGGAAGATAAATAAATGTATATATATAAGCAATTCTTTACGAAAGGATACAGATTTGTGAAAACTGTAGGCAGGCTTCACTGTAAAACAAAATCAAACAGAAAATTACTAGATGAATGCAAGTATTTTCTAAATACTGAGTTGTTTTAATAAAATTTACTGTACCAATCACAAGTATTTTCCTGAAACTACCAGTGTCTTTCACAGCAATCAGGTAGAAGGAGAAAAATATAATTCTTATTTCATTAAGACTTTCTGGTTTGTTTTATAATTTTCAGATGAAAGAATTATTTGTGGCTGGGCATGGTGGCTCACGCTTATAATACCAGCACTTTGGGAGGCCGAGGCAGGCGGATCACTTGAGATCCAGAGTTCGAGACCAGCCTGGCCAACATGGTGAAACACCATCTCTACTAAAAATACAACAATTAGCTGGGCGCAGTGGCAAGTGCCTATAATCCCA
The DNA here is from genome assembly GCF_000951045.1 of Mandrillus leucophaeus. NCBI lineage: Eukaryota > Metazoa > Chordata > Mammalia > Primates > Cercopithecidae > Mandrillus > Mandrillus leucophaeus. Next base: position 719,110 of record NW_012110252.1, read on the forward strand.
ACTACTTGGGAGGCTGAGGCGGGAGAATCGCTTGAACCCAGGAGGTGGAAGTTGCAGTGAGCCAAGATTGCATCATTGCACTCCAGCCTGGGCAACAAGAGCAAAAGTCTGTCTCAAAGCTCACAGCTGTAATCCAAGCACTCTGGGAAGCCGAGGTGGGTGGATCACTAGGTCAGGAGTTGAGACCAACCTGGCCAACATGTTGAAATCCAGTCTCTACTAAAACTGCAAAAATTAGCCGGGTGTGGTGGCGCACACCTGTAATCCCAGCTACTGAGGAGTCTGAGGCAGGAGAATCTCTTGAACCTACCTGGTAGCCGGAGGTTGCAGTGAGCTGAGATCACACCACTGCACTCTGGCCGGGACGACAGAGTGAGACTTCGTCTCAAAAAAGAAAGAACTATTTGCTCTTACAACCCAGAAGCTAGTGGCTGCATCTGGTGGCTAAAAAATTAATTTGGTATCTGCCATGCTGCTTCCTCAGTGGCAAGTATACCTGAATACAATATCTTAACCTGGAACATGAAGATATAAGGCCTACGACTTACTTAGGTGTGTGATAATGTAATAGTCTATAATAACAAAGGATTAAAAACAATCTACCTACCTATAAAAACTGAATAATTATGCAATCATAAAAAAAGGCAGGCCAGCACTGTGGCTCATATCTGTAATCCCAGCACTTTAGGAGGTCAAAGCAGGTGCATCACGAGGTGAGGAAACCGTGACCAGCTTGGTAAACATGGCAAAACTCTGTCTCTACTAAAAATACAAAAATTGGCCTGGCGTGGTGGCTCACACCTGTAATCCTAGCACTTTGGGAGGCCGAGGCAAGTGGATCACGAGGTCAGGAGTTCGAGACCAGCCTGGTCAACATAGTGAAACTCCCTCTCGACTGAAAATACAAAAAATTAACTGGGTTTGGTGGTGTGTGCCTGTAATCCCAGCTACTTGGGAGGCTAAGGCAGGAGAATTGCGTGAACCTGGGAGACAGAGGTTGCAGTGAGCCGAGATCATGCCATTGCACTCCAGCCCAGGGGACAATGTGAGACTCCGTCTCAAAAAAAAAAAAAAAGAAAGAAAAAGGTATAGAAAAGTATGTCAAAATGCTATTAATACTATTTTTGTAAAACATGGAAGAAAAACAAACATAAATACATTTTCCCTCCAGAGAAGGGAGCTGAGTGGTCAGGGATGGGAGACAGAATTTATAAGACCAGTAAGAGATAATGTAGATGCTTCCAATAATAAAACAAATGCTTCTAAGAACTAGACTTTGCTTCTTTCCCCCTGAATATAAAGCATTATCTTGAAAACAGAGTAAAATATCAAGAAAAAAAATTACCAAAAATCCTATTATCTCAGAAATAATAGTAAACTTTTAATGCACTTCCTACTAATTTTCAATGCACGCTATCTCCAAAAATATATATACATTAAAATGCTCCCAAAACATTGGGTGACTTAGCGATTATGAAATAAAGGAAATTGCCGGGCACGGTGGCTCAAGCCTGTAATCTCAGCACTTTGGGAGGCCGAGACGGGCGGATCACGAGGCCAGGAGATCAAGACCATCCTGGCTAACACGGTGAAACCCCGTCTCTACTAAAAAATACAAAAAACTAGCCGGGCGAGGTGGCGGGCGCCTGTAGTCCCAGCTACTCGGGAGGCTGAGGCAGGAGAATGGCATGAACCCGGGAGGCCGAGCTTGCAGGGAGCTGAGATCCGGCCACTGCGCTCCAGCCCGGGCGACAGAGCGAGACTCCGTCTCAAAAATAAAAAATAAAAAATAAAAAGAAATTAAAAAAAAAAAGGAAATTTATTTTCCATAATTTAAAGGCACACTAGATTCTATCAGCATGCAGTCTACAGTGAAACAAACATGAACTATCACTATACACAGGTATCCCTGCATCTGCTAATAAAAATTTGTTTTTAAGGCCAGACGCGGTGACTCACACCTGTAATCCCAGCACTTTGGGAGGCCGAGGCGGGTGGATCACAAGGTCAAGAGATCGAGACCATCCTGGCTAACAGGGTGAAAACCCATCTCTACTAAAAATATTTTAAAAATTAGCTGGGCGTGGTGGCGGGCACCTGTAGTCCTAGCTACTCGGGAGGCTGAGGCAGGAGAATGGCATGAACTTGGGAGGTGGAGGTTGCAGGGAGCCGAGATCACACCACTGTGCTCCAGCCTGGGCGACACAGTGAGACTCATCTCAAAAATAAATAAATAGATAAGAAATTTGTTTTTAAAAATGCCAGACACATCAGTCTGTACAATCTCAAGAATTCTAAAATTCTCATGTATTCCACATTCCCTATAAATCCCTATATTCTTCTTGCCATTGCCAACTCTAGAAGGTGCTTCAGTAAGGTGATGGACAATAAAAAAAAAATGATATACTTAAGTTGACAGATTCTGTTTTTTAAAAACTACTCAGTAAATACATATTTCAGTAACTCTTGTGAGACAGGCTATACTACGATTTGATGTTTTTGTAAATATAGAACATTTTTACATAAAGTTTACAAACTTACAGGCAAATTTCTGAATTTTTTTCTTTTTTTGAGACAGAGTCTTGCTCTGTTGCCCAGGCTGGAGTGCGGCACAATCTTGGTTCACTGCAAGCTCTGCCTCCCGGGTTCACAGCACTCTCCTGCCTCAGCCTCCCGAGTAGAAATTTCTGAATGTTTTAATCTTGACAGTGATTTTCAAACACATTATTCATTCTGCTATTATCAAAATCAAAAGGACAGGAATACCACTTTGAAAGTGCTAATGAATTAATGTTTTCAGCACCAGGCACAGTGAAGCATGCCTGTAACTAGAGCTATTTGGGAGGCTGAGATGGGAGGATCTCTTCGGTGCAATATTTTAAGACCAGCCTGGGCAACATAGTGAAATCTTGCTTAAAAGAAAAAAATAAATAATAATGTTTTTAGGTAATGATCACTGATAGCTGCTAATGTCATAAAGAGAGAAAAGAGGGTATCTGTCTTCTGATAGAAGACACATTACTATCTATGAAGTAGTCTTAGGACAGGATGGGGGAGGGGAAACAAACCTGAATCTACCTGTCAATTTACAGAAAACAGGAAAGAACCAACTTGACACTAACACGATGCAGTCAACAAAATCCAGACGGGAGGAAACCACAGAACAAATGTATAGAAAAAATGATCTGGTGTCTTTAAAATACAAATTCCAAAGAGCAGGGGAGTTGGAGGAGAGGCCTACATACTGAGAGAAATCAATGCATCCCAATGTGTGGCCCTTGAATAATTTTGAACTAAAAAACTGCAATAAAGAAATAAAACTATGACTTTGAAGAGACAACTGAAAAGTAGAACACTGGCTGGTTATCTGATATTAAAGAATTATTAGTTTGTGAAGTATTAATATTATAGTTATGTTTAAAAAATTCACAATCCTTGTATTTCGGAGACATACTAAAATATTTATAGATGAAGTGATACAGTGACTGTGATTTGTTTCAAAATTATTTGGATTGAGTGGAAATGGGTGGGGGTATAGATGAAACAAGACTGACCATGAATTAATTACCAAAGCTAGTAGACAAGTACATGGGGTACATTACACTGTTACATTACTTTCATATATGTTTGAAACTTCCTACAATAAAAATTATTTTAAAAGATGGAGAGGAGGAATGGAGAAACAAAACAGACTTGTGGACATCAGGCACTGTGAGGAACATAGAAATGTCCTTATTTCTATTGATTAAATGACTCCATTCCCAAAAATAGGATTCAAAACAGTGAGTGATCAACCTCTCAGAGATATTCAATGTATGATTTACCATTACTTCCAAGTTTTTAGAAGCTGGAGATCACTGTTCTTTTTGCATTCCTGGTACATGTTAGATGGCTGCTTGGTAGACTAGGAAAGCTTGAAGTTTTTTCAGCAGGATTCATGATGCATTTAGCAGATGGCAGTTAGAATTTAAGTTCCTAACATGCCTTAGATATCCAAAAACATAACATTCTTTTTTTTTTTTTTTTTGAGACAGACTTGCTCTCTCGCCCGGGCTATAGTGCAGTGGTGCAGTCACAGCTCACTGCAGCCTCAATTTCTTTTTTTTTTTTTTTGAGACAGAGTCTTGCTCTGTCGCCCAGGCCGGAGTGCAGTGGCCAGATCTCAGCTCACTGCAAGCTCCGCCTCCCGGGTTCAAGCGATTCTCCTGCCTCAGCCTCCCGAGTAGCTGGGACTACAGGCGCCCGCCACCTCGCCCGGCTAATTTTATTTTTGTATTTTTTAGTAGTAGAGATGGGGTTTCACCATGTTAGCCAGGATGGTCTTGATCTCCCGACCTCGTGATCCGCCCGTCTCGGCCTCCCAAAGTGCTGAGATTACAGGCTTGAGCCACCGCGCCCGGCCTGCAGCCTCAATTTCAACCTCCTGGGCTCAGGTGATCCTCTTACCTCAGCCTCCCAAGTAGTTGGGATTACAGGCATGTGCCACCACACCTGGCTAATTTTTGTATTTTTTTTTAGTAGAGACAGGGTCTCACTGTGTTGCCCAGACTGGATTCAAACTCCTGACCTCAAGTGATCTGCCTGTCTCGGCCTCTCAAAGTTCTGGGATTACCGGCATGAGCCACTGTGCCTGGCCTACATTCTTTTTTTTTTTAAGACAGAGTTTGACTCTGTCACCCAGGCTGGAGTGCAGTGGCATGATCACAGCTCACTGTAGTCCCAATCTTCAGGGACCAAGTGATCCTCCCGTCAGCCTCCCAAGTAGCTAGGACCACAGGCACACATCACACTCCTAATGGTATTATTTTTTGTAGAGACAGGGTCTCACTACATTGCCCAGGCTAGTCTCTAACTCCTGGGCTCAAGCGATCCTCCCACCTCAGTCTCCCAAAGTGCTAGACGTGCCCAGCCCAACATCAACATTCTTACAGTCCAAGAGTATCACTATAAATCAAAGATAATACTATAAATTTTAAAACTAATAAAATATTAAAACATAAACAAACCTTTTGGTATCGATTTTAATAGCAACAAAACTGTTTGAAGATGCTTCTGTAACTTTATCATCTTCCCAACTTGCAGCCATCCGTGTAGACTGTTCATCATCACCTGTAGAACATTTAAAAAATTCTTATACCAGGCCAGGATCTGCTGATTGCAAATTCTTTTTCCCTGGAAAACGAAAACTTCAAATAAAATATAATCCCACCTATACTACTTTCTGCCAAATTTGAAAACTGAATTTTCCATTAAATGAAAAGTGTGACTGCATACACAGTTCACATCATGAAGAGCAATGAAAACAAACTACATTGGACTATTTAAATGACACAAAGTATTTCATAAAAGAAGTCATCTAAATTATGATGTGAAAAGTACCACAACAATAAGTAGTCATAGGCAGAAATGTGCAGTGCCTATTTGGGCTTTTGTACATGAGATTTTAGAAAATTAAAAGTTGCGGGCTGGGTGCAGCGGTTCGCGCCTATAATCCCAGCACTTTGGGAGGCCAAGGCGGGTAGACCACCTGAGGTCAGGAGTTCGAGACCAGACTGGCCAATATGGTGAAACCCCGTTTCTACTTAGCCGGGTGTGGTGGCATATGTCTGTAATACCAGCTACATGGGAGGCTGAGGCAGGAGAATCACTTGAACTCGGAAGGTAGAGGCTGCAGTGAGCTGAGATCGCGCCACTGCACTCCAGCCTAGGCAAGAGAGTGAGACTGTCTATACAGAGAGGGAAAAAAAAGTTTGTTATCTGTCCTTTATGTGGCACCTTTCTGTTGAGTTCAACATCTCCACTCCACAGCATTTATACTCCAAAATTCCTCCAATGTAGACAGAGGCAGGTACAATTCTGTTTGCAATTTTAGACTTGCCTTTTATTGTAGGTATGCTAATTATAAAAGGTAGGCTGAACTATACCTAATCTATGGTGATGGAATTCAGTATAGTGGCTACCTTCATAGAGGGGAAGGGTACCACCAACTGAGAAAGAGCATGAAGGAGCCTTCTGGAATGCTGAAAATGTTCTGTATCTTTTTTTTTTTTTTTTTGAGATGGAGTTTTACTCTTGTTGCCCTGGCTGCAGTGCAACAGCGCGATCTTGGCTCACTGCAATCTCTGCCTCCCGGGTTCAAGAGATTCTCCTGCCTCAGCCTCCTGAGTAGCTGGAATTACAGGTGCCCGCCACCACGACCGGCTTTTGTATTTTTAGTAGAAACGGGGTTTCACTATGTTGGCCAGGCCAATTTAATGCACCTTAGCCTTCTTCACTGCAGTTATTCGTTTATGGTAACTCCATCCTTTCAGTTCTCAGGCCAAAAACTTTAGTTTTCCTTGATTGTAACTGATCTATCTCCAAAATACATCAATAATGTAACTATTTCTTACCACCTTCACTACTGCTACCCTGATCCAAGCTATCACATCTCACCTAGAAGCCTAGTAAAAGCCTCCAAACTGGTCTTCCTGCTAAGTCTATTCTTAACACAGCAACCTTCTCTTAAAAAAAAAAGATCATATCATCTCTCTGCTTAGATCACACAATGGCTCCCCATTTTCCTCAGAGTAAAAGCCAAAGTCCTTACAGGGGGCTATAAGCCCCACACATCAGGCCTCCAACTACTTCTGTGACCTCATCCCTTTTTCCTTTCTTGTTATTTTTTCCTTCTATTCCTCAAATATGAAAGACACTCCAGCTATAAGGTCTTTGTACTAGTTGTTTCCTCTGCCTGGAATGTTATTCTCCCAAATAACTACATGGCTAACTTCCAACTCCCTTAAAACTTTGCTCAAATATCAGCTCAATAAAGCTGATACTTAATCACTCACTTTAGTATTACAACTTCCCTAATCACTCACTTTAAAATTACACTCAAGACATTCCCAAAGCTCTCTTATCTCCTGTTTTGTTTTTCTGTATTACTTATCACCTTCCAATATATTATGCATTTTTAATTATGTTTACTAGTATCTGTCTCCCATAACTAGAATGAAGGCTCCATGAAGGCAAGGATTGGTTCCATTTTATTTACTGATAAGACTAAAATCCCTACAAAACAATACAGTAGACACTCAGTAAATACTCTGCGGAGTCGCTAAATGCCTAATATAGTTAAGTATGATGGCATGCCTATAATAATTGCCTCTAATGCTGTTTATTTGAATATATTTTGCGAGATGAGATTAGGAATACCAGAAATAGGAGTTTGAGAAATTTGGCCACGTAAAAGTAAACGGGGCCAGGCGCAGTGGCTCATGCCTGCAATCCCAGCACTTTGGGAGGCCGAGGTGGGTAGATAACAAGGTCAAGAGATCTAGACCAGCCCGGAACGGTGGCTCACGCCTGTAATCCCAGCACTTCGGGAGGCCAAGGCGAGCGGATCACGAGGTCAGGAGACTGAGACTATCCTGGCTGACACGGTGAAACCCCGTCTCTACTAAAAATACAAAAAATTAGCCGGGCGTGGTGGCACATGCCTGTAGTACCAGTTACTCGGGAGGCTGAGGCAGGAGAATCGCTTGAACTAGGGAGGTGGAGATTGTAGGGAGCCGAGATTGCACCACTGCACTCCAGCCTGACGGCAGAGCGACACTCCATCTAAAAAAAAAAAAAAGTAAACAGGACTAGAATGCATCCACAGATCAAATGCTCCATTAAGAATGCTCCATTAGTAGACTCCCAGATGCTGAAGATGCAAAATAACGAGAAGTTACTATTTGCAAGTGAGATCACTCTGAATGCATCTTCAGAAACCACTGGATGAGGAGAGTTGTAAGATTCCAAATAAATGACTCACCTACCAAAGAAAAATAACTGTATGGGAACATTCTTACTACAAACACTTCTCAGAGAAGGCTGTGAAGAGTGAGAAATTCTTTCCATTCATTCTTTTATATGTTCACTATTTTACTGCACATTTATTTTGTTCTAGACATTGAACTGTATACTAAATATAAACCAAATGACACACTGTCTGCCTTCAACAGAGCTTAAAATCTAATGATATACAAAATTTTTAAACCAACAGACACTATACATAATTACAGTAATAAATGCTATGAAAAAGAAAACTATGAGAGAAAGTAACCAGAGAACTCTTTATAATGGTCAGAGAAGCCCTCTCTGAGGTGACAGTTAAGCTAAAATCTAAAGGATGAAAGAGTTCAGCCATGCCAAGAGCCAGAAGAGTTCACCATGCAGAAGGAACACGTGTGTAGGGAAAGGCCTATGTGATTGGCAACGTTGTGAACAACCAAGCTCAAGACAAGACTGAAGAGTTAAGATTAAAAGATGACGGTCTCACATTTATGGTTTATCCAACAAGATGTATGGTAGTGCCACTCAGATGCAGCACACTGGGAGAGAAACACAGGTTTAGGCAGTACATACATGTTTAGGCTTGAGAAGCCTGGGAGAATCTAAACAGGGATATCATGTAAGTAGCTGAAAGTATAAATCTTCCCTACAAAACAATACAGTAGACACTCAGTAAATACTCTGCGGAGTCGCTAAATGCCTAATATAGTTAAGTATGATGGCATGCCTATAATAATTGCCTCTAATGCTGTTTATTTGAATATATTTTGCGAGATGAGATTAGGAATACCAGAAATAGGAGTTTGAGAAATTTGGCCACGTAAAAGTAAACGGGGCCAGGCGCAGTGGCTCATGCCTGCAATCCCAGCACTTTGGGAGGCCGAGGCGGGTAGACCACCTGAGGTCAGGAGTTCGAGACCAGACTGGCCAATATGGTGAAACCCCGTTTCTACTTAGCCGGGTGTGGTGGCATATGTCTGTAATACCAGCTACATGGGAGGCTGAGGCAGGAGAATCACTTGAACTCGGAAGGTAGAGGCTGCAGTGAGCTGAGATCGCGCCACTGCACTCCAGCCTAGGCAAGAGAGTGAGACTGTCTATACAGAGAGGGAAAAAAAAGTTTGTTATCTGTCCTTTATGTGGCACCTTTCTGTTGAGTTCAACATCTCCACTCCACAGCATTTATACTCCAAAATTCCTCCAATGTAGACAGAGGCAGGTACAATTCTGTTTGCAATTTTAGACTTGCCTTTTATTGTAGGTATGCTAATTATAAAAGGTAGGCTGAACTATACCTAATCTATGGTGATGGAATTCAGTATAGTGGCTACCTTCATAGAGGGGAAGGGTACCACCAACTGAGAAAGAGCATGAAGGAGCCTTCTGGAATGCTGAAAATGTTCTGTATCTTTTTTTTTTTTTTTTTGAGATGGAGTTTTACTCTTGTTGCCCTGGCTGCAGTGCAACAGCGCGATCTTGGCTCACTGCAATCTCTGCCTCCCGGGTTCAAGAGATTCTCCTGCCTCAGCCTCCTGAGTAGCTGGAATTACAGGTGCCCGCCACCACGACCGGCTTTTGTATTTTTAGTAGAAACGGGGTTTCACTATGTTGGCCAGGCCAATTTAATGCACCTTAGCCTTCTTCACTGCAGTTATTCGTTTATGGTAACTCCATCCTTTCAGTTCTCAGGCCAAAAACTTTAGTTTTCCTTGATTGTAACTGATCTATCTCCAAAATACATCAATAATGTAACTATTTCTTACCACCTTCACTACTGCTACCCTGATCCAAGCTATCACATCTCACCTAGAAGCCTAGTAAAAGCCTCCAAACTGGTCTTCCTGCTAAGTCTATTCTTAACACAGCAACCTTCTCTTAAAAAAAAAAGATCATATCATCTCTCTGCTTAGATCACACAATGGCTCCCCATTTTCCTCAGAGTAAAAGCCAAAGTCCTTACAGGGGGCTATAAGCCCCACACATCAGGCCTCCAACTACTTCTGTGACCTCATCCCTTTTTCCTTTCTTGTTATTTTTTCCTTCTATTCCTCAAATATGAAAGACACTCCAGCTATAAGGTCTTTGTACTAGTTGTTTCCTCTGCCTGGAATGTTATTCTCCCAAATAACTACATGGCTAACTTCCAACTCCCTTAAAACTTTGCTCAAATATCAGCTCAATAAAGCTGATACTTAATCACTCACTTTAGTATTACAACTTCCCTAATCACTCACTTTAAAATTACACTCAAGACATTCCCAAAGCTCTCTTATCTCCTGTTTTGTTTTTCTGTATTACTTATCACCTTCCAATATATTATGCATTTTTAATTATGTTTACTAGTATCTGTCTCCCATAACTAGAATGAAGGCTCCATGAAGGCAAGGATTGGTTCCATTTTATTTACTGATAAGACTAAAATCCCTACAAAACAATACAGTAGACACTCAGTAAATACTCTGCGGAGTCGCTAAATGCCTAATATAGTTAAGTATGATGGCATGCCTATAATAATTGCCTCTAATGCTGTTTATTTGAATATATTTTGCGAGATGAGATTAGGAATACCAGAAATAGGAGTTTGAGAAATTTGGCCACGTAAAAGTAAACGGGGCCAGGCGCAGTGGCTCATGCCTGCAATCCCAGCACTTTGGGAGGCCGAGGTGGGTAGATAACAAGGTCAAGAGATCTAGACCAGCCCGGAACGGTGGCTCACGCCTGTAATCCCAGCACTTCGGGAGGCCAAGGCGAGCGGATCACGAGGTCAGGAGACTGAGACTATCCTGGCTGACACGGTGAAACCCCGTCTCTACTAAAAATACAAAAAATTAGCCGGGCGTGGTGGCACATGCCTGTAGTACCAGTTACTCGGGAGGCTGAGGCAGGAGAATCGCTTGAACTAGGGAGGTGGAGATTGTAGGGAGCCGAGATTGCACCACTGCACTCCAGCCTGACGGCAGAGCGACACTCCATCTAAAAAAAAAAAAAAGTAAACAGGACTAGAATGCATCCACAGATCAAATGCTCCATTAAGAATGCTCCATTAGTAGACTCCCAGATGCTGAAGATGCAAAATAACGAGAAGTTACTATTTGCAAGTGAGATCACTCTGAATGCATCTTCAGAAACCACTGGATGAGGAGAGTTGTAAGATTCCAAATAAATGACTCACCTACCAAAGAAAAATAACTGTATGGGAACATTCTTACTACAAACACTTCTCAGAGAAGGCTGTGAAGAGTGAGAAATTCTTTCCATTCATTCTTTTATATGTTCACTATTTTACTGCACATTTATTTTGTTCTAGACATTGAACTGTATACTAAATATAAACCAAATGACACACTGTCTGCCTTCAACAGAGCTTAAAATCTAATGATATACAAAATTTTTAAACCAACAGACACTATACATAATTACAGTAATAAATGCTATGAAAAAGAAAACTATGAGAGAAAGTAACCAGAGAACTCTTTATAATGGTCAGAGAAGCCCTCTCTGAGGTGACAGTTAAGCTAAAATCTAAAGGATGAAAGAGTTCAGCCATGCCAAGAGCCAGAAGAGTTCACCATGCAGAAGGAACACGTGTGTAGGGAACGGCCTATGTGATTGGCAACGTTGTGAACAACCAAGCTCAAGACAAGACTGAAGAGTTAAGATTAAAAGATGACGGTCTCACATTTATGGTTTATCCAACAAGATGTATGGTAGTGCCACTCAGATGCAGCACACTGGGAGAGAAACACAGGTTTAGGCAGTACATACATGTTTAGGCTTGAGAAGCCTGGGAGAATCTAAACAGGGATATCATGTAAGTAGCTGAAAGTATAAATCTTGTTTCTTGTGAGGCTGGTGTGTCACTCCTTCACCTATACTGTCCCAAAAGTCTCAACCCCACTGGCAGTGTCTGTCCTAGACTCAGCCTAGTGGTGGCCACTGCTGCTTGATCAGCAGTGGTGGAAAGCCGAATGGAATTACTCAATGCTCAATGACAACTTTCCTAATACTACTAAGTGGGATGATTGTCAGCTAACTCTGGTATCTTTCTTTTCCTATTTTTAATCAAATTATCAACCATGAAGTTAGGTGGGCCTAAGATTTTAGGAGAAAACATCGTATCCTTTGTATCAGCAGTATCTTCAGTGAAGGCACTTAAAGAGAGCAACAGGAACTCAGAAGCAAAGAGCTGCAGACCCTCAAACAGTCTTTCCGACGTAAAAAAAATCTCAACTGCGCCAGGCGCGGTGGCTCATGCCTGTAATCCCAGCATTCTGGGAGGCCGAGGCCGGTGGATCACGAGGTCGAGTTCAAGACCGGCCTGGCCAAGATGGTGAAACCAAGTCTCTACTAAAAATACACAAATTAGCTGGGCGTGGTGGTGGGTGCTTGTAATCCCAGCTACTTGGGAGGCTGAAGCAGAGAACTGCTTGAACCCAGGAGGCGGAGGTTGTAGTGAGCTTGGATCGTGTCACTGCACTCCAGCCTGGGCAACAGAGCGAGACTCTATCTCAAAACAAAAACAAGAACAAAAACAAAATCTCAACTGCTCAAAACCTAAAGGCTTCTGTGGTCTACATTCACCAGAAAAGGCAGTCAATGGCGTCTGTCATTAACAAAGTTTAGCCTACCTACCTGGCAACACTAGCCAGTGAACAGATACCTTTATTTCAGTCTTCTTGTCAGATTATTCCACCTTCCCAGGTATTAAATGAAAATCGTTCTGTTTCACTTACTTGACACAGCCACAATACTTTGAAAAATCATATTAATCTGTTGGCTGAAGTAGTAGTAATCTCTCCAGTCTCCAAACATCAACTCCACAATATTCTTTAATTCATCCATCAAAATGTCACTAACTAAAGACAACTTGCCTGAAACATTTCTCACTTGAATAGTTCTATGAACCGAAGTGTACTCTTGAGATCACTTCTTCCAGCTATAAAGATATCTTTCAATTTTTCCATTAAGTTGATATATTATTACTGAGGTCTCAGACCTAAGAAAATCACGAGTTCTGGCTTCAAAGTCATGAAGAAAGCTCTAAGCAATCTGTAAGTGTTTTGGTTTCATGAGTCCAGTATTTACATATTCCTAGAGTGACACTAATCCTACTTAGTCTTGGGGACTAAGTAGGCTAAACTCTAAAAAAATCTAGCTGTATTTTGGAACAGGTCAAGGGACAGACTTTTTTGTGAGACTGCTAACAGTCTTCCAGCAAACATTCAAGATTACATGTATTTAGAATATAATGTAATCATCATTACAATGATGAATTACAATATAATGTAATCATTACAATAATGAATACCATGTAATCATCACTAAAAAGTTAACTGAATAAAGTATATACACACACAAAGCCCCGAAAGGCAAGACCTATAACTTTATTTAACTATTCCAATAATTTGTACTAGAGCTTCCAAATATTAATATTTGTTAATAAAAATCTCTCATTTCTTTTTTTAAATTAACTAATTCACCTCAGGAGTGCCTTCTAGGAATGTTTGGACATTTGTTCAAAAACATGACTACCATAATCCTAGATTTCTGATTTCTATACCAATTTAAAATTGTTCAGTTTTTTCCTTAAGAAACAAAAAAGCGGACAGTTTTTTTTGAAGCTACCAAAAATTGGACTGTTAAGACAACATGTAAATCCTTTTTGTGACCCTAGTGGAAGTCACTTTATGACTGCTGACCTGAGTGCCTAATCTATAAAATGGGGATAATTAAACCTGTTCTATTTACTGCAAGGATCAACTGAGATATTAGGAGAAAAACAATTTAAAACCTACTACTGTAGGTTTTAAACCTACTGTAGTCAAAAACCTACTACTGTACACAATAAGCATAGTGTCATTTACTTTTCCTTCCATTTTCAATCCATTTTTTTCTTACAGGATTACAGAATTTATGTAAAGTATAATATAAACCCCAGACAGCATAACAGAATCTAAACTACTCAAGCTCTTCTGATAAACAGCATTGAGCTAAAAATTTAGCGTAACAAAACAATTATAAATTCCAAATTTAATAATGCTGAATGACATTCACGTTTCAGTAATTCGTTCTTCACTGCAGTGCGTAAAGTTATAGAGCTATTAAAAGACGTGAATTATGAATAAATCGTTATTAAATAAAAATAGTTGAAGAAATACACTTCAAATTAACAATAGCCACAAACATTGATTTGATCCATGTAATGAGAATGAGCAGAACCGTAGAGGCAGGGAGTTTACTGTAAATCTACAAGATTTCAGTAATAAAACAGGAGAATATGGAGAAAAACAGCCCAGATCAACACAGAGTAAATGAGTTAATAGAGGATCTCAAAGTTGTGCAGCTTTTAGCCTAGGAAGACAATAAACGGAAGAAACCAAGGACTGAACATCTATTTCTTTGAAACTAATGGATTTTTTTTTTTAAACTTGCAACATTATTACACACTAGATCCCTTACCAAGACTGCCACTAAAAAAAATTAAACCTCTATTCGGCTCAAAAGTTTCCGTTTCAGGAACATACTAACACCAGTAACCGTGAACATCAGGTGGTTTCTCTTTGTTGCTTATCGATGACACAGCTTTCTTCCCGACCGTCCACAACTAATTACAACCCAACTGCTTGCCTAATGGCCCGTTCCTACCTCCACCTAAACAGTAGTAAAGACACGGGGGTACAAGCAGCCCAAAGAGGGTCCTTGCAGACAGAGAGGGGCGTCAGGCAGAGGGTCGCGAGGGTCTGGCTGCGCAGGGGAGAGGTTCGGGGCGACGAGCGGGGCTGGGCGGCTGGGGCCTGCTGGCCGCGTCCCTCGCCCCGAGCAGAGAGATTTCGGCGGGGCTCGGGGCGCTTTGAAGACCAGGGCCAGACACTGCCTCTGGCCCGGGTGCCGGGAGAGGCAGCGGTGGGGCAAGGCCCGCTGTATCTCAAACGGACCGGGGACAGCCACGGGCCGGCAGCTCGGGCCTCTCAGGCACGGAGGAAAGGCTGGGGGCGCCCGGGGCCTGAAGGAACAGGGCGCTGAGGGTCTGCATGGCCCCTGTGGGGGATCTGGCGGCGGAGTCGCAGCCGTCCCTGGGGCGCGGGGCAGTAGTGGCAGTTGTGCGAGCCGACAGGCGCCCGCGTCTCGGGGAGGGCGGGCCGGCGGCTGAGGTATACAAGAGGATGAAGGTAGGCCGGAGGGGTGTCCCGGCCGCCTCTCGAGCCCCTGCCTCCTTCACCTGCCACGAACACCACGAAGACCGCGCCGCTCCTTTTGGCCGTCGCGATGGCGGCCGGAATGGCGCCCTGGAACCACAGCATCGCTCCCTTCGGGCCCAGGCGCTCGCTCGGTGTGTAGTCTCCGCAGTCCCGGAACCCGCACCGCCCTCCGTCTTCGTCCGGCTCTGCGGCCCCCGCAACCTCGGCTGGTGCGGCCCCCACCTCCGGCTCAGCACAAGCGCGCAGCCCCGTCAGCGGCACCCGGAGACGCGCGCTAGCGCACGCGAGAACACCTCACGTCACATGACGCAACCCGTCGCTGTTCGTGCCCCAGGGCCTTCTCTCGTTGGCGAGTCGGTGGTGCGTGCGCGCGCCCGCTAGGCCTCCGGCCGCGCAGTCCAGGAAGTGGAGGAAGGCAGTGGGAAGGATGAGTAACCGCTACGACACGTCGGCGGCGCCTGCAGTGAGGCATGATGGGAATTGTAGTCCACTTAGGCTTATTCGCCTCCATATTGTGGAGCATGTAACTGTGGGTTCTGAGGCACGGCTAAAGGGGGCAGTAGTGAGGGCCACTACACAGTCTATAAAGGGGAGAGGGAGAAAGAGAAGTGTCACTCCGACTGGCATATGCTATTCTCGGCCTCGTTGAGACTCCCACTGTGGAGGAAATCGTCCTCGCATGGAACTAAATGGGCTTTGTAGGGATTAACTCCGAGGCTTTGAATTTTTCTGAACGTAGCCCAACTTTGTACAAACACAGGATAAAAACCGCAAGTCACCTTCTGTAATAACCTGTAGTCCATGTGCCTAAGCGGAGGAATTGGTGGCACGCAGGCCTTCAGCAATTTCCTAGACACTGGATAGAGATCATTCCAAAACTTCAAAACCCTTTAGGCTATTGCCACAGCTACTTTTTAAAGTAACACAAAAGGAGAAAATAGATTATTTTCCAGCTACTTTCCATGGTAATACAAAAGAGACTAGATAGTGATTTATTTTCCAATTTTCTGGGAGCATGTCCTATAATCAAGATGTGGCGCTTTGTGGTTGGCTGCCATTAAATGAAAACTGATCCATATTTAATTCTTTTATGAAATTACATGGTCCGTAATAACTATTAGCTAAAGGCTTGCATGGTTTATTTACAGTTGCATATACTATTATGTTAAACTCTACATCAATTAAATTTATCTTCCAGCAGTACAACTATCTGACAATCTTTGCAAGATAAAGGAAGTGATACATCTGAATATACCACCTTTCCTACAGATATTTTCCCTAAAAATAGCTAATTATTTGAGCTTCGATTTTTGTACTTTTTCTCCCAATCAGGCCTTTCATATATAGTGTTATTATAAACTGAGACATAATGCTGATTAGGGACAGTTGCTTCTATAGGACACCAGTCCTATAGAAAAATTAGAGTTGACCTTTAACATCAACTTTAACGGACTTCTTGAAATTCGATCAATCTAGAAATTATTCCAATAGAGTTATGTCTTTAATTATCTCTAATTTTAGAATTAAATAAGAATCCTTCATAGTTTTATATTCATTTGTCAAGTGTTCATCGCTCATCTATTATGAGCGAGGCATTGTGCCTGGCGCTGATAAGGAGGTGAGGGAGTCAGAAAAAGGCCCTGTCTTTGTGGCTGTACAGTCTAGTAAGGAAGACAGACATTGAATAAGTGATTATTAGTGATGATGAATGTCACAGAAGGGTAACTCAGAGTGCTACAGAAGTGTATGAAGATAGGACCGAATACGGACTAATGGAATCAGAAAGGGCCTTCGTGAGGAAATGACATGTCGGGGAACTCTAGGTAGGTGAAGGAGAAAGCCATTCCACATGGAGCAAGCAGCAGTGTGAGGTTCTGAAGCAAGCAAACACAGTGCACTTGCAGAACTAAAAAATGCCCAGTGTGGCTATAACATAGAAAGAGGAGTGTGGTACAAGTGAGACTGGAAAGCTAGGCAAGGATCAGATGATACAGAGTCTTGAAAATCACGTTAAAAATTTTAAGACATTTTTCTAAGGATTACAGGAAGCCATTGAAAAATTTTAAACAGAAGAGCTGGCCAGGCACAATGGCTCACGGCTGTAATGCCAGCACTTCGGGAGGCCGAGGCGGGCAGATCACGAGGTCAGGAGTTCGAGACCAGCCTGACCAACATGGTGAAACCCTGTCTCTACTAAAAATACAAAAATTAGCCGGGCATGGTGGCGCACGCCTGTAATCCCAGCACTCAGGAGGCTGAGGCAGGAGAATGGGAGGCGGAGATTGCAGTGAGCCAAGATCACGCCACTGCCCTTCAGCCTGGGTGAAAGAGCAAGACTACCTCTCAAAAAAAAAAAAAAAAAAAAAACAAAAACAAAATTAAACAGATACATATAAGACTTCCATTTTTAAATTGTAGCATAGCAATTGAATAGATTGGATTTGAAGTGGAAAGGCTGAATGTGAAGAGACCAGATAAGAGGCACTTATTCATGTATTAACATGAGGGAGATAGTGAAGTGGATACTTTTGATATTCTGGAGACAGACCCAATATATTTTGTTGATTCCATGTGGAGGTTGAGGAAGAAGTACTCAAGAAGGGATTTTGCAGCCAGGTGTGGTAGCTCATGCCTGTAATCCAAGCACTTTGGGAGGCCAAGGCAGGAGGATTGCTTGAACCCAGGAGTTTAAGGCTGCAGTGAGCCCTGACTGCACCACTGCACTCCAGCTTGAGTGACAGAGTAAGACCCTGTCTCTAAAGAAAAGAGAGACAGAGAGAAATTTGGGGTATCTGCCTTGAGAAATTGTAAAGAAGATGGTACTGAGATCGGCAACACTGAAAGAAGCGCAGGATGGTGGGGAGGTTGTTTGTGAAGGTGTGAGTTCAATATTAAACGTGTGTTTGGAGTACTACTAGAGAGATACTCACATGGAAGTGTTAAGTAGGCAGATAGCTATTAGTCTTGGAGCTCAGATAACAGTTCTTAACTAGAGATAGGAAACTGAGACTTCTCTATATACAGGGGATCAGTGAGGCACTGGAGGATAACGATACCATTACGTAGGGAGATGGTGCAAAGTGAGGTAAGAGCATGATTGAGGTCTTAGGGCCTCCAACGTTTATAGGATTGTATTAAAAAGTATAAACCAGTAAAAGAGACTTAGCAGGAAAGGCAGAGTGTGGGGTGGTGGAGGAAAATGGGAGAGTGTGTGATATCAAGGAAGCCAAGGGTAGAAAGAGTCTTAAGAAAGGAGAAGCAGGCCGGGCGCGGTGGCTCAAGCCTGTAATCCCAGCACTTTGGGAGGCCGAGACGGGCGGATCACGAGGTCAGGAGATCGAGAGCATCC
>NW_012110252.1:738668-747888 GCF_000951045.1 Mandrillus leucophaeus
TGAACCCGGGAGGTGGAGGTTGCAGTGAGCTGAGATTGCGCCACTGCACTCCAGCCTGGGCAACAGAGTGAGACCCTGTCTCAAACAACAACAACAAGAAGAACAAAGCAACCTGCTAGATACTGGGCTTTTCAACCTCCCCTTGAAGCCAGTAAAACCTCGTAGGAAAGGGAGGGGGTGGGAGGGGCTACTTCTAGGAAACGCTTTCCTAATAAAAGACATGTAGAAGAAAGCACAGATTGGGCACAGTGGCTCATGCCTATAATCCCAACATGTTGGGAGGCTGAGATGGAAGGATTGCTTGAGGCCAGGAATTTGAGACTAGCCTGGGCAACATAGTGAGACTGTCTCTACAAAAAAAAATAAAACAAAAAATTAGCCAGGTGTGGTGGTGTGTGTCTGTAGTCCTAGCTACTCAGGAGGCTGAGGTGGAAGGATTGCTTGAGCCCAGGAAGTTGAAGTTGCAATGAGCCATGCTCACACCATGGCACTCCAGCCTGAGTGACAGAGCGAGAGCCTGTCTCAAAGAAAAAGGGAAAAAAGAGGGCACAATCTTTCTTTGCTGGATGTGGTTATATGCAAATGATGCCTGGTACTGCTGCAGCCATCTTGTGGCCATGAGGAAGGACATTGCTTATGCTTTTTTTTTTGAGACGGAGTCTTGCACTGTCGCCCAGGCTGGAGTGCAGTGGTGAGATCTCGGCTCACTGCAAGCTCCACCTCCCGGGTTCACGCCATTCTGCCTCAGCCTCCCGAGTAGCTGGGACTACAGGCACCCGCCACCACGGCCGGCTAATTTTTTGTATTTTTAGTAGAGACGGGGTTTCACTGTGTTAGCCAGGATGGTCTCGATCTCCTGACCTTGTGATCCGCCCGCCTCAGCCTCCCAAAGTGCTGAGATTACAGGCGTGAGCCACTGTGCCTGGCTGCTTATGCTTTAAGAATGGCAGAATGGAACTAGAAAGCACTTGTGTCTATGATGGCCTCACAGAGCTCCTGAACCAACCCTGGGACTACTCAGTCTCCATACATCTTGTTTTGTGAGAGGGTAACTGTCCTCACTAGTTAGGCTACTGGGAGTTGGATCTGGCTTCTTGTAATTGCCACCATTCTAAACAATCTGGGGTGGGATCCAGAACACAGGCGGATAGAAGAGATACCCTTCCCATTTTAACAGACAGAGGAAAGAAAAAATACTTATTTATGTATTTGTTGTTGTTGTTGTTGTTGTTGTTTTGTTTTGTTTTGTATTTTTAGTAGAGACAGGGTCTCACCATGTTGCCCAGGCTGGTCTCAAACTCCTGAGCTTAAGCAATCCACCCACTTCGGCCTCCCAGAGTGCTGGGATTACTGGCGTGAGTCACCACTCCCAGCCAAAAAAAGTAACTTCAGATAGAAATAAGTTTATTTAAAAAAAAAACAGATATAAATATGCTTATACATTTCAAAACAATAATTTGAGGAAGATTTTATGTGAAAGCTTTAACTTTTTTTTTTTTTCCTTTGAAGGAGAGGTTATTTGCTGAGAGTAAGGGGGGAAGTAAGGAAATTGGTGCCTTGAGTACAAGGAAACAAGGTTTAAAGTAATGTTGAGTGTTGGAGGGCAAGTGGACTAGGGAAACAGTGTGCCAGAAAGTGCAGAAGGGGCTGTAAAATTGGTGGTCCTGAATTTGCCCAATTGTGTAATTTTCTTCAGTGGTCACTTAATCCCTGAGGGCAGGCGTGGAGAAAGTGGAGACTTGTCTTTATCCAGGGTTTGAGGTGCTAGGCAGTGGGAGAAAGAACAAATGAAAAAGGAATTTAGGAGATTAGCAATGGAACGAACAATGTGATGGAACATAGAATCTAAATTGGTTGGGGGATGGGCGCGGTGGCTCACTTTGGGAGGCTGAGACAGGTGGATCACCTGAGGTCAGGAGTTCAAGGCCAGCCTGGCAAATATGGTGAAAGCGCATTTCTACTGAAAATATAAAAATTAGCCAGGCATGGTGGCTCATGCCTGTAGTCCCAGCTACTTGGGAGGCTGAAGCATGAGAATCACTTGAATCCGGGAGGTGGAGGTTACAGTGAGCTGAGATCACACCACTGTACTCCAGCCTAGGGAGCAGAGTGAGACTTGGTCTCAAAAATAAATAAATACATACATACATACATAAATACATAAATAAAATAAATTGAGGAGGGAAAGAAATGCAGAAAGGAGAAAAAAACAAACAAAATGGTTCAGGGGAGGCAGTGGCCTGGAGGGCTCAGAGTGGGCAGGAAACAGGTCAGTAATATGGAGTTTTAAAATGTTGGCCGGGTGTGGTGGCTCAACGCCTGTAATCCCAGCACTTTGGGAGGCTGAGGCAGACGGATCACCCGAAGTAGGATTTCAAAACCAGCCTGGCTAACACGGCAAAACCCTGTCTCTACTAAAAATGCAAAAATTAACTGGGCATGTTGGTGGGCGCCTATAGTCCCAGCTACTTGGGAGGCTGAGGCAGGAGAATCACTTGAACCCGGAAGGAAGAGGTGGCAGTGAGCCAAGATCCCATCATTGTACTCCAGCCTGGGTGACAAGAGTGAAACTCCGTCTCAAAATAATAAATAAACAAATAAATAAATAAAAATAAATCGTGGCCAGACACGGTGGCTCACAACTATAATCCCAGCACTTTGGGAGGTCGAGGCTGGCAGATCACTTGAGGTCAGGAGTTTGAGACCAGCCTGGCCAACATTGTCAAACACCATCTCTACTAAAAGTACAAAAATTAGCTGGGCGTGATGGCACATGTCTGTAATCCCAGCTACTTGGGAGACTGAGGGAAGAGAATCGCTTGAACTCAGGAGGTGGAGGCTGTAGTGAGCTGAAATCCTGCCACTGCACTCCAGCCTGGGCGACAGACTGAGACTCTATCTCAAATAATAAAATAAAATAAAATAACAAAATGTTATGCTTTCTGGGAGGGAAAGCAGTCAGAAATTATGGAGAAGATTCTTGAGTCCTGAAGTCTGATACTATGAAATTCAATTAGAACATACCCCCTCTCGACCGGGCATGGTGGCTCACGCCTGTAATCTCAGCACTTTGGGAGGCCAAGGGGAGCGGATCACCTGAGTTCAGGAATTCGAGACCACCCTGGGCAACATGGTAAAACCTTGTGTCTACTAAAATACAAAAAATTAGCCAGGCATGATGGCGGGCGCCTGTAGTCCCAGCTACTTGGAAGGCTGAGGCACAAGAATCTCTTAAGCCAGGGAGGTAGAGGTTGCAGTGAGCCAAGATTGCACTACTGCACTTCAGCTTGGGCTACAGAGACTCCGTCTCAAAAAAAGAACATATCCCTTCTCGAATCAACACACCCTTCTGTCTTCTGTCACACAGAGTGAAGCCAGAGTCTTCCCTTTACCTGTATGACACCAGTCACAGCAACTTTCCAGTTGTTTTGTGTTAGTCTTAAATCCTTTTAATTTCCACTGTAACAGATACCATGGTGTCCCATCTTCAGGACTCTTGAACTCTCTCTCCCCAGCAGTTGAGACTATCCAAAGCTGTGTCCTTTTCAGGAGTGGTGCTCCACTGAGGACACGAAGGCCTGGGCCCCTTGCCTCATTTTGGCCTACTAAAAATACAAAAATTAGTGGGGCATGGTGGTGTGCACCTGTAATCCCAGCTACTCAGGAGGCTGAGGTAGGAGAACTGCTTGAACCCAGGACGTGGAGGTTGCAGTGAGCCGAGATTCTGCCACTGCACTCCAGCCTAGGCGACAGAGTGACACTCTGTCTCAAAAAAAAAAAAAAAAAAGGCCAGGCGCGGTGGCTCACGTCTGTAATCCCAGCACTTTGGGAGGCCGAGATGGGCGGATCACGAGGTCAGGAGATCAAGACCATCCTGGCTAACACGGTGAAAGACCGTCTCTAAGACACCATCTCAAAAAAAAAAAAAAAAAAACAACAAAAAAAAACAAAGCCAAAAACCTTCAGTGTCTCTGTAGTGCCTCCAAAAACAAAGAACACAATTGTAGCCATTCAAAATCCTCAACAGTCTGGCTCCAACTTACTTTTCCAACATTCCTTTCTTCTCTTTCCCACTTGGGTCCTCTAAACCGACAGTACTATTATTCACCCACCAGGGCATACTCTTTGCCAACTCTGTTTTTGTTCACACCATGCTGCTTCTTGCATGGTTCACTCTTGCATGGAATTCTCTCCCTTCACTTATTATTATTTTGTTTTTCAGACGGTTGCTCGCTCTGTTGCCCGGGCTGGAGTACTGTGGTGTGATCTCAGCTCACTGCAAGCTCCGCCCCCCAGGTTCAAGTGATTCTCCTGCCTCAGCCTCCTGAGTAGCTGGGATTACAGGTGTGTGCTACCACACCTGTCTAATTTTTGTATTTTTAGTAGAGACGAGGTTTCACTATGTTGGCCAGGCTGGTCTCGAACTCCTGAACTCAAGTGATCCTCCTGCCTTGGCCTCCCAAAGTGCTGGGATTACAGGTGTGAGCCACCACGACCAGCCTTTCTCTTCACTTATTAAAAAAATATTTGAATGCCTTTTTGGGACAGGCAATAGATTAGGTTCTGGGATTGAACTATTGGTCAATTGATTGACAGATACTATTTTTGTCCTCAAAAAACCTGTAGTCTAGTCAGTGAGAGAGATTGATACATGAATAGGTGACCATAATTCTTTGGCTTGGATAAAATGAAAGAGCCATGTACTGGTTATTGTAGAGGGAAAGGAGAGGTGAGGGGTGGCCTGTTGAGGGAAGTGGCATCAATGCTATTTTTCAAATAGACCTGAATCACAAACTACAGCAACTTTTTACACTCAGGCCCTTACCACAGAAGTTTGTTCACTGCTGTGCAGCAGGAAAAATATGGCAGGGTTTGTATCGTTATTTTCCTTCCCAGTGCAACCCCTTAATTCTAGAGATAAAAGACTCCCCATGAGCTGAGTCCCAAGGTTTTGTGGGCTTCTTTGATACACAATGAGTGGTTTCATTGCAATGAGCTCTTCTCTGAGGGGTCTGGGATCTTAGGCTGGTTACCAGGTCTAGAGCTGCTGAAGAGGAAGGTCAGGTTTCAGTTGGTGTCTCTGTGACCGTTGGAAGAACCCTCACCACATCAGCTTGACCCCAATGTGCATTCTCAAAGTCCTGCTTTTTGTCTTCCAAGCCAGACAGGTTGTTCATGGTGGTCCCAGGACAAGATGGGGAACCATGCCATGTGGCTTGCCATAAAGCTCCTGGCCTTCCACCTTTGAAATCTCCCTGTTTTTCTCTGTGACCAATCACTGTGTGCTGTTTCTGGTTTGCTCCGTGGAGGCCCTGCAGCTGTTTACCTCACACAGGGCCTCTAACTCTCTTCATGTCTTGGCAGTGTGGGATGTTTAGATGTTTTGACCTCACTTGCGCTAGAGCCCATGAACTGTCTGGTCTCCTGATGTTCTTACTGGGCCTGCAAAAGGTTGTAAAACGGTCATGTGCATTCTCCTTTGCCACAGCCCCTCCCACTACTAAGCTTCACTCATTTACTTACACTCAGGCTATAGTGAGTATTTGAGTTTGCGGTCCCTTCTGTACATGTGAAGCTGGCATTGGCCAGGCAGGCATCAGTGTACTCACAGCATTGGCCAGTGTGTCACATACCTGCTCAGTACTCACTTCCATCGCATTTCGGGGAAGAGCGCAGTTTCTCATGGTCATTTATATCCTGTGAACATTTTATTTTATATAGTTACTTAAAGTTCTGGGTTTATAGCTTCTCCCTTCCCCAAGAAGAGAGTTTGGAAACGATAGCTTTGGCTAGGCGCGGTGGCTCATGCCTGTAATTCCAGCACTTCGGGAGGCCAAGGCATGTGGATCACCTGAGGTCAGGAGTTCAAAACCAGCCTGGCCAAAATGGTAAAACCCCGTCTCTACTAAAAATACAAAAAAGTTGCCAGGTCTGGTGGCAGGTTCCTGTAATCCTAGCTACTCTGGAGGCTGAGACAGGAGAACCACTTGAACCCAGGAGGCAGAGGCTGCAGGGAGCCCAGATCGCACCATTGCACTCCAGCCTAGGTGACAAGAGCTACACTCTGTCTCAAAAAAAAAAAAAAGAAAAAGAAACAATAGCTTTACTCAATCATCTTTTATTTATTTATTTATTTATTTTATTTATTAATCTTCTTTTATTTATTTGAAATGGAGTAGCTGAGATTACAGGCGTGCACCACCATGACCAGGAAATTTTTTTTTTTCTTTATTTATTTTTTTTTCAGTAGAGACAAGGTTTCACCATGATGGCCAGGCTGGTCTCAAACTCCTGACCTCAGTTGATCCACCTGCCTTGGTCTCCCAAGGTGGTGCCATTACAGGTGTGACCCACCACGCCCAGCCTCAGTCTTCTTTCTATTTTCAATGTCTTGTATTTTTTGCCAAATGAATGAGTTACTAGTGTCATTGAGGCCAAAAGTTTCCCACTACTAAGGTTCTATTTCAATTTGCACAGAGAAAAATCCACCACAAACTGAATTCTTAACTGTAGTCATTCAAAAGAAATCAAAGGGCATTTCTTACTGAAACTGGATTGGTAACATCACCTTGAAATATAAAGTATCACATCATGCTTTAAAAAAAAATAAAACATTTTCTGTCTCACAGAAGCCTGTACCTGCTTACCACCAGAGAAGGCTTTATAACTTACATGTTGCAAAGCTGGTTGTATAAAAACCATGTAAAGGAAAAATATTATTGTCTGTTCTTGCTTTTTCTTGAGTAAAAGTGAGAAGTGTAAAAAATGCTAAATATGGCCAGGTGCGATGGCTCACGCCTGTAATCCTAGCACTTTGGGATGCCAAGGTGGGTGGATCACCTGAGGTCAGGAGTTTTGAGACCAGCCTGGCCAACATGGTGAAACTCCATCTCTGCTAAAAATTCAAAAAATTAGCTAGTCGTGGTGGCAGGCGCCTGTAATCCCAGCTACTTAGGAGGCTGTAGCAGGAGAATCACTTGAAACCAGGAGGTGGAGGTTGCAGTGAGCCGAAATCGTGCCATTGCACTCCAGCCTGGGCAACACAGCAAAACTCTGTCTCAAAAAAAAAAAAAAAAAAAGCTAAATACGATAGAGTATACAGAGCAACATCACTCACCTGTAGACCAGTAGGAGAATAGGTTAATTACCACATAAGGTTCATGGGTGTGCATAAAATAAAAAGGAAGAGAAGCAGCATTTAAATAGGTTCCAGGGCCGGGTGTGGTGGCTCACGCCTGTAATCCCAGTACTTTGGGAGGCCGAGGCGGGTGGATCACAAGGTCAGGAATTTAAGACCAGCCTGGCCAACATGGAGAAACCCCGTCTCTACTAAAAATACAAAAATTAGCCGGGCAGGCAGAGGTTGCAGTGATCCAAGATCGTGCCATTGCACTCCAGTCTGGGTGACAAGAGCAAGACTCCATCTCTAAATAAATAAATAATTTCCAAGCTTCACTCACAACAATCAAATTTTCACATGTAAGATAGGATGGCACTCCTCTTTGGCTTCTCATAGAGATCCAGATGAATAAACCAAATAAAAAGTGGAAATTATTACATTAGACATTTTCCCTGTCCTAAAGATTACATTCTGATAGGTAGAAAAACAGTAAGCAACTAATTGGCCAATTACTTATGTAATTACCATTGTGATAAATGCTTTGAAGAGGAAGTACAGGATATTATTAGTTTATTACTTGCAGAAATGAGCTAGTCTGGCTAGATCACCTGAAGTCAGGAGTTTGAGACCAGCCTGGACAACATGGTAAAACCCCGTCTCTACTAAAAATACAAAAAAATTAGCCAGGTGTGGTGGCATGCACCTGTAGTCTCAGCTACTCGGGAGGCTGAGGCAAGACGATCGCTTGAATCTGGGAGGCAGAAGTTGCAGTGAGCTGAGATTGAGCCATTGCATTCTAGCCTGGGCAACAGGGCAAGACTCTGTCTCAAAAAATAATTAATTAATTAAAAATTATTTAATGTATCTATTTCAATGCTTCCTCTTCCCCAACCCCCAAAGAACAAACATTTATCATTTTTCTTTCTGATTCAGAAGTTCCCACTGCCTTTTCTTTACGGCCCTCCAGTATTCTTATGTGGGTGAAATCAAACCAAAATGAATACAAGTAGAGACATTGAGGGGAAAAATAATGAACAAATATGCACTGTGTAGCCTGAGCATATGTGGACATGGGGGTGGATTCAAGGGGCAGCTGTATCTGTTTCTCAAGCCGGTGAAGGTCATGGGCTGAATGTGTGTGCAAGAGCCTCAGGTTCTTTTAGCACCAGCTATTAAAGGCTTGTAGAATCCCAAGCAACCAGGGGCCAGCTGTGAATCCCACATGGTATATAATGCGTTTGTGCTAGCACTTCACTGGGCCCTAGAAGACGGAACTCATGCCCTTAGCCTTTGAAGACTATAGATAACATATTATCTGTTGGGCAGGCAGTGGGCTGGGATTAGGGGTCTTGCCTCTGCTGAAGTCTTAAGTTTGCATGTTTTCTGTTGTTGATAACAGGTAGAGAATCCAACTCAGTTGTTTCCTGAGGTAGCTGCAGATATGCTTTCTTTACTCTTCCCAAGTTAATCCGGAACTGTGGGTTCTACTCAGAGGCCTGTGTTTCCGTACTATTTATAGGCCATAAGATCCTCCCTAGTGGGATCAGGATAACATTTGCCTAGCTTGGGAAAGGCTCACATCCCTATTTTGTTGCCAGCTCTGATGCCAATCTAATAATTTTTAATTACCTGCGGCACCATGGCAAACACACCTTGTACTCTATATCACAAACACATATCCAATATATCCATGTTCTTTGCAAACCAAGAGCTTCAAACCATAAGCCATATTCTGTTTTCTAATATTAAGTAGCATAAACAGATAGAATGTTATGAACCGACCTCTATCATTCCCAAAGAAAGGACTGCTGGAGCTGCTAACATTGGCACAAGAAAGAATAACACTTTGTTGGTAAAAGTAGTATCCGCCCCTAAAAATGGTTAGTGGTCTGGAAAAACCCATGATATGGATTATTGCCAGGGCTGTGGGACATCTGAAGCTGTTCTTTGAGATTACCAGTCTAGACCAAATCACATCTTAAATGCTTCCTGTGTGTGCTTCTACCTGCCACCATTTTTATACAGGTGAAATCAGATTTTAAAAGATAAAAAAAAAAAAAAAAAAGGGGGGAATGTACAGATTAGGGAACGTGTGCATAT
>NW_012110252.1:747938-767945 GCF_000951045.1 Mandrillus leucophaeus
GGTCTGGAAAAACCCATGATATGGATTATTGCCAGGGCTGTGGGACATCTGAAGCTGTTCTTTGAGATTACCAGTCTAGACCAAATCACATCTTAAATGCTTCCTCATCGCGCCACTGCACGCCAGCCTTTTTATACAGGCGAAATCACATAAAAAAAAAAAAAAAAAAAAAAAAAAAGGGGGGGAATGTACAGATTAGGGAACGTGTGCATATTTTTGCAATGGTGGTGGGATTGGCAATTTCATTGTTATTTCCATGTGATTGTCAGGGAATGTGGTGGTGGTGGCTAGGCGTTAACTCTACAGCCTCTGATCTTTTTTAGCTGTAGTGTCTTACCTATTTACTTTGCACGGTATTCAACTCCTACAAAGTAAACTAAGAGTTTAAAGCAAAAACTGGTTTACCAGAATTCCTACTGCAGGAGTTAAAGATAATTTTTTTTTTTTTCTGAGATGGAGTTTCGCTCTTCTGGCCAGGCTAGAATGAAGTGGTGCAACCTCAGCTCACTGCAATTTCTGCTCCCCAGGTTCAATGATTCTCCTCCCTCAGCCTCCCGAGCAGCTGGGATTGTGTAGGCGCCCACCACCACACCTGGCTAATTTTTGTGTTTTTAGTAGAAACGGGGTTTCGCCATGTTGGCAAGGCTGGTTTCAAACTCCTGACCTCAAGTGATCCGCCCATGTTGGCCTCCCAAAGTGCTGGGATTATAGGCATGAGCCACCGTGCCTGGTCTAAAGGGAATATTCAAGAGAAATTAATTGCAGGCCAGGTCGGGTGGCTCACGTCTGTAATCCTAGCACTTTGGGAGGCCAAGGCGGGTGGATCACCTGAGATCAGGAGTTCGAGATCAGCATGGCCAATATGGTGAAACCCTGTTTCTGCTAAAAATACAAAAATTAGTGGGGCATGGTGGCAGGTGCCTGTAATCCCGGCTACTTGAGAGGCTGAGGAAGAATTGCTTGAACCCAGGAGTCTGAGGTTGCAATGAGCCGGGATTGTGCCACTGTACTCCAGCCTGGGTGACAGAGTGGCTCTGGTCTTAAAAAAAAAAAAAAAAAAATAATAATAATAATTGCAAGAAACCATGAGGCTGTGACTACTTCTTTTTTTTTTGAGGAGTCTTGCTCTGTCACCAGGCTGGAGTGCAGTGACACGATCTCGGCTCACTGCAACCTCCGCCTCCCGGGTTCAAGCAATTCCCCTGCCTCAGCCTTCCCAGTAGCTGGGATTACAGGTGCGCACCACCATGCCCAGCTAATTTTTTGTATTTTAGTAGAGACAGCATTTCACATGTTGGCCAGGATGGGAGGTTGTGACTTTTTTGGTCTCCATCCCCATGTATGATTGAAGAATTGTTGCTGAAATGCTAGCCTTACTTATGTGTCCTCTCCATCTTTGATTCTCTGCAGGTCAAAAATAATTAAAATTGAACAAGACTTGGAAGCAAGAGATTTTCACAGACCTCACGCTCTTACTCTTTCCCCCGACTATGGCTCCTTAATCTAAAATGGTTCTAAGCTCCAATTTTTGATCCCAGGAGTACAATATTCACAATTGGGATATGCTAGTTGGTGGGGAAGCCTGGCATTCTCTGGGACCAGTGGGA
The DNA here is from genome assembly GCF_000951045.1 of Mandrillus leucophaeus. Classification (NCBI taxonomy): domain Eukaryota; kingdom Metazoa; phylum Chordata; class Mammalia; order Primates; family Cercopithecidae; genus Mandrillus; species Mandrillus leucophaeus. Next base: position 749,546 of record NW_012110252.1, read on the forward strand.
CCTTGCAAATGTGCTAAAGTGAGTGCATATCTGCACCAGAGTCTGGTGACACCTAGTGCTCTTCAATTTCATAGTAAAAGCCCTAGTCTGGGCTGAAAGATAACCAGGTTTCAGGCAAGCGGCAGCTGGCAGACCCCTAACTTTTTGATTTCCCAACAGGGTGACTTTGCTTGGCTTACCAAAGGGAAAAGATGTCTAAAAAGCATTTGAGTCTAAGTGGACAACTGGGTGTGCAATATGTAAGCTAAAAACAAATTTATCTCACCAAACATAATCTTCTATTTTTAGTTGCCTGACAATAAAGTATGTTCATACTCTAAATTTCTATAGTTTGTAATAACTTTATGATAGAGAATACAGTAACAAGAATCATATCCACCAGGAATCACTGCCACAGAGAAAGGGATGTTTGGGACATTTGTAAAATGAGGTGGTTTACTGTTTTTCATCTTCTGTAAGCTTGAAATTGACTTAAATCTTCCAAAAAGGTTACTGTCTTCAAAGCTGACACTCATTTAGAAGGTGCTTTTAATTAAAAAAAAGACAAAGTGAGCCTATATTTGTAAACATTTATTCTCTTGAACTGAAAAAGGCTTGCATCAGCACACATTGTACAGCCTTGCAAATTACACAGAAATTGAAAAGAAGGTTCCTTGTTCATAAGTGCAATGAATCTTTGATGTCCAGTGATCCGCTGCAAACAATGAAAACAAACTGTAAAGCACTTAAGAAGTTTCCAGCACTCATCAAATGCATTTCCTTAGGTGACAAAAAATCCACAAGGAGGGGAATGCAAATAAGTGGCATTTAGTTATTAGAGAGATACTTGAAAAAAAAAAAAATGGAAGTATTTTCCTGCTTAGAATGATTTCTGTTCCCCTCTGAATGTAAGTGGTTTAAGAGGCATTAAGAACATAATTTATTTTATACTTAATGTTCACACTACCTAAATGAATAAGGAAAGGGTCCTACAGGGAAGAGTTATGTATTTTTTGGCAATTGTTTCTGAGTTTAGAGATTCGGGGGAAGAGTAATCCTCTATTTGTGGGCTCTTCTTAGCATCCCTAACCCCCAAGGAGATAGTACATGGTTTTGACTTGGTTATTTCACTCCTGCATTCTTTTTCCCCCAAATTTTAAGTTGGGTCACATTGTGCTGGCTGCAAAAAGAAATACAGGTTGCAACTGGTTATAATCATTTTGAAGAATAATTTGCTGTACAATAGAGCTTTGGATCTGATACAAGAATTTAGAAATATAAAACAAAATAACTATAAAAGTTAGGAGGCATTTGAACGGCATTTCCTTAGAAAAACCTGCTAACTCTGTATCATTCTGACGTGGATTCCTACAGTCATGTGGGGTGAAATGCATATATTTTCCCCCTTTGCTGGATCACTGGCCTTTCTTCAAAAGCTATAACGCCATGAACACACATCCTAGGAGTCTCTATAATGTTAACAGAAGCTCCAAACACCAAGCCAATCAAAGATGGGAGAGGGCAGGGGAACCATAAAGGCGAAGGGTCCAAAGGTGGCTGTTACTGAGAACTTGCCCTTTCCAAAATGTGAAAGTCATAGTGCTTCTTGCTTGTTCTCAGCTTAAACTTGTTAACCGAGTTAATTTGTTTCTTCAATGCATTCTGTGCAGCTGAAATGGAGGGGAATGTGGCTAAGACGGTGTAGGTGGAGGCCAAGTCACTGGGTTTAGAGCGTTCAGGGTTGACAGTGTTGTCCCCGCTGCCACAGCAGAGGGGGTGACGACGTGGTTGCGACTGGGGGTCCCGGAGCCACCGGATCTTGGCGCCAATTTTAAAGAGTTCCCCAAAAAGCTTTTCAGCTTCCATGCGAGTTATTCCATCTGGTAGTTCAGTAATTTCCAAGACCTTCCCAACAACTAGAATAGAAAAGGTACAGAAGTAACACATCCCTGTTACCAAAAAAGTTGGGTAAAAAAGCACTGCAGACTCAAATATGACATGGGAAATGACCATGCGAATACACAAAATTAAAACTTTTAGGGCTATCTGTTTTTTTTTTTGGGAGATGGAGTCTTACTCTGTTGCCCAGGCTGCAGTGCAGTGGTGTGATCTCGGCTCACTGCAACCTCCACCTCGCAGGTTCAGACGATTCTCCTGCCTCAGCCTCCCAAGTAGCTGGGATTACAGGCGCCCGCCACCATGCTCAGCTAATTTTTTGTGTTTTCCGTAGAGACGGATGGGGTTTCACCATGTTGGCCAGGCTGGTCTCGGACTCCTGAGCTCAGGCACTCCACCTACCTCAGCCTCCCAAAGTGCTAGGATTACAGGCATGAGGCAGTGCACCCGGCCAGGGACATCCATCTTTTAAATCATTCCTACTTACCCCGTAGGCAAGGGGTAGAGAGCTAATAGTGTTAAAGCTACTGAGCTGGGTGTGCCTGTAATCCTAGCACTTTGGGAGGCTGATGTGGGCGGATCACCTGAGGTCTGGAGTTTGAGACCAGCCTGACCAACATGGTGAAACCCCGTCTCTAATAAAAACACAAAAAATTAGCCGGGCGTGGTTGTGGGCGACTGTAATCCCAGCTATTCAGAGGCTGAGGCAGGAGAATGCTTGAACCTGGGAGGTAGAGGTTGCAGTGAGCTGAGACCATAGCACTGTGTTCCAGCATGGGCAACAAGAATGAAACTCCATCTCAAAAATAATAAATAAATAAAGTAAAATTAAGCTACTGATGTCAGTCTTTACTGGTAGTTGCACAAATAAAAAGAAGCATTGTATGGTGTCTTCTCTAAATTAGGTGATCTCAAACATTTTTCTGAACTTCACATTTCCATTGTAAAATAAAAGCACTTGTCCTAACCACACCACAAGGCTGCTGAGTAGAAAGTTAAAGTACAAACTTGAAGGCACTTTACCACAGAGAGGCAATATATTTGTTCACTCAGACTCTCTCCCACATGGATGTAAGGACAAACCCTTTCTCAAAGAACTAAGAGGCTAAGAGTTTCACTCTACTTGTTCCTCTCACACATTTCTCTTTGGCCCCTCTGTCCCTCCTAAACCTACCTGCATCTTACCATGTATACTCTCATATCTCAAATGACACAGGGTCATAGGAGTATATCCAAGAATCCTAAATCAGACGGCAACAATTATTATGACTTTTTGCAGGATTCTAGGAAGAGGAAAACCCATTTCTGTGCTGTGGTGTATTCTTAAAGACTGTCACCGGTTTGTAGACCCATATCCAGTTGCCCCTCAGAGACATACCTGTTTCTCCTGCTCCAAGGTCGGTGGATGCAGCTTTTTTAGCTTGTCTCCTTCCTCGGTTTCCATGCCTGCTGCCAGGCTGACCCTGAAAACCCAAAAATAGTTGAGAAACAAGGTTAATAATGCTGAAAAACACACTTTGGATGTTTAAAAACTTAACACCCAAACACCTTTAGTTTGGGTTTTGTACTCTGGCAGAAGAAAATCAGTCCCAGGCCTTCTGAATTCTGCTTCTGTGGCAGTGACATTCCTGTCCATTATGACCAATCACTTGCTGACAGTCCTTCATTAGCAAGAGTGCCCCAATTCCTAGCCACTGCCTTGTCTTTGGGTGGCACTAGGGAATTACTGTTCTGCCAAGCAGCATGCCATCTTCTCCTTTGCTCTGCTCCTGATGGAGCCAGTGATAATCTGTGTAAATCAACTGGCCGAGGTACAGAGCTCTCCTTGGGCAGTGCCAACAGGTGGGCTCAGGGTTGCCCCTTACACTCTGAGGGAGCTATGATGTTCTGCAACAAAGTCTAGGAGGTTAGTTGTCTTTTATACCTGTTGGTTTGGAATGTGTCCGTGCAGAACAGCAGGAGGGTTGTACTGCAGCGGCTGGCCAAGTAATGGATACCTGGAATCTCCTGAAAGTCAATAAAATATATTTACATTTTTTCTTTCCTCAGTTAAAAAATGCTTGCCAGATGTTGGCATGGTGGTTCATGCCTGTAATCCTAGCACTTTGGGAGGCTGAGGCAGGTGGATTACTTAAGGCCAGGAGGAGTTCGAAACCAGCCTGGCCAACATGGTGAAACCCCATCTCTAATAAAAATACAAAAATTAGCCTGGGGCGTGCTGGTAGACGCCTATAATTCCAGCTACTCAGGAGGCTGAGGCATGAGAACTGCTTGAACTCGTGCAGTGAGCCGAGATGGTGCCACTATATTCCAGCCTGGGTGATGGAGTGACTGTCTCAAAAAAAAAAATAAATAAAAAAAATAAAAATAAAAATAAAAAAGTACTTGCCAGAGTCTTCTAATTGTTCAAAATAAGATGAACAGGGGAAAGAAACAAGTATGGTAACATAAAAAAAGTATAGATAACTGACATTTTTCTTTTGACAGGGTACTGCTCTGTTGACAACCCAGGCTGGAGTACAGTGGTGCAATCATAGCTCACTGCAGCCTTGAACTCCTGGGTTCAAGTGATCCTCCTGCCTCAGCTTCACAAGTAGCTGGGACTATAAGCACAAACTACCACACCTGGCTAATTTTATTTTAGGAGAGATAGATTCTCACTATGTTAACCAGGCTGGTCTCAAACTCCTGGCCTCCAGCAATCCTTCCACCTCATGAGTTGCTGGGATTACAGGTACAATCCACCATGCTTGGCTAAATGACATTTTAAACAAGAATTAAAAATTTCCACATATCCTTTTAAGAGCCCAGGCAAAATTCTGAAAAGATTAAGGACTAATAACAGTGGTTAGGAAGCAGGGTGCATGGTAGGAACTACATGAATAGAGATAGGATGGAGAGAAACTTCTCTGTACACTTTGAAGATATGGAAGAGGAAGAATCTAAGAAAACTATGACACTAAATCCTAACATCCCATATGAAATACACCAAAATAACTACAACACATGCCAAACACTTGAGGTGCTGAAATCTACATCATTCTATTATGATTAAAATCTTACCTTTCAGAGGAAGGAACTCTGGATAAACATTAAGTCTTTATCTCCCCCAATTCACTATTAATTGCTATAAATTTATGCATATAATATATGCATGTACACATTTACATATACTCAAACACACTTTAATAGTTTTAACCAATGGGTAATTGTACATCCTAGGTCTTAAGTCTGCTCTTCTTAATCTTTAAGTGAAATTTGCATTTATAATTTGAACCTGTTTAGAAAAAGTTGTGTAGTTCTTAAGTGTCATTATTCATAAGTATCCCCTTCCTAAATCAGTAAGTGTCGGTTAGTGAGGATGGAGATCTTCCAATTGCTTTCTTTCACTCAGGAAAGCCAAAAGTCATCACACAGCAAAGGCTTAATAACTGCTGACTGCAAAAACTTTGCCTTGGAGAATAAGATTTTTGTGTTAAATTTTCATTTATTTTATAATCATAAGTTCTCAAATTTAGTACATTTTGTGTTTGGAGGAGGGTTATCAGTAGGTGCTAGGAAAGCATCCTCAGGAAATTGTGCACCCTTTCTCCTGAGAGCTTCATAACAGAAAGAAGCAAGGTGTGGACTTCTTGCCATTCCACAGGGCTCCTTCCGGGTGAACACAGTGAAGATGCCTGGGCAGCTCCCTGGCAGGACATATGCATGACACACTTGCTCCTTCCCAACCTATAGATGGAAGGGCAGATATGACATGGGGTTTTGACACTGTGATCAGAGATGCCAAGTGACATGTGAAGGTCTATAAAAAATAGTTGTGAAGGCCAGGCGCAGTGACTCACGCCTGTAATCCTAGCACTTTGGGAGGCCGAGACGGGTGGATCATGAGGTCAGAGTTCGAGATCAGCCTGGCCAACATGGCGAAACCCCGTCTCTACCAAAAACACAAAAAATTAGCTGGGCATGGTGGTGCGTGCCTGTAATCCCATCTACTTGGGAGGCTGAGGCAGGAGAATAGCTTGAACCTGGGAGGTGGAGGTTGCAGTGAGCCAAGATCGCATCATTGCACTCCAGCCTGGGCAACAGGGTGAGACTCCGTCTCAAAAAAAAAAAAAAGAAAAAAGAAAATAGTAGTGAAGAAGTCAGAGTTAAGTGCTACAATAATGAAATTTAAAAAATTTAATGAGGCTCAAAAACTTAGCATTAACAGAATAGTTGTTTAATGTTGATAGCATTAACAGAGAAAGCTGTGTAAAAATTCTGGAATCCTCTAGATAAAGACACCTACAATTTTTCAACAAAAGATAAAAACCTTTTAATTCTATAGAATTTCAAGTATATAAAAGTATAGATAGAAAAGCATAATGTACCCGCCGTCATCCAGGTTCAACTGTGATCGCCCCTGCTTTGTTTTTCCTGAAGTATTTAAAGCAAATCTCAGCATTTTACTTGTAAATATTTCAGTATACAAACATTTGTATCTAATGGATAACTCCTTTTTTTTTTGAGACAGAGTCTTTCTGTGTCACCCAGGCTGGAGTGTGCAGTGGCACCAACTCTGCTCACTGCAACCTCTGCCTCCCAGGTTCAAGTGATTCTCCTGCCTCAGCCTCCCGAGTAGCTGGGATTACAGGTGCCCACCACCACGCCCAGCTAATTTTTTTCATATATGGAGATAAGATTACAGTCAGCAGTACAAAGACCCCTCCTAATAGGTTGGGCTAGGTGTTCCTCTTGCAGCATTCATACCAGACTGTATGATGCGTACTGTTTCAATTTATCTTTTTAAAATATGCAATTTCTAAATTAATTAATTGATTAATTAATTTATTTAGAGATGGAGTCTTGCTCTGGCACCCAGGCTGGAGTGCAATGGCACGATCTTGGCTCACTGCAACCTCCACTTCCAGGGTTTAAGCGTAGCTGGGATTACAGGAACGCGCTACCATGCCCGACTAATTTTTTTTGTATTTTTAATAGAGATGGGGTTTCACCATGTTTCAGGCTGGTCTCAAACTCCTGACCTCATGCTCCACCCATCTCAGCCTCCCAAAGTGCTGGGTTTACAGGTGTGAGCCACCGCGCCTAGCCTTTTTTCTAAATTTAATAAGGAATTTGTTTTGTAGAAAATTTGGAGATAGAGAATTACAAAGGAGAAAATAAAAATGACCCCGGGGCTGGGTGTGGTGGCTGACATTTGTAATCTCAGCACTTTGGGAGGCCAAGGTGGGGAGACTGCTTGAGCCAAGGAGTTCAAGACTAGCCTGGGCAACATGGTGAAACCCTGTCTCTACCGAAAATACAAAAATTAGCCAGGTGTGGTGGCATGCCTGTAAGCCCAGTTACTCAGGAGGTTGAGGTGGGAGGATCATCTGAACCCGGGGAGGTCAAGGCTGCAGTGAGCCACAAGTGCACCACTGCACTGCAGCCTGGGCGATGGAGTAAGACAGTGTCTCAAACAAGCAACAACAAACAAACTAACAACAACAAAACCCACCCTGGTAATTCCACCACTTTTAACATTTTGGTGTATATCTTTTCAGTCTTCTACATGTGTGGGCTGACTCATGCATATGTGTGTGTGTAAGGTTTTAAGGAAATTGAGATATAATTAACATACAATAAAACAAACATTCCAAGTGTTGAATGTGATGAATTCTAACAATTGTAAAAGTCCGTGTAACCATACCATCCCCCTTAAAGAACATTTTCATCCCTGGAAGAGTTCCCTCCAGCTCGCTTCCCAGTCAGTTCCACACTCCATCTCTACTACTGTCTGATATTTAACGTCACAGATTAGTTTGTCTGCAGCTGAATTTCATATAGAATATATTCTCTTTTTGTCTTATTTTTTCGTTAACATCGTGACCTGGAGAGTCATCATGTTGTTGTGTGTCAGTAGCTTGCTTTGTTCACTGTTATTGTTGAGTAGTACCCTTTTAAGGATGTAGCACAATTTGTTTATCCAGTCTCCTGTTAATGGACATGTTGGTCATGTCCAGTTTGAGCTATTATAAAATAAGGTTGCTATAGATGTTCGTATACAAGACTGTGTGACCATGTTTTCAATTCTCTTTCCCCTAGGAGTGGCATTGCTGGGTTGTATGGTAAGTGATTAAAGTCTTAGGAAACTACCACACCTTTTCCCAAAGCGGTTTCATTATTGTACACTCTTACCGCCAATGTGTGAGAATTTTAGTAGCTCTGTGTCTTTACCAACATGTTTGTTAAATATTCACATGTGGATTTTGCATGCCGTGGGGGTTTGGTGTACTTATTATTTTGTCACCCAGGTAATAAGCACAGTACACAATAGGTACTTTTCAATCCTCACCCTTCCCCCTCAAGTAGGCCCAAGTGTCTATTGTTCCCTTCTTAGTGTACATCAATGTTTAGCTCCCACTTACAAGTGAGAACATTCTTCTTTTTTTTTTTTTTTGAGATGGAGTGTCAATCTTGTCGCCCAGGCTGCACTGCAGTGGTGCGATCTTGGCTGACTGCAACCTCCGCCTCCCGGGTTCAAGCAATTCTCCTGCCTTAGCCTCTCAAGTAGCTGGGATTACAGGCATGTGCCACCATGCCCGGCTAATTTTTGTATTTTTAGTAGAGATGGGAGTTCACTATGTTGGCCAGGTTGGTCTTGAACTCCTGACCTCAAGTGATCTACATACCTCAGCCTCCCAAAGTGCTGAGGCGTGAGCCACCATGCCTGGCAAGTGAGAACATTCTTTACCAACATTTGGTGTTGTCCGTCTTTTTGATTATAGCCATTCTAATGGGTGTGAAGTGATATTCTGGCTTGAATATTCATTTCTATAATGACTGATGTTAAATATCTTTTCAATGGCTTATTAGACATCTGCATACTACTTCAAAATGTCTGTGTAACTTGTTTTTCAAAATCACTCACCATATTGTGAATATTGCTCCCCCCGCCTTTTTTTTTTTGAGACAGAGCCTCTCTCTGTTGCCCAGGCTAGAGTGCAATGGCACGATCTCGGCTCACTGCAGCCTCTGCCGCCCAGGTTCAAGCGATTCTCCTGCTTCAGCCTCCCAAGTAGCTGGGATTATAGGTGCCTGCCACGCGTCCAGCTCATTTTTGTAGTTTTAGTAGAGACGGGGTTTCACTATCTTGGCCAGGCTGGTGTTGAACTCCTAACCTTGTGATCCACCTGCCTTGGCCTCCCAAAGTGCTGGGATTATGGGTGTGAGCCACCGTGCCTAGCCTGATAATTGCCCCTTCTTAATGGTTCTTTAGATAGCTACATAATATTCCTTGTATGAATATACCATAATTTAAGTATTCCTATTGATCAACAGAGTTAGGTTGTTTGTAAATTTTTTTCCTATAGGATAAACTCTTCTGCATATAAATCTCTGTGTGCATTATCCTTAGGATAAATTCTAGGAAATAAAATGATTTCCATATTAGTTTATAATCACCTGCTTGCATATCTGCTCCCCCAAGTAGAGTAAGGGTTAGTGAGGGTAAGGCCTTCTCCTCATTCATCTTTATACACCAAGGGCATAGCCATTTCCTTAATAAATGATTGCTGAATAAATTTTTGTATAATCTTTTTTCTGTTTTATTTTTGAGACACAGTCTTGCTCTGCTGTCCATGCTGGAATGCAGTGGCATAATCAGAGCTCACAAAGTCTTGAATTCCTGGGCTCAAGTGATCCTCCCGCTTCAGCCTCCTGAGTAGCTGTGACTACAGTTAGGTGCCACCACTTCTGGCTGATTTTCGTAGTTTCTCTAGAGACAGGGTCTTGAGTGGCCTCAAGTGATCCTTCTGCACTGGCCTCCCAAAGTGCTGGGGTTACAGGTGTATGCCATTGCGCCCGGCCTGGATAAACTTTTGATATATATTACTCTAACATAGAAATTAAAATACCGAAAAAAATGTAGAAAACTGTGTATTATTACTATAGAGGAATGGATTCTAAGAATAAGTTAAAGTGATTTTAATGTGATCATGTAATTACTAAATATAAGTAATTACTGAATTAATAATTATTAAACAGCAATGATACATTAAGGTTAGGAGAGTATACGGTCACAAATAGAGATGCCTGAGTGTAGGTGAAGATGCAGCTCTGTGGAAAATAGAAAGGCAGTATTACCAAGATAAATTACCAAGTGACTGGGAATGGATGTCTTAAATTCTCTGAAGTTGTGACTAGTTTCATGTACACTTACCTTGCCCGGGGACAAAAGGTCTAGAAAATTGGGGCATGATGGAAAGTGGTGGTCCAGAAGGACGTACAGTTTTCAGAGTGGATAGCTGAGCTGGTGCTGGCGACTGAGCTGGTGAAATAATGGGGCTACTGAGTTGAGGGCTGTGCTGCAATTACAATATGTCAAGAATATGGGTCAGCATTTTGGGCAGGCTTATTTTTTATTCTTCCTGATTACAAACATGTCCTTGTTAGAAAATAATTCAAACATTATAGAAATATGTAATCTGCAACTCCCAAAAATAAACACTGGTAACAGATTCTTTTTTTTTTTCTTCCTTTTTTTTGTTTTGAGACGGAGTCTCACTCTGTTGCCCAGGCTGGAGTGCAGTGGTGCGATCTCGGCTCACTGTAAGCTCTGCCTCCCAGGTTTACACCATTTTCCTGCCTCAGCCTCCTGAGCCTCTTGCCTCAGTCCCAGCCTGTAGCTGGGACTACAGGTGCCCGCCACCACACCTGGCTAATTTTTTTTTTGTATTTTTAATAGAGATGGGGTTTCACCGTGTTAGCCAGGATGGTCTTTATCTCCTGACCTCGTGATCTGCCTGACTCGGCCTCCCAAAGTGCTGGGATTACAGGCGTGAGCCACTGTGCCTGGCCAACAGATTGTTTCTATGCATATGCATTCATACATTCATTTTTCACAAAAATGGGAACAGACTATACATCCTACTTTCGAAACTTACTTTTTAACCTGGGCAATAATATTGCCGATATTTTTGCATGAGAGAATACATACAGCTAACTCACTCTTTTTTCATATTAAATATTGTAACATTTCATATTTAAATAATTTCATCATTAGAGAATAGTTCCTAAGATTATAAAAGAATTCCCAGATTTCCCAAATGATGTTAACTTTTATTACACTGCTTTCTCTCTGTGTGTGTGTGTATACACACCCACATACACACATATATATCACTGTGTCTTTTTGGAACTGTTTGAAAGTGAATTTCACATGATATTCCTTTAACCCAAAATAATTAGTGTCTATTTCCCAAGAACAAGGACTTTTAAAATATAATCAAAATAGAATAATAAAAGCCAGAACATTAACAATAGTATTATCTAATCTACAGTTAATTTAAATTTTGCCAAGTGTCCCACTAATGTCCCTTATAGCAAAAGATAAGAAAAATGTTTCCCTTTAAGTCCAGAATCCAGACTAGAATCAAGGGCTGCGTTGTCATGGCTCTTTAATCTTCTTGAATCTGAAGCAGAATACCACAGTCTCTTCTTTCTTTCATGACTTTGACATTTCTGAAGATTTGTTTCGGAAGATCAGTTATTTTGTAGACTGTCTGTCCCTCAATTTGGGTTTGTCTGCTGTCTCCTCATTAAAAAGTTCATGTTATATATTTGCGGAAGGAACACCAGAGAAGTAATGTGTCCTTCTCAATGGATCATTTCAGAAGGAACCCACTGTCTATCTGTCATCACAGTACAGGTGATATTTACTTCGGCTGCTTTGTGAATGTGGTGCCTATCAGGTTTCTCCACTGTAAATGACAATTCTTTTAATTTGTAGTTCTAAGTATTTTGTAGGGAGATAATTTAAAAAAAATTCTGCTTTTCATCAGAATTTCACCCACTAGTTGTGTAACCTCTAGTGGTGACTCTTGCCTGATGGTTTCTTGGTGGTGATCTTCTAATTTCACGATTCCTTCTATATTTATCACTTTACATTACACTAAGGTAAGACAGAGTTTCATTTTCCATTTATTGATTTTATCAGTATGGACTCATGAATTCTTATTTTATTCTATGGATGATCATTCATTTCTATCACTGTTTTATGCCCCAAACCTCCACTCCTGATCCTGTATTCTTCAACATGTCCCTATTTTTCTTCCATCCCTTCCTTACTTTCTGGCACAGCCAAGATGGCCTATGCCCATCTGGTACTTTCCCTGCACCAACTCTGGCAGCAGTTATTTTTCTAAGGGGCCCACGTTCCTTTTAATGGAGACTGGTTATTTAGAAACTACCATCTCAATAGTAGGTGTATCTTGTTTTTTTCAGTACCACACACTCAAGGGCATTTTCCTAAATTGCACAGGAATAAGCAGTTACACACTGATGAATGTCAAGACTGTTTACAGTTTTTCAATATTACAACAAGGAAAAAAGAAATATTGGACACATATTTTTGCACTTATTATATAATTTTTACTGGATAAAGTTCCAGAAGCATATCTGTGGATCAAATTCTACATTTTGAAAAATGTCTCTGAAGTGCATTCCAAAGAGCTGTACCAATTTACACTACCACAGAGAAAGTCCAAGAGAGCTTATAACTTGATCTTTGCCAAACTATTACTATGGCAGATTACTGGTCTTCCTGAATTTTCCCACTTATATAGATGAAAAGTAGTTTTATATTTTCATCTGTTTAATGGCCATCGATAGTTTGTGAGCTGATCTATAATAACCTTTGTCCCCCATTTTTTTTTTTTTTTTTGAGACAGGGTCTCACTCTGTCACCTAGGCTGGAGTACGGTAGTGTGATCACAGTTCACTGCAGCCTCTACCACTCAGGGTCAAGTAATCCTCTTGCTTCAGCCTCCCGAGTAGCTAGAATTACAGGTGTACACCACCACACCTGGCTAATTTTTAATTTTTTTACAGAGATGGGATCTCACTATGTTGTTTGTCTAGGCTGCTCTTGAACTCCTGGACTCAAGTGATCCTTTCTCCTTGGCCTCCCAAAGTGCTGGGATTACAGGTGTGAGCCACTATGCCCAACCTCTATCTTTTAAAAAAAGTTAAAACCTGGCTGGGTAAAGCGGCTCAAGGCTATGATCCCAACACTTTGGGAGGCTGAGCCAGGTGGACCGCTTCAGTTCAGGAGTTCAAGACCAGCCTGGGCAACATGGCAATAACCTGTCTCTACAAAAAATACAAAAAAAAAAAAATTAGTTGGGCATGGTGGTGTGCATCAGTGGTCTCAGCTACTCAAGTGGCTGAGGTGGGAGGACGGCTTGAGCCCAGGAGATGGAAGCTGCAGTAGGCCCAGATCATGTCACTGTACTCCAGCCTAGGTAACAGAGCCAGACCCTGTCTCTAAACGAAAAATTAGCTGGGTGTGGTGTGTACCTGTAGTCCCAGCTACTTGGGAAGCTAAGGTGAAAACACTGCTTGAGCCCAGGTGGTTGAGGCTGCAGTAAGTCATGATTGTGCAAACGCAATCCAGCCTGGGTGTCAGAATGTAACCTTGTCTCGACAAAAGATAAAACCTTTTAATTCTATAGAATTTCAAGTATATAAAAGTATAGATAGAAAAGCATAATGAAATTCCATGTACCCGTCATCCAGGTTCAACTGTGATAGCCCCTGCTTTGTTTTTCCTGAAGTATTTAAAGCAAATCTCAGCATTTTACTTGTAAATACTTCAGTATACAAACATTTGTATCTAATGGACAACTTTTTTTTTTTTTTTTTTAAATTTTAGACACAGTCTCGCTCTGTTACCCAGGCTGGAGTGCAATGGCATGATCTCGGAACACCGCAACCTCCGCCTCCCGGGTTCAAGCGATTCTCCTGCCTCAGCTGCCTGAGTAGCTGGGATTATAGGCATACACCACCATGTCCAGCTAAGCTTTGTATTTTTAGTAGAGATGGGGTTTCTCCATGTTGGCCAGGCTGGTCTCAAACTCCTGACCTCAGGTGATCTGCCCGCCTTGGCCTCCCAAAGTGCTGGGATTACAGGCGTGAGCCACTGTGGCTGGGTCTTTTTTTTTTTTTTTTTTTTTTTTTTTTAAGAGTTAGGGTCTCCCTCTGTTGCTGGGGGGAGTGCAGTGGCATGATCATAGCTCACTGCAGCCTTGAACTCTTGAGCTAAAGCAATCTTGCCTCAGCCTCCTGAGTGGCTGAGACTACAGGTGCACACTGCCATGGCTGAATACTTTTTGTATTTTTCATAGAGATGGGGTTTCACCATGTTACCCACCCTGGTCTCGAACTCCTGTGTTCCAGGCCTGCTTTAGCTTCCCAAAGTGCTGGGATTACAGGCATAAGCCACCGGGCCCGGCCTTAAAAAATATCTTTGGATCATTCCATATCCAAATAAGATCCATGTATTACATCTGATATTATACCTCTTGAGTCTCTTTTAATGTATAACAGACCAAGCTCCTATTTCAAAATGCCATCTATTAAAGTAACAGGGCCAATTTGTCAAGTAAAATACCCCACTGGGATCAGGTAATTTGTTTTTGTTTCTTATATTTCCCATAAACTAGTAGCTAGGGTTAGAGGCTTCAATAGATTCAGGTTCAAATTTTGGTAAGAGTATATCATAAATAATGCTGTGTACTTCCTTCTGTGCCACATTACGAGGTAAATAATGTTTGGCTGGCCCACTTTTAGTGATGTTACAACTGATCAGTGGATTCAGGGCTGTGTGTCTAATTCATCCATTTAAAATACCCCTCAAAACTTTTTTTTTTAAGTGAGCAGTTTCTCAACCAAAACTTTTTAATCTAATATTTTTAGGGTCTGCTGATGATTTTCTGGCAATTTTCTAATTTACCATTGCTTCTGCATTTATTAACTGGATTATTCTCCAGAGAAAATTCCCTTACCAACTATTTGGTTACATTAATATATAGTCATATGGGAAAGGTAGGCTAAATGCTTGTTTTCCTTTACCAAATTTTAGATCTAGTTTATCTTTTGAAGTTAAAAAAAATTTTTTTGAACACCCAGAAGTTAGTAAATAATACTTAAATAAATACTGATTCTTTTTCTTCTTCTTCTTCCTTTTTTTTTGAGACACAGTTACACTCTTAGTTGCCCAGGCTGGAGAGCAATGGCATGATCTTTGCTCACTATAACCTCTGCCCCGCTGGGTTCAAGTGATTCTCCTCCCTCAGCCCCCCAAGTAGCTGGGATGCATGCTACCACCACACCCAGCTGATTTTGTATTTTTAGTAGAGATGGGATTTCACCATGTTGGCCAGGCTGGTCTGAAACTCCTGACCTCAGGTGATCCCCATGCCGTAGCCTCCCAAAAAGTGCTGGGATTACAGAAGAGAGCCACCGCACCCAGCCCAAATTCTTTTATTAATCTGGCTGACAGGATTTCAAATTCAAGCCTTGCAAGTCAATCTTATGTAACAAAAATGTAACGTTTCAAAATGATAATGAGCAAAACCATCTTACCTGGACGATATTGTCTACACTGCTAAACTCTACACACTTCTGTCCTCTCTGGTGATCACAGTAGTATTTGTTTTGTTTCCACTGTGGGGGTGAGTGGGCACAAGATTGTGGATTGTTTGGTACACTGAGCTGCATCATCACCATCCCACCACCAGGTGGCGGTGGTGGCCCAGCTGAAAATCAGAATTAGGATGCTAGTCAGTATATTTTAGCCACTAGTTGGTGTTTCTGAACACTAGGATAACAGTAGTAATTTTACATTTCTGAATACAATTTTACTATTAACTAAGAAAACCAGGTTGAAGCCCTAGTGCATCATACTACAAGTATTGTGTGTTTAAACAGTTACGATGGACTCTGTAGGCCTAAACATCTCCCTTATCCTAAAGATAAGTTGGAGTAAACAACAGCTGGAAGAGTAATGAGAGAAGGCATAGGAAATAACCCTAGAGAATATCAATACTTCTGAGAAAGGAGAATCAGGATGGTAGTGATAGCAGCAGCAGAAGGAAAGAAAGAAGTGGATTGCACATTAACCCTGATTCAGTACAGCACCCTCAAAATTGTGGGTGTATCTCACCACATCACAAATTGAGAACCTTTTTGTAGAAATGCCTAAGGAAATTAATCAAACTATTTCTTGTATGAACCAACCATTATCTTATTTTCACTGATTTCTTCATACCTGTACATTGGTGGCCTTGAAGCTGCTGGGAATTGCATGGTGAAGTGGTTCGAGGAAACTGTACTTGTTCTGATCCTGGATGTTGCAGGTAACCTACTGAAGAGCTATGGAAAAAACAAATACAGAAACACAGCATAATGAGAGGAGGATGACTATAAAGATTCTTGAATGGGCCGGACATGGTGGCTCACGCCTGTAATCCCAGCACTTTGGAAGCCCGAGGTGGGTGGATCATGAGGTCAAGAGATTAAGATCACCCTGGCTAACACAGTGAAACCCCATCTCTACTAAAAATACAAAAAATTAGCCGGGCGTGGTGGCAGGCGCCTGTAGTCCCAGCTACTCAAGAGGCTGAGGCAGGAGAATGGTGTAAACCCAGGAGGCAGAGCTTGCTGTGAGCCGAGATCGCACCACTGCACTTCAGCCTGGGCAATAGAGCGAGACTCCATCTTAAAAAAAAAAGAGATGATGTGAATGAATGGTCCGTTGAACGAACAGTTTATTTGTTAAAATAAACAAATTTATTTATTTATTTATTTTTGAGATGGAATCTCGATCTGTCGCCCAGGCTGGAGTGCAGTGGCGTGATCTTGGCTCACTGCAAGCTCCACCTCCCAGGTTCATGCCATTCTCTTGCCTCAGCCTCCCGAGTAGCTGGGAGTACAGGCGCCCACCACCATGCCCGGCTAATTTTTTTGTATTTTTAGTAGAGACGGGGTTTCACTGTGTTAGCCAGGATGGTCTTGATCTCCTGACCTCGTGATCTGCCTGTCTCAGCCTCCCAAAGTGCTGGGATTACAGGCGTGAGCCACCATGCCCGGCCACAAATTTATTGAAATAAAATTATTTTTCAAAGTGGTTAACAGTAAAAGTAAAATCTAATGCAACTATTTTTTCTGTAAATTTTAAGTAAATACTTTATTGCATAAAAATAACTTTATGGCAATAACACCGATTTTTAAAAACAAAAATTATTTTTCAAATTGGTTAGCAGTAAAAGTAAAATCTATTTTCTCTGTGAATTATAAGTAATTATTATGCAAAAATCACTGTTTATATCAATGATACTGATTTTTAAAAATGAAGAAAATTATTTTAAATTGGTTAGCAGTAAAAGTCAAATGTAACAACTGTTTTCACTGACAATTATAATTACTTTATTACATAAAAATGATTTTATGTTTATGACAGTAATACCAATTTTTAAAAGCCAGGAAAGGCCAGGCGAGGTAGCTCACACCTGTAATCCCAGCACTCTGGGAGGCCGAGGTGGGTAGATCACAAGGTCAGGAGATTGAGACCATTCTGGCTAACATGGTAAAAACCCGTCTCTACTAAAAAATATAAAAAATTAGCTGGGTGTGGTGGCGGGCACCTGTAGTCCCAGCCACTCGGGAGGCTGAGACAGGAGAATCACTTGAACCCGGGAGGCAGAGGCTGCAGTGAGCTGAGATTGCACCAGTGCACTCCAGCCTGGGCGACAGAGCGAGACTCCGTCTCAAAAACAAAAAAATAAAAAGAACCCAATTCCATCATTCTGTCACTTTTACAGCATATTCTACCTCAAATAATTATTTTGAAACAAAGAAAAATAACTAATTTTACAAAACAAAAAGGTAATATATTTGGTTTTCACAAGGCTACATTTTAGAAAAGAGAATATGCACTTTGACGAGGAGACCCAGAAAAATTTTATTTCTTAGAAAACGGCAAGGCACGGTGGCTCTCCCCTGTAATCCCAGCACTTTAGGAGGCCGATGCGGGCGGATCACCTGAGGCCAGGAGTTCGAGACCAGCCTGGCCAACATGGTGAAACCCCTTCTCTACTAAAAATACAAAAAGTAGCTGGGCGTGGTGGTGGGCACCTGTAATCTCAGCTACTTGGGAGGCTGAGGCGGAGAACGGCTTCAACCTAGGAGGTGGAGGTTGCAGTGAGCCGAGATCACACCACTGCACTCCAGCCTGGGCTACAAGAGCAAAACTCTGTCTCAAAAAAGAAAAGAAGAAAAAAAAAGTACTAAGAATAGAGGAAACAACAGAACACGTTCCGACATAGTTTAACAAAATATTGACAAAAATTAAAGGCTATTAGTGTGAGACCATTAAGTTACTGCTGTATTTTTGAAGTCTTTTTTTTTGAAATATGAAATACTATGATATGAAGTATAAAATACTATAATATGAAGTATGAAATACTATGATACCTGGGATTTATTTCAAACTAATATTGGAGGGCGAAAAGGCAGAGATTTATATGAAAACAGATTAGTAATTACAAAATTGGTGATGGGAATATATGGGTTCAGTATACTTCTGTTTATATTTATATATGTTTACAGATTTCCATAATAAAAAGTTAAACAATTCTATCTTTCAGGCTGACAGTTAATAAGAATTAGTAAAGCTCTATGCGTTTTTTTTTTTTTTTTTTTTTTT
>NW_012110252.1:769828-771634 GCF_000951045.1 Mandrillus leucophaeus
TTTTACAGCGCTCATCTTATTCCTTCAACATTATAGGGTAATTCAGAGAGATTCCCCTTCTCTCCAGTTAATTATTTCTTCATTCTTACCATGTTTTGGAATTGAAGCCATGATAAAAAAAAAATGACAAATACAATGTATTTTGAAAGTTAGAAACTTACTTCATCAAAGTGTGATTTTATTTTATTATTGTTTTTAAATAGACAAAGCCTCACTCAATTCCTCAGGCTGGAATGCAGTGGTGTTATCATAGGTTACTGAAGCACTGAACACTTGGGCTCAAGTGATTCTCCTGCCTCAGCTTCCCGAGTAGCTAACTACAAGCGCCCACCATTGCTTAGTATCAAGCAATATCAACGCTTGATATTAAGATATATTCACTAGATCTTGCAAATTCAAGTGACAATACATTGCTATTTTAATGCCTTTGACATTTAATACTTGACCTAGGGCAAAGCACCATGTATTTGGTGTCAGAAGGGAGCATGGGGCTGAGTTCCAACTCTACTTGTTATTTGTTATGTGTGTCTGAACATGTTATTTGAACTTCAGCTCTTTCATCAATAAAACATGCAATTAGCACTTGTCTTACCAAACTATGATGAAAGATTTGGGCAAATAATTCAAAGTGTTGGGCAAATAATTCAAAGTGTAAACAGCCAAACATAAAAATGTACAACTTCATTAATAATCACAGAACCAAATTAATATATGCTGCCGTTTATGAAATGTGAAAACAATAAAGCAGAGTCAGTACATACTGGGACTGTGAATCAAAGATTTTGGCTAAATGTACCATGGACCTTATTAACAGTCACATCCTTTAACCTACTAATTCCCTTCTAAGGACTCATGCCAAGGCAGGAATTAAAATTGCTTACAAGATGGCTCAATAAAGTAAAAAGATATGACCTAAATGTTCTGCAGTAGGGTAAATATATTATTATATATTCATAAAATATAAGAGTATGATCATTGAATTATATTAATGAAATTTTTAATGGGATGAAAAAATTTTTACTATGACCAATAAGTGAAATATATACAGTAAGATTTCACCTACATTAAAACTCCGTAAGAGGCTGCGTGTGGTAGCTCATGCCTGTAATCCTAGCACTTGAGGAGGCCAGGGCGGATGGATCACTTGAGGTCAGGAGTTTGAGACTAGCCTGAAACCCTATCTCTGCTAAAAATACAAAAATTAGCTGGGTGTGGTGGTGCATGACTGTAGTCCCAGCTACTTTGGAGGCTGAGGCAGAAAAATCACTTGAACCCGGGAGGCGGAGGTTGCAGTGAGCCAAGATGGCACCACTGCACTCCACCCTGGGTGACAGAGCGAGACTAAGTCTCAAAAAAAACCAAAAAACAAAAAACAAAAAATAAACAAACAAAATATATAAGAAAAGCAGAAAGACTAAGAAAAGTATTAACATGCCAACAGTAGTCAATTTAGAGTTATGGGACTATGAATGATTCTTGATCATTTACACTTTTTTGCTATTTCCTAAAAAAGTATGCATACATTTTGTAACTGTAAAGAATACTTTAAACATGCTTTTAGAAAACTGAAAAGTTTAGCTTTTAAATGTTATAGTAGAAAGTTAATTTCAATGAAACAATCAGAATCTGCTTCAGAAATCTTCAGCAGGCCGGGCGCGGTGGCTCAAGCCTGTAATCCCAGCACTTTGGGAGGCCGAGACGGGCGGATCACGAGGTCCGGAGATCGAGACCATCCTGGCTAACACAGTGAAACCCCGTCTCTACTAAAAAATACAAAAAAATAGCCGGGCGAGGTGGCGGGCGCCT
>NW_012110252.1:773232-775118 GCF_000951045.1 Mandrillus leucophaeus
GTGCAGTGGCGCGATCTCGGTTCACTGCAAGCTCCGCCTCCTGGGTTCACGCCATTCTCCTGCCTCAGCCTCCCAAGTAGCTGGGACTACAGGCACCCACCACCAGGTCTGGCTAACATTTTGTATTTTTTTTTTTTTTTTTAGTAGAGACGGGGTTTCATATGACATATGTCAGCCAGGATGTTCTCGATATCCTGACCTCATGATCTGCCCACCTCGGCCTCCCAAAGTGCTGGGATTACAGGCGCGAGCCACCGCGCCTAGCCAGCTCTATGTGTTTTTAGAGGCAGTAACTCAGAGTGGTTCAATAAAAGGGAAAAAGAAAGAGATGTAAACGGAGGATTTAATAGGAAGTGATTTTGGATGGTAAGTGAAAACAGTACTTTCTGAAATTTATGTTAATTATGATTGGAATGTGTAATATAAGTATTAGCTACCTGTGGAAATAATACAGCTTAAGAGATGGTCTATAAATGTGCCGAAATTGAGGAAAACAGAAAGGTCCCCATAGGTGGAAGGTTTTTTAGGCTCTGTTCTAACCCATGTGAACAGCTCTCCTGGGCCATGCCCCTCACTCTGATCTTGTTCGCTAAGGTCTGAGACATGTGGGTAAAAGCAAGCCATCATGCAAAGGGAAGGGAACACTCAGGTCACTGAGGTGAGCAATATAGCCCATACTCTACTAAACTACAAACTGCGATTCCACTTTACCACTCTAGTGGGTTTTAGTACAGTTAGAATAAAACAGGTTTCTAGCACTAGATTACCCGTTAGGTAAATGAGTAAGAATCAAGTTTTAGAACTATGTAAATGAGTTCCAGGCCTCTACTAATCTTCTGAGAGATATGTAGATAATTCAAGGGACATACAGACTAGGCAATGAGACACCCTCTTAAATCACTTAAACACGTTAGAAAAAAGAAAGCATGTAAGTCAGTATTTACACTCTCTCTTTAAAAATACAAATTATACGAGAGATGAATCAGCTCTGTAGTAATTTCAAAACTTTCTCCTCCTTTGGAAGACAGGAGGGAAAGACGGGGACTTTTAAAGTAAAGCACCAGGCCTAGTCATTCAAAGTTGATACTCTACCCTTTAACAGAAAAATGAAACATCAATCTCAAATAATCTCATTTATTCCCAAACTTCCTGAAAAGTCCTGACATAAAACTATGAATATGTAAACTAAAAAAATAAAAATATCCACTTTCAAATGTATTAAAGCTGCTGCAATAAAAATTACTACCAGTATTTTTTTCCTAACTGTTTAGGAGCTGCCTCTTCTCTGTGTAAGGTAGAGCCAGGCAAACTGCTGTGAAATGCTTCTACAAGATCACTGGAGACTGATGAATGACATTATAGGATATCCCACAGGTTTCTTCTGAGTTTTTTTTTTCCTTTCTTGAGATGGAGTTTTGCTCTGTCACCCACGCTGGAGTGCAGGGGTGCGATCTCGGCTCACCGCAAGCTCTGCCTCCCGGGTTCACACCATTCTCCTGCCTCAGCCACTCGAGTAGCTGGGACTACAGGTGCCCGCCACTACGCCCGGCTAATTTTTTTGTATTTTTAGTAGAGACGGAGTTTCACCGTATTAGCCAGGATGGTCTTGATCTCCTGACCTCATGATCTGCCCGCCTTGGCCTGCCAAAGTGCTGGGATTACAGGCGTGAGCCACCGTGCCCAGCCCTTCTTCTGAGTTTTTTTTTTACAGCGCTCATCTTATTCCTTCAACATTATAGGGTAATTCAGAGAGATTCCCCTTCTCTCCAGTTAATTATTTCTTCATTCTTACCATGTTTTGGAATTGAAGCCATGATAAAAAAAAAATGACAAATACAATGTATTTTGAAAGTTAGAAACTTACTTCATCAAAGTGTGATTTTATT
>NW_012110252.1:776601-810794 GCF_000951045.1 Mandrillus leucophaeus
TGAAACCCCGTCTCTACTAAAAAATACAAAAAAATAGCCGGGCGAGGTGGCGGGCGCCTGTAGTCCCAGCTACTCGGGAGGCTGAGACAGGAGAATGGCGAAAACCCGGGAGGCGGAGCTTGCAGTGAGCTGAGATTCGGCCACTGCACTCCAGCCCGGGGGGCAGAGCGAGACTCCGTCTCAAAAAAAAAAAGAAATCTTCAGCAGATGTCAGAGTATGGCCATTTGAAGATGTTTATGCTGATATTCTGCAATATAAACCTTCAATTTGGCCGGGTGTGGTGGCTCACGCCTGTAATCCCAGCACTTTGGGAGGCCGAGGCAGGCAGATCATGAGGTCAGGAGATCAAGAACATCCTGGCTGACATGGTGAAACCCCGTCTCTAGTTAAAAAAAAAAAAAAATACAAAAAAATACAAAAAATTAGCTGGGCGTGGTGGCAGGTGCCTGTAATCCCAATTACTCAGGAGGCTGAGGCAGGAGAACTGCTTGAGTCTAGGAGGCAGAGGCTGCAGTGAGCTGAGATTGCACCACTGCACTCCAGCCTGGGCAACAGAGCAAGACTCTGTCTCTAAATAAATAAATGAATAAATAACCAATTCATTGGTGAGTTAGATGCTCAACTAGGCTTGTAGTCTAGTCTCTGGAAGAAAACACCAGCTTTCTGCCTCATAAGCTTTCTCAAAGTCATAGTGATTTCCATTTTATATATATTTGTTGTGATGCGGGTATATATACCTAGTATGATATAAACTTGCAACTAATGAGAATTTGACTGTATGCTCAATTAATGAAAATAAATGTCAAAATCTTTAATCTATAATTTTTTGGGCTTTCCTTTAAATGCTAATAGCTGATTTATCTGGGCTTTCTGGTTAAATGCTCATATTTACAGAAGTATTAATTTATAGCTCATCTATTCCCTAATGTGAGCCATTTAAAAAAAACTGAATTTGACTAAAAAATGAAGTACTAAAAAAAGGGAGTGGGGACACCTGCCCTAAGATTGTTGCTTTCACAGAGCACTGAATGTAGCTTTGTGTTTCTTGGCAGCTAAGACAAAATGGTGAGCCCAGGGATTATATAGCTGCCAGGATGATAAGGAAAGCAAGCAGTTAAGCCACTGGCAGGTGCTGGATTGCAGAATATCATAACTGTATTCTACAATAAATTTACAGCACGCAGTTAATTATAGAGGAATCCAGTCTTCCAGTACCACATATAAAACATACTTCATGTTTTACTAGGAAACTTAGAAGCTGGGCTGGAAATCTTGCCCAAAGAGGATTATTTCCCATTTAATAAATAGGTAGGATGCAGAAGTACCTGCAAGAAGGGCTAATACATACCTTAAAAAGGAGCTCTGAACTTTTTAAGTACTTAAGTACTTGTATGAAACCTAAAAAAGAGTCTACATTATACATTTAACGGAAAAGACGCCTTTGGCTTGAGAAATTGGAGGGTAGGTATCATAAACACAATTCACCACAAAGATGTCTCTGATGCTCCTGGAGAATAACTGATCTTGAGATGGGGCATATTCTGACCAGTCCATCAGGATGAACCAGTCATCATCAAGCAACGTATTAGCAGATCTGTTAGATACAGCACTTTAGTGGGTCAATGAAGTGATAGAAAATACCTGCTAAACAATAATTTCGGTTTTAGTATAGTTGATTCTATGCTGCTCTCTTTTGCGACTTCTTAAGTCTGTTCCCAGACTGAGATCTCTTTACTCTTTATACGGTTTTTTTTTTTTTTTTTGGTTTTTGAGTCGGAAGTCCTGCTCTGTTGCCTAAGCTGGAGTGCAGTGGTGCGATCTTGGCTGGCTGCAACCTCTGCCTCCCAAGTTCAAGTGATTCTCTTGACTCAGCCTCCCGAGTAGCTGGGATTACAGGCACACACCACCATGTCTGACCTTTTATTTATTTATTTTTTTTGAGACAGAGTCTTGCTCTGTCGCCCAGGCTGGAGTGCAGTGCAGCGTCACGACCTCGACTCACTGCAAGCTCCACCCTCCTGGGTTCACACCATTCTCCTGCCTCAGCCTCCTGAGTAGCTGGGACTACAGGCACCCGCCACCATGCCCGGCTAATTTTGTTTGTATTTTTAGTAGAGACAGGGTTTCACCATGTTAGCCGGGATGGTCTCGATCTCCTGACCTCACGATCCACCTGACTTGGCCTCCCAAAGTGCTGGGATTACAGATGTGAACCACAGCGCCCAGCCATTTTTTTTGTATTTTTTGGTACAGATGGGGTTTTGCGATATTGGCCAGGCTGGTCTCAAACTCCTGACCTCAGGTCATCTGCCCACCTTGGCCTCCCAAAGTGCTGGGATTACCAGCGTGAGCCACTGCGCCCAGCCTTTTTTGATTTCCCTTTTCCTGAGACAAGGTCTTGCTCTGTCACCCAGGGTGGAGTGCAGTGGTGCAATCATAGCTCACTGCAATCTCAAACTCCTGGCTCTAGCCACTGTATATATATACCACATTTTCTTTATCCACCTGTTGATAAACACTTGAGTTGCTTCCACCTCAGGGTTTCTTTCTGAGGTGACGAAAATGTTTTAAAATTGACCATGGTGGGGTTGCACATATTTGTAAATACACTAAAAACTACTGAAATATACACGTTAAGTGAATTGTATAGTATATAAATTATATCTCAATAGAGCTGTTTAAAAACAAGATAAATAAGAATATGGCAGAATGAATAAAAATGGTACATACACTAGTCACCCCTTATCTGTGGTTTTGCTTTCCTTGGTTTCAGTTACCCTCAGTCAACCATGGTCCAAAAGTATTAAAAATGTCAGAAATAAATACTTCATACATTTTAAATTACATGTCATTATAAGTAGCATGAAGAAATCTCATGGTGTTCGGCCCAAGATGTGAATCATCCCCTTCCCCAGCATATCCATGCTGCCTGTTAGTCATGGACACTGTTTGCTCCTGACATTTAGCTATCAACACTGTCACGACTTGATGATCTAGATCACCTGAAGCAAATGATCCTCCTCCTGACATCCTGTTGCAAAGTCAACAGTAGCCAAACACTATGTCACAACGCCTACGTCATTCACCTCACTTCACTTCATCTCATCACATACGCATTTCATCATCTCACATCACCACAAGGATGAGTACATTTATATGTATGTATGTGTATATATTTACTTTATTATTATTTTTTGGAGACAGGGTCTTGCTCTGTAACTCAGGAGTGCAGTGTTAAGATTGTAGCTCACTGTAACCTTGAACTCTGGGGTGCAAGTGATCCTCCCACGTCTCCCAAGTAGCTAGGACTACAGGTGTGCACCACTACACCTGGCTAATTTTTATAGGTTTTTTTTTTTTGGTAGAGATGAGGTCTTGTTATGTTGCCCAAGGCTGGTCTCAAACTACTGGCCTCAAGCGATTCTCCCGCCTCAGTGTCCCAAAGTGTGCTGGGATTACAGGCGTGAGCCACTGTGCCTGGCCAATGTACAATATTTTGAGAGACCACATTCCTATAACTTTTCTTACAGTACATTGTTATCACTGTTCTATTATTAGTTGTTATTTTAAATCTATCACTGTGCCTAATTTATAAATTAAACTTTATCAGAGGCATGTATGTACAGAAAAAAACATAGTACATACAGGGTTCAATTCCATGGTTTCAGGCATTCACTGGGAGATCCTGGAACATATACCCTCTGGATAAGGCGGATTACTGTATATGAAAGGTATTTACAAAATTCTATTGTATGAAATCACCCACAAAAAGGTCGAGACTTAGGAAAATAGCATGGGAAATTCCACATGAAAATATGTTGCCATCATGTGTCTTTTCTCTTTATGTTTTTGTAAATATTTCATGGCTGCTGTTTCAAATTATTTTTTAGTTGGGAGAATAGGGACAAGTGTATTCTTCTCAAGCAATAATTGATTCATTTGAAAAGCAAGCCATACATCTACTACAGCTTTTAGTGACTACTAGAAACGATGTCTTTGAAAATTTATGAACAGTTGTCAAGGTGTGTCAAGTCGTTTGGTTTTCTGCCTTTTTAAACCATCTGACGTCTTATTGTCAATGGTAGTTAAGCAAGCTTCCTGAACTTAGTAATATTACTTAATAGACATGTGCTCTATTCACTTAAAAAGCTGTAGGCAATCAATATAATCCATTTGTGAACTATAGTAGCCTGAGTATCAAACATTTATTCTTCTGAATTAAAGATACTGGAGCAATTAACACAGAACAAACACTTAACTCACTGGTCCCACTATCTGAGAAACTGTGACAACTAAGTAAATCTCACTATGACTTAAACTAAACTTAATCAGCCTAGCGGAAAAATAAATGGAGAGGAAAATTTAAACTATTCAAAGGTTACTAGGTTATTCCACGTTTCTTTTGCATCTTTTTATTTGGATTCTTACGTTAATAATAGCTCTGTTATAATTTGTTTAGCCACAATTTAAATTCTGGGGTGGATTATCTTTGTGATAAACTTTTACAGGTAGAATTTAAAAGTACAGCAATTTTGCATTTTGTTAAATATCCTAATTTATAGAAAAATGGGCTTGATATGCCTAGCAACCAGCAGTTTAAATGTCTCAATGCACAGTATTGCTAACTATATGTTTTAGCCTACTTTTTGTGTTAAAGTTGTCTTAATTCTCATTTTTTGGATTGCTGGTAAGACAACATTTTCCCATGTGAAAACTTACTATCAGTTTTCTTTGAGTAGCAATTTATCTTTATGGATTATTTACTTGTAGTCTCACTGTTACCATCCTAGAACATAGAGAAGTGATAAAAACGTTCTATAAATTAAGCTTTTATTAGGCATGTTTGTCACATTTCCCTCATATCTTGCTTCTTTCCTTTGAATATTACTCTTAATATAGCTGTAATGGATTTCTATATTTATGAAACTTAAAAACGTTCATCCACTCTGATAATGTACTTGGTATCTTGACTAATTCACTGAGAAAGCAAAGCAATCAGAAGAGAATTTCTCTCACTGCCATTTCTATCCACCTATCCATATCGGTATCCTTATACTCTCCTTGTCCTCGTTTACTGTCCATGAAATCCTCTGCACTGTTCTCTAAGGCTAACCTGCTTCCATTTTTGTGGTGGCTCTCACCCTCCCTGGGGACCTTACAACTCTCTCTCCTGTCCCTTGTAGTGGCAAATCTTCTGTATCTACTAAGCCTTTCCCTTCAGCATACAAACACATACATCTTTCAATTAAAAAAGGATCCTCTGTCTTGACTTCATCCTCTCCATATACGAATCCAATTCAATGCTCATCCTTATAAAAGCAATTCTCTTCAAAGGTTGTCTCTATTTATTGTCTCCAATTCCTCTCCTGCCATTCTCTTAGCTTTTTTATCTCCTAAAGTCTTCATATTTAAGTCTCTCTTTGAATGATTTTATTATTTTTCGGGATTTGGAATTATCTATCTGAGTGTAATATTGTTTGGATGTGTGTCCTGACCCAAATCTCTAATATCTATCTATCTATCTATCTATCTATCTATCTATCTATCTATCTATCTATCTATCTATCTATCTATCTATCTATCTGAGTGTAATATTGTTTGGATGTGTTCCCCCACCCAAATCTCATTCAAAATGTAATCCCCAATGCTGGAGGTGGGGCCTGCTGGGAGGTGACTGGATCACGGAGGTGGTTTCTAATGGTTTAGCACCATCCCCCTTGGTACTGTACAGTGAGTGAGTTCTCATGAGATCTGGTTTAAAAAGTGTGTGGTGCTCCCCCCACTCTTCTCTTCCTCGTGCTCCGGCCATGTAAGACATGCCTGCTTCCCTCTTGCCTTCCACCATGACTGAAGTTTCCCGAGGCCTCCCTAGAAGCCACTATGCTTCCTGTGCAGCCTGCAGAGCTGTGAGCCAATTAAACCTCTTTTCTTTACACATGACCCAGTCTCAGGCATTTCTTTAGAGCAATGTGAGAACAGACTAATACAGAGTGCTTAGAAATATATTACAGTTTAAATAAGTGTAATAATAAAATAATTATCTATGTAACTTCATTCAGATTGGGAAACAGAACATTGTTAATATCTCAGAAGTATCCCTGCCTTCCTGCCTC
The DNA here is from genome assembly GCF_000951045.1 of Mandrillus leucophaeus. Classification (NCBI taxonomy): domain Eukaryota; kingdom Metazoa; phylum Chordata; class Mammalia; order Primates; family Cercopithecidae; genus Mandrillus; species Mandrillus leucophaeus. The sequence goes on from NW_012110252.1 coordinate 782,716, forward strand.
ATGCGCCTCTAACTGATCAGAACCCCCTCCAACCAGTTTTGTGATAAGCACTTACTTGCCTTTTTTTTTTTTGAGACAGAGTTCTGCTCTGTCACACAGGCTGGAGTGCAGTAGCACCATCTCCGCTCACTACAACCCTCGCCTCCCAGGTTCAAGTGATTCTTATGCATCAGCCTCCTGAGTAGCTGAGATTATAAGCATGCACCACCAAGCTCGGCTAATTTTTTGTTTTTAGTAGAGATGGGGTTTCACTCTGTTGGTCAGGCTGGTCTCAAACTCCTGGCTTCAACTGATCTGCCCGCCTTGGCCTCCTAAAGTACTGGGATTACAAGTGTGACCCACTGTGTCCGACCAGCACTTACTTGCTTTTTATTTCTTGTATAATTGTACCACATATATATGTATCCCAAAAGAACATAGTTTTGTCTGTTTTTGATCCTAAATAAATGGAGTAATACTGTATAGATCATTTTATGACTGTTTCTTTTACTCAGTGTCGTATCTGTGAGACTCAACCAACTGGATATAAGTAGTTATAGTTTATTAACTTTCTTTGTGGTATAGTAGTGTCTGAAATGAATACATCAAAATATACTTACACATTCTATTCTATTTTATTTGGATTACTTTCAGTATTAGGCTAAACATTGTTGCTACAAACATTCATAAACACCTCTCTGATACATATCTGTCAAGGTTTTTTTAAATGCAGATGTTGGTAAACTTTTTCTGTAAGAGCCACCTAGTATATATTTTAGCTCTGAGGAACACATGGTCACTTAGGAGTTATAAAATAATAAACCTTTAAAAATTTAAAAACCATTCTTAGATTGTGGGCTGTAGTTTTCTGACATCTGTTCTAAGATATAAACCATAAGGAGTACAATCTTCCACATCACAAGATGGTTTGGGGCATAAAGGTTTTACATGTATTTTGTTGGGATTACAGGAGTATGCCACCACGTCCAGGTAATTTTTTGTCTTTTTAGTAAAGATGGGGCTTCATTATGTTGATCAGGTTGGTGCAACATATTATCTGGACTTTCCTTTTATTTATTTTTTTTTTTGTTTCCCCCCTAATCTCTCACCTCTGGTTGAAAGGAGTTGTTTTTAGTCATTTACTTTTTAAAAATTTTTTTTTGATTAAATTTTAACATTTCATTTCAATATGACTCTGTAACAGGTTTTACAATCAGTTAGTTTGAGTCTACTTTTATCCCTCCATTAAATGCCCTGTGGCCTATCTTTCCTTACAAATTCTTACTCTTGTTTTTAATAATTTGTTAGTTTTACAGTATTTCTTTTCACTTTATCTAAAACTAGTCTTTGTTTAAACTATTAGAAAAGAAGGCTCGGCAAGGTGGCTCACATCTGTGAACCCAGCAGTTTGGAAGGCTGAGGCAGGAGGATCACTTGAGCCCAAAAGTTCGACACCAGCAGGGTAATACAGCAAGATCCTATCTTTAAAAAAATTAAAAAATCAGCCAGGTGTGGTGGCATGCACCTGTAGTCCCAGCTACTTGGGAGGCTGAGGCAGGAGGATTGCATGAGCCCAGGAGGTTGAAGCCTCAGTAAGCCAGGATCACACCACTGTATTCCAGCCTGAATGACAGCAAGACCCAGTCTCTAAGAAAAAATTTAGGACTCAGATTATTTTATAGTTTTACTGAGGTATAATTTATAGAAACTACACTGCACATGAAGTATAGAATTTAATGAGTTTTATGTATACGCACACCATGAAGCCTCACCAACCCCCAAAGTTGCCTTGTGCCCCTCTTTGTAGTCCCACCTTCCCTTCTTCCCCATAAACTCTTCCCAGCCTCCTGGCTCCCCCCCCAGGCAACCACTGATCTGTCTGCTGTCAACAGAGATTAGGTTGTATTTTCTATAATCTAATATCAATGGAATAATATGGTTTATATACTTTTTTTGGCGTGGCTTTTCTTTTTTTGCTCAGGATAATTATGAGATTCATCCATGTTGCTGTATCAACAGATCATTTTTTTAATTGCTAAGTAATAGTCCACTGATGAATATACTATGAATTATTTATCCATTCACCTGTGGGTGGACATTTGGGTTGCTTCTAGTATTCATTTCTCTTAAATACTCTGAAGTGGAATAATTGGGTTAGATGGTAGGAGTATGTTTAACGTTTAAAACAAACTGTTTCCCCAGGTGGTTGGTTTGAGAATTCTTGATTTATTATACACACAAGTCCTTGTTAGAAGGACAAAAATATACTTGGTTTTTAAGCCTGTATATTGCTTACCTTTTATTTGTATTCTTTTGTGTACCACCAATATCCATTTGGTATCGTTTTCCTTCTGTCTGAAAAACTTGCTTTAACAGTTCTCACAGTGCGGGTTGGCTGGCAATTAATTCAGCTTTTGTGTGTTTGAAATCTGTTTCTGAAAAATATTTTTACGGGTATAGAATACAAGTTTTCTTTCTTTCACTTCTTCAAATAAAGATGTTGCTCCACTGTCTTCTGGCTTGTATCGCTTCTAAGTCTGCTGACATTCTTAACTGTGTTCCTCTGTATGCAATGACTCTTTTCCCCCTCTGACTGCTTTTAAGATTTTCTCTATAACTTTTTAAGATGCTTTCTTCACCTTTCTTTTGCTTGAATTTGCTGAGCTTGTTGGATCTGTGGGTTTATAATTTTCATCAAATTTTGAAAAACTTCAACCATCACTTATTCAAATATTTTTTGTTCCCTTTTCTCTCTTTTGAGGATGCCAGTTACACATGAATTAGCCCCTTAGGAGCAATGATGCTTTATTAATCATTTTCCCTCTCTGATTTTTATATTGGCATTGTTTCACAGTTTCAACTCACTGATTTTTCTCCTCATTATTTGCCTTAGTTTCCTGATTCTCTGTATTCTCAGTAATTTTTGATTGGAGACAGGTAATTTCTGATTGGAGTCAAGACTAAACTGTGAATTTAACCTTGTTGGGTGCTGGATACTCTTGTAATTTGTAATAGTATTTTTGAGCTTTGTTCTGGATCACAGTTAAGTTGTCTGGAAATAATTTAATTCTTTTGGGTTTTGCTTTTATGATTTTTCATGCAGGACCACAGCAGCCTTTTGTTTTTAAGTTTTTTTGGGGGTGTGGGGGTGGGCAACAGGAAGCTTAGAGCCAAACAGAACAACCTTAATCTAGGACAAATTTTCTTCCACATTGAGATAGTGTCCTTTTAAGTCCTCTACTTGTTGCTTCCTGTATTATGAAGTTTTGCCAGTGGCTGGTAGGACTACAAATGATTACTGTTCTTGGGTGAGTTCCAGAAATTGATTGTGTCTGCTCCTTTTGAGTGGTTCTTTTCCTGGCCTCAGGTAGTTTTTGCATACATATGCACCAATCTATTCAACTAAGACTCAAGGAGGTCCCTCCAGAGATCTCTAAAGCTCTTTTCTCTTCAGTACTTTGCCCTGTAAACTCTAGCTACCCTGGCTTAAGTCCCAACTCCATCTCCTAACTCAGAGACTCTGGTTGGGTTTCCCCTCCCTGAGCTGTCACTGGGAAACGTTCTTGTGGCACTAAGCTGGGGCAATCCTAAGACTCACTTTTTTTGTTTCTCCCTCTCAGGGTTTACTGTTCTTCACTGTTCCACGTCCAATATCTAGAAACTATTGTTTCACATAATTTTCTGGCTTTTTGGTTAAGGTAGGAGGTATTACTCCATTTTGGCTAAAAACAGAAGTCAGGAGGATGCAAGTTTTAAAGATCCTTTCTTCAATATCACTCATATTGGCCCTGATACCATGTAAGATGCCAAAGTCAGCACACTCCCAAGACCTGAAAATTATTCAAAAAATAAAATACACAGGCTATGCTAAAGGGAGACTTCTAACACATACCTCTTCTACCTTGTAAATTGGGTTGGCCTATCTCAGGGGACTGCTTGTTACACAGATTGCTTATGGCCTCAAGAAATATCTAAAACAACAAGTTAGGCAATAGCCATTCAAAACCTTAGGCAGTAAAAATAGTCACTGTGGATTTTAAAAAACAAATTGGAAAAGTTTCAATTTACTTGAGGAATAAAAGCTGTAAAAATCTAAACTGAAGAATAATTCAAAAGTAGGCAGGGAAGATTTAGAGAATCATCCCTTTTTGTCTCACAATAATTTTTTTTTTTTTTTTTTTTTTGAGGCAGTTTCAGTCTTGTCCCCCAGGCTGGAGTGCAATGATCTCGGCTCACTGCAACCTCTGCCTCCCAGGTTCAAGCGATTCTCCTGCCTCAGCCTCCCAAGTAGCTGGGATTACAGGCGGGTGCCACCAAGCCCAGCTAATTCTGTATTTTTAGAAGAGATGGGGTTTTGCCATGTTGGCCAGGCTGGTCTTGAACTCCTGACCTCAGATGATCCACATGCCTCAGCCTCCCACAGTGCTGGGATTACAGGCATGAGCCATTCCACCTGGCCTAAAAATTCTTTTCTCCTTTATACAAGTTCTTTCTCTTCTAGTTTTCAAAGCAGTTATATCCTTCCTCTTTTTGAATAAATACTATGACTTTTTATATATAATACTTCACGAACCGTCTAAACTTGTTTTTTTTTCTTAAAAGTCCTTTTCACTTTACCACATACTATCTCAAAGTTACAAATGACCTCTTCTGCTCACATCCAATGATTTTTATTCCCTTTATGGTCTTTATCTCTCTTCCTTCCTCACCCCCTCACAACATCTGACTATTAATCTTTGAAATCTCCTTGTATGTTGGCTTCCACACTCCTTTTTCCTATGTTGTTGGTCTTCATTTGTGACCACTGCCTCTTGGTCTTTTTTTTTTTTTTTTGCTGGCTATCAACCATCTAGTACAGGAGTTGGCAAACTACGGCGTATAGGCAAAACTCAGACCACTGCTTGCTTCTGTATTGCCTGTAAGCTAAGAATGGTTTTTACAGATGAACATTTGAAATCAACTTGATGACAGAGAACACTAACTCTGAATCCCAATTAAGTAAAATATTATCTGTCACCCAAAGTAAATCCATTGTGCTCATTATTATATTTTGAATTTTATCAATAAAAATTTATGGAAACTTATTTTTCCCCTTGTTATATAAATATCTAAATACAATCCACGATTCTGTATCTTGGCTTACAAAGCCTCAAATATTTCCTATTTGGCCTGTTTCAGAAGAAGTTTGCCGACCTTAGATCTAGTAGGTAAAGTAAATGATATCCACATAACAGTTACACTGATTTTCAATCCCAACACGTATTGCTGCTAGTGGGGCATTATCCATTAACATATCTCAAATTTTTCCTTAATCCTCACTTAACATATTTGTTTCATCTTTCAAAGTGCACCCCAGATTAATCCCCTTCCTACTGTCACCACCACAGCTGAGGATGCCACCACTGGATGCATGTAATATGATATCCTTCTGCCTGGGGGTTCTTCCCACTTCAAGTTCACTTCAAAGACTGATACTGGACTAATGTTTTGGTCTTTTTTTTGAAGGGTCTCAAGCTAATTTCTTTCTATGCTAACCTAAAATTCAGATGCTCTATGGAAAAAAGTTTAAGCATAATGTTTATTTTTTTTGAGGCGGAGTCTTGCTCTGTGGCCCAGGCTGGAGTGCAATGGCGTGATCTCGGCTCACTGCAACCTCTGCCTCCTGGGTTCAAGCGATTCTCTTGCTTCAGCCTCCTGAGTAGCTGAGAATACAGGCACGTGCCACCACACCCAGTTAATGTTTGTATTTTTTAGTAGAGACGGGGTTTTGCCATGTTGGCCCGTGTGGTCTAGAACTCCTGACCTCAGGTGATCCACCTGTCTCGGCCTCCCAAAGTGCTGGGATTACAGACGTGAGCCACTGTGCCCGGCCAAGCATAATGTTTAATAAGACAAGCAAAGTTACAGAATAAAAGATTCATAAAGACTCCACATGACACCAACAAAAACAACACTGATCTCCACCTTAGGGGAAAAAAAAAAAAGGCTGGGCGTGGTGGCTCTTGCTGTCCCAGCACTTTGGCAGGCCAAGGCAGGCGGAACACTTGAGGTCAGGAGTTTGAGACCTGCCTGGTCAACATGGTGAACCCCGCCTCCACTAAAAACACAAAAATTAGCCAGGTGTGGTGGCAGCCACCTGTAATTTCAGCTACTTGGGAGTCTGAGGCAGGAGAATCGCTTGAACCCGAAGGGCAGAGGTTGCTCAGTGAGCTGAGATCGCACCACTGAACTCCAGCCTGGGCTACACAGACTCCATCTCAAAACAAACAAACAAACAAAAACTTTAAATAGTGATTAAATTGGTGTACAGTGACTGCTTTCCAGAAAGGGCAATGGATTAGTGAGGCAGAATTTCACTATTTTACTCCAGATATTTATATATGGTTTATTTATTTATTTTTGAGACAGAGTCTTGCTTTGCTGCCCAGGCTGGAGTGCGGTGGCATGACCTCGACTCATTGCAGCCTCTGCTTCCCAGGTTCAAGCTATTCTCCTGCTTTAGCCTCCCAAGTAGCTAGAAATACAGGAGCCCACCACCACATCCAGCTTATATATTTAATTTAAAAAGAAAATTTCTTTCTTTCCTTCTGTGTTTTTTTTTTTTTTTTTTTTGAGACAGGGGTTCTCTCTGTTGGAGTGAAGTGGTGTGATCTCAGCTCACTGCAGCCTCAACTTCCTGGGCTTATCCCACCTCAGCCTCCTGAGTAGCTGTGACCACAGGCATGTGCCATCATGCCCAGCTGATTTTTGTATTTTTTGCAGAGATGAGATTTTGCTATGCTGCCCAGGCTGGTCTTGAACTCCTGAGCTCAAGCGATTCACTCACCTTGGCCTCCCCAAGTGCTGGGATTACAGGCATGAGCCATCATGCCCAGCCTAAAAGAAAAATTAATAACGTAGGTTTTACAAAGCATAAAATAAAATGTTAAAAAATGTGATTGCTAACATAGTTCATATATATGTATGCACACTGAAAAATGACTTTGGTGAGGTACACCAAAATTTATCAGTGATTATTTTTGGGTGCTGAGACTGTAGTTGATTTGTCATCAAACACTTGAAATTTCAAATATTTTCAAATTTTCTACAATGACTGTGTATGTTTAACCAGAAAGACCTAAACAAAGTACACAGAGGAAAGACTGTTTTAATAGACAAAATACAGATATAAGACAAGTATTTTTCAACATCAGAAACTCATTGAGAGGCTGAGGAAGCACCACAAATACTCGGTGTGATCAATTATGAAGAGTTTTTTTCATGAAATGTTGTCTCTCCTATTCCTTAAAAGTACCTACTTAAATAATTTAAATCCAAAGTATTACTATTTTCACTCATTTTGGTGAGTTCACAAAAACGAAATAGCTACAGCACCCTCTTCCCTTCTCCTTTAACATTTTTTTGTGAATAAAACTATTTACTAATAAATCTTGCTAACAAACACATGCCTACAAAAATGGTAAAAAAAAAAAAAAAAAGGCCCAGCGCGGTGGCTCAAGCCTGTAATCCCAGCACTTTGGGAGGCCGAGATGGGCGGATCACGAGGTCAGGAGATCCAGACTATCCTGGCTAACCCGGTGAAACCCCGTCTCTACTAAAAAATACAAAAAACTGGTCGGGCGAGGTGGCGGGCGCCTATAGTCCCAGCTACTCGGGAGGCTAAGGCAGGAGAATGGTGTAAACCCGGGAGGCGGAGCTTGCAGTGAGCTGAGATCCTGCCACTGCACTCCAGCCTGGGCGACAGAGCAAGGCTCCGTCTCAAAAAAAAAAAAAAAGTGGTAAAAAACAAAACAAAACAAAACAAAACAAAAACCAAAAAAACTAAATACTCTTTTATATCTACTAAAGAAGAAATGAATTTCTGAAAAGATAATGTTTTAGCAGTGAAAGTAACCTTTTTTCATTTTATTCCTTCAACAATATCTTTCTTCATCTATTCTGTTAGTGCTACAAAATCATACATAGGTTATCAGTGCAGATATGCTGTAGAGTATATTGGTTTGCTCAGTTTAAGAAATATTTTTATTGGTGTAAAAACACTTAACACAAGATCTATCCTCACAGAGTTTTAAGTGTATAATACAATATTTATCTGTAGACACAGTCTTGTGCAGCACATCTCTTGAACTTACCTTGCCAAATCAAAATTTTGTTTATTACATTTTATTTCTCTAAGCTAAGTGTTAGTAACTTCATTTTTAATAACGAGAGAAGTAAAACTTTATCAAAAGATATAGTTCAGATCGACAGACTTATTATCAACAATTATTTCAAAGGATAGCTGAGGCAAACAAAAAAAATGACAACGTAAAACCAGAAGCTTAGGAGAAATAAAATGAATACAAGAGAGGTATCACAAGTAGGACAAAAGGGACACTAGAGGAATACTAGGATACAAAAATGAGGAAAAACAGACTGTGGGGAGAAAATAAAGGGCAAAAGACTTGAAGGTAGGTTTTCTTTTTCATAATTTCATACAGATTCTGTGAAACATTTTTTAAAGGTTCTAAAAAAAAGGCTTCAGTCTTTTCAAGTTCCTCTCTGTATGCTACCCCTTTGAGAATATAGATCAAAGACAAAGGTACTATAGTTTTGAATTTCAAGATAAAACTAGCAAAAATGAAAGGCAAAATTGGAGAAGAACCAGTAAAAATGAGAGCATTTTGAAGATATCCTACTCACTTGCCCACTTTTGAAGTCTATGCTGGTATCAAACTAATTTTCCCTCCACACTAAGGACTGAGAAAAATCTCGTAAGTTGTTGTAGAATTAGTGTCCCTGACTAGTACTTTGCTTAAAGTGACAGTATATGTGACTTGTATCCGGCTGTGCTCAATCTTCATAATGATAAGTAACAACACAATCCAATCCAAACACAAAGTTGCCTCAGTGAACTGAAAGACTGAGCTGAAAGTAGACATAATAATTCAAATTCTACCTTTCTACACAAGGCACCTCTGTAAGAAAACAATTTTGCTAAGCAATCCAACCTAAGTAAGACATTTTTCAAAACAAAGACTCACTTTATGTTCTTATAGGAATCTTATTCCTTATAATCCTGTAACAAAATGAGGGCTACTACAGTCCATTTAGCATCTAAAACACAGTAAGACTGTATGGATCAAGAGCCTGTAACCTAGAGTTTAAGATACACTTTCCAACTAAGATCTAAAAATTTATAAACTTGATATGTAGTAATTTATAGTTTTATGTCAGGACACTGGATTTCAGATGAAAATCTACTAATAAACAGTGACAGACATGATGACTTTTCTGCTAATGTGTAAAGTTTTACTGGGCTATAGCTACTTGTGGACAGCTGTAGGCATGAATAAAAACAAGACTAGAGGGCTAGTTAGTGTAGGCCAGAGGGTTTCAAGTTTTGGTGCACACTAGAATCACCTGGCAGGCATTAAAAAGTAATGTCGCTGAGGCTTAAGATTAGGGCCAGACCAATTAAATGAAGACATATAGGGTTGAAATTTCATAATGTCTACATGTAAAATAAAAACAAATACATATTCTTATCCTTTTTAGAAGGACACTGTGAAGACAAATGAGATTCTAGAAACGTAAAAACTTTGAGAAACTTCAGTATTTCTTTTTGAGAGGGAGTCTCACTCTGTCATCCAGGATGGAGCGCAGTGGCGCCATCTCGGCTCACAGCAATCTCTGTGTCCTGGGTTCAAGTGACTGTCCTACCTCAGACTCTTGAGTAGCTGGGATTATAGGTGTCCGCCACCACACCTGGCTAATTTTTGTATTTATTTACTAGAGACGGTGTTTCACCATATTGGCCAGGCTGTTCTCCAACTCTTGGTCTCAAGCGATCCACCCGCCTCGGCCTCCCAAAGTGCTGGGATTACAGCCATAAGCCACTGTCCTTGGCCCTTCGCTGTATTTCTTGATAACAAAACAGTATTTGAGAAGTGTTTACCATTTTCCTGACCCTGGGTAACGTGATCATAAACTTCTTCGACTTTCAGTTTCATAACAATGCTGTCCACTATGCTTTTTTAAAAACTTGGTTATCATATTGAGAAGCCAAGAGAAACGAAAAAAGTCCCCCAAAACAGGAAGATAAACTGGGATTCATGAATCCACCAATCTAGCTGCCTTTCCATCTTTTTCATAACTTTGTCATGTACTTTGGCTGTTACTTTAGGACTTTCTAGTGGCCTCACGTACACATTGGTGAATTTCCTTTTTCTGGATGTACTGTATTGTTGATTCATTAACACTGAACTGATGGCCAGTACCAACTCATGCTTGAACACACAGCAGAGCTTTCTTGTGCTTAGTAACACAAGACAGAAAATCAGCATTGTTTGGGAGCCATTTCAAACAAAACCAAAAAAGTGTGAACAACGTGGCACTAAATAGACTGCAAAGGACAATTGTTTACAATAGAAGAACTGAAATAGGGAGGCAGCATGTGCCTTGTTTGACCTCAGCTGGGAATGTGCTTGCCTGATGACTCAAACTTTTTTGCCACACTGAACGTGTCCATGAATGAAAAAGAAAGTACAATGAATATCTGTTTAGGGGTTACAAATAATTTTGGCAAATAGGCAAATTTGCAAATACAAAGTCTACAAATATTGAGAATCTGCTACACATAATTTTCTTTATGTAACTCTGAAAATTAATGTGATTTATTTTTCATTTCTCAGCTAAGTGTTCTTATAAAAATGTAGACTTCAAATTCAGTGAGGTAAACAAAAAGATAACTTTTCTTAAACCAAAAAAGGTAGTGTCTTTGAAAAAGTATTGGCTTGACAAGCCAGAAAAGAACAATGACATAGATTCACGTTACACAGAAAACATATTAATCAGGAAAAAAGTCACACTAAAAAAATACACATCTTACTACATTTAGTCTAACTGGGAGTAACAGCCAAAATAAAAATATTTGTTGCTTTAAGGATAAACTAATGATTCTATATGGTTTCTTCCAGCTTTCATACTTGCTTTTTGGAGAAATATCCACTCATTACAATGATCTGGAACAGAGCTCAGAACCAGGTAAGTGCTAAAGGCATTTCGTGAACTATTAAAACGGATGTCACAAATCCCTCAAAGGCACCGTAACAATTTATCTTTTTTTGTTTGTTTTAAACATGAGAGCTACCCTTTTAATAAATTTCAAGAGTACAACACAGTATGAGTATAGGCAAAATGTAGTATAGCAGATCTCCAGAGTTCATTCATCTTGCACAAAAGAAATGTTATATCCATTGAAGAGTAACTCTCCACTTCCCCCTCCCTGCAGACCCTGGCAACGATCACTCTACTCTCTGCTTCTACAAGTTTCACTATTTTATTTTATGTTTTTTTTGAGACAGTCTCACCCTGTCGCCTAGGCACCTGTGAATGCTGGTTACCTGGTGATGGGGGGTGGAGTAGGGCATGATGATTACCTTTCCCTTTACACATCTCTGTATTGCTTCACTTATATTAACAGCATTATTTGTTTTGTAATTAAAAAAAAATTGATGAAAAATTTAAAAAGCATAGAGAGGTTACAGAAACAAAATAAAATTGAGGCCAACAGTTAATGATGTCTATGTACATATACACATGTGCAAGCTGGCCTTTGACATTTAAGAAATATGTTCATTCAGTATAGATTTACCAAGCTCTGACTTTAATGCCAGGCCCTGTTTCAGGTGCTTGAGTGAGTATGTATGTGTGTATGTATGTATTTATTTATTTATGAGACAGAGTATCACTCTGTTGCCCGGCCACCACACCCAGCTGGTGCTTCAGTAATTAGATCAACCCCTGCTTTTCATGTAAATATACTGAAATATGTAGGATAAAATGTAATTTATATAAGCCACTAAGTCTAGATTTCTGAATTGCCTCCATTCATTAGCCCTTAGATGGTAATTCAACTATCTGATTAATAAAAATTACCAATAGTTGACATTTTAAGTGATAGTTCCAAGTAAACTTGAAATATTATGGTGATTTGTCTATTAAATATTGCCCAGAAGCAGAAATGACATTTTCTGTGAAGAATGCTGCTATGTTTTAAAAAATTAATCAATTAATTATGATTTTTTTTTTCACCCAAAGAGATCTTTAATGAATTCTGTGTTGTTGGGTTTTTTTTTTCTTTTTTTTGGAGATGGGGTTTCACTCTGCTGCCCAGGCTGAAGTGCAGTGGTATGATCTTGGCTCACTACAACCTCCACCTCCCAGGTTCAAGTGATTCTCCTGCCTCAGCCTCCCGAGTAGCTGGGATTACAGGCAACCACCACTGCGCCTGGCTAGTTTTTGTATTTTTAGTGGAGACAGGGTCTCACCATGTTGGCTAGGCTGGTCTCAAACTCCTGACTTCAAGTGATCCGCCTGCCTTGGCCTCCCAAAGTACAGGGATTACAGGTGTGAGCCACTGCAGCCGGTCAGAGATCTTTAATTATTTCTGTACATGACTTGACTTCCTACCAAGTAACTAGTCCAAAATGTACCAAGATAGAGTCTGACAGAATACACATTCCCTGCGTCATGTACAACCCATTCAATTTCTCACATTGGCACTCTACACCTGGAACAGATCAATGCTAGTTTGTCACATGGTAACCAATCACTACTGTCAGCTTACACCTATCTTATTTCAAGTTTATCTGCCTCATATGAATCACAGCTCTAAGCTGTGGGTAATTCCAAAGACTTTATTTTATTTTATTTTTTTGAGGCTGAGTCTCCTTCTGTTGCCCAGGCTGAAGTGCTGTGGTGCAATCTGAGCTCACTGCAACCTCTGTCTCCCAGGTTCAAGCAATTCTCCTGCCTCAGCCTCCCAAGTAGCTGGGATTACATGTGCTTGCCACTATGCCTGGCTAATTTTTGTATTTTTAGTAGAGTTGAGGTTTCACCATGTTGGCCAGACTGGTCTTGAATTCCTGATCTCAAGTGATCCACCCGCCTCAGCCTCCCAAAGTGCTGGAATTACAGGTGTGAGCCACCGTGCCCAGCACCAAAGACTTTTAATCAAGATTCACGTTGGAGGTTGTTGGAGAATCTCATCTATCTTTTAATTTCTGTGCTCTAGGCTATCCCTCAGGCCAAGGCTAGCTCTTCAAATTTTTTATTTCCTTTGCGAGGCAGGCCCAGGGACTAAAACCAAGGATCTTTCCAAAGTGTACTCATCAGCACCCATTTGACAGCTTTTGGATTCTGCCCTTATCTTTAAAATAAGGCTCACTATAGAGGCAGGAACATAATTATGCTCTCTCACCTGTATCCACACTCTTATGGCCAGCTCTCTCACAAGTCAAGCACACAAAATCTTTTCTGTTTCAAGGGACCGACAAGTCTAACAAACGTGAAAAAGTGTGAAAGCGTAAGCTGTCTTAAATAGGTTCTTACAGGCTTGATATCCTTCCCTCATGAAAGCCCCTCCTCCCAGTATGCAGGCCTACAAAGGATGACTTAGTACCCATCTCTCAGCCTCTGCCTCACACAGAAATGATAACTTTGGTAGTATTCTCTGATAAATAAAAAATTAAACTTTGGTTCAAAAAGTAGATAATTCATGAATTTCCTCACTCCTCATTTCAACCTACTTTAGCACAGGTTTCTGCCTCTGACAGTTTGGAAACTGAATTGGCCTTCTAGATCCCAAACTTAGATTTACCAGGGTAAAAAACTCAGATTCGGAGTATTTTTTTCCTTATTTATAAAATTTAAACTCATACAACAAATGGGAAATTTAATGAAGTACATATTTCTATTTTCATTGTGCAGTGGCTGTGCCTCAAAGGAGCTGGGACTCAATATGATATAAAATTGCAAGGTTGCCTGAGAGATTCACAATCAATGTGCCATTTAAAAAGCCTGGGCCAGGCCGGGCATGGTGGTTCACACCTGTAATTCCAGCATTCTGGGAGGTCTACACGGGGCAGATAACTTGAGGTCAGGAGTTCGAGACCAGTCTGGCCTACATGGTAAACCCCATCTCTAGTAAAAAAACAAACAAAAAAAATTAGTGGGGCATCGTAGTGCATACCTGTAATCCCAGATACTTGGGAGGCTGAGGCAGGAGAATCGCCTGAACCCGGGATGCAGAGCGTGCAGTGAGCAGAGCTTGCACCACTGCACTCCAGCCTGGGCAACAGAGTTAGACTCCGTCTCAAAAGAAAAAAAAAAAAAAAAAGCCCTCCTCTATCATGCACTGAAACACTGGCAGCCATAACGATGGAAGGAGAGGGAAAATATGTGAGTTCCTCTTGGGGGAGGGTGAGTTCTGATAAACTCAGAACCAAGCCCCCCTTTTCTAGTGCAACAAAGTATGTCAATCCCTTCTCCACCCCCAAATACCATCTGAAACCATAACTGAACGACAACAATTTATTTATTTATTTTTGGGACGGAGTTTTGCTCTTGTTGCCCAGGCTGGAGTGCAATGGCACCATCTCGGCTCACTGTGACCTCTGCCTCAGCCTCCTGAGTACCTGGGATTACAGGTGCCCACCAACATGCCTGGCTAATTTTTTTTTTTTGAGACGGAGTCTCGCTCTGTCGCCCAAGCTGGAGTGCAGTGGCGCGATCTCTGCTCACTGCAAGCTCCACCCCCCGGGTTCACGCCATTCTCCTGCCTCAGCCTCCCGTGTAGCTGGGACTACAGGCGCCCGCCACCACGCCTGGCTAGTTTTTTTTTTTTTTTTTTTTTTTTTGTAGTTTTAGTAGAGACGGAGTTTCACTGTGTTAGCCAGGATGGTCTGGATCTCCTGACCTCGTGATCCACCCGTCTCGGCCTCCCAAAGTGCTGGGATTACAGGCCTGAGCCACCGCGCCCGGCCTAATTTTTTGTATTTTTAGTAGAGAGGGGGTTTCACCATGTTGGCTAGGCTGGTCCTGAACTCCTGACCGCCAGTGATCCACCCGCCTCTGCCTCCCAAAGTGCTGGGATTACACGTGTGAGTCACCATCCCTGGCCTAAAAACCTCTTATAAGTGATGGTAACTTAGGCCCCCATTCTTTAAAGGAGAACAGCTGCCCCTCTGGCAACCTCCCAGGTGAAACAGGGCTAACCTTATCAGCCTGCCAAACTTAACTGTCTTTGTTTGCTTTTAATCGATACTTTTAGCTAATCTTAAAACTCCCACTAGCAAGTCACATGGCCAAGCAGTATATAACTAAACTCCCACCATTTTCCTTACAGATAACATTTCTGACTGTGGTTAACTACATAACAGGTGTTTAAAGCTGTTTTTCAGGATCCAGGGGGCAACTCATGTCCAATCCAAGCTGGTTGAGATCACGAATCCTTCAACTAGGCCTGCACAGGTGCCCAGAGAGTGACCTTTTAGCATCAGAGGGCCTAAAATTCCACCTTTAGATCATGCTAACCCGATTTTCTCCACACACGTCCTATGAAGAACCATGTAGCTTGATTATGCTTGTGCAGAAACCCCAACTACCTCATCTTTCCAATCTGCCAATCACCTTTCCTACCCATCAATCACATTTTCTCACACTTTAGACCACCCTACTCTCTGTTTCGTAAGTACCCACAAGCCCTATTTTCAGAGGCAGATTTGAGATTTGTTCTCCCATCTCCTTTCACAAGCAGACTTGTGAATAAAATCTTTTCTCTTTTGCAAACCCACTGTCACAGTGATTGGCTTGCTATATGCAGGCAGAATGGACTTGGTTGGTAACACAGGGATGCCATGAGAATAAATGAACAATGGTTTGGTAATACATTCTGAACAATGAACTACAGGGACCGAATTCAATGAAAGATTAGTATTTTCAAAACATGGCTTGTCAGAGACATTTCTGCTTATGGAATACTTCATGACTTGCTTTAATATAGAACTACTATCATTTACTTCTCTTATATGCCTTCCCTCCCCTTACTGATGAAAAATAAGCTTCCCAAAGCCTGAAATATTTCAGCAAGATATTTCACTGCTAAAGTTATACACAGGAAATACAATTTTTCCAGACCCCTATAAAAACCTTAAATATTACACTCCCGTCTCTGAAGTCTATGGCCAACTGTTACTCCATTTGTGTGAATAACAGAAGATTGGCATAATTTTTAGGCACAAGAGAGATTTCACTTGCCTTTAGGTTTTATATGGACTGCTTTCCTTGTAATGATTTTACTGAAAGAAATATATATATATTTTTTGGAGACAGAAGTTCACTCTTGTTGCCCAGGCTAGAGTGCAACGGCACAATCTTGGCTCACTACAACATCTGCCTCCCAGGTTCAAACGATTCTCCTGCCTTAGCCTCCTGAGCAGTTGTGATTACAGGCGTATGCCACCTCGCCCAGCTAACTTTTGTTTTACTAGTAGAGACGGGGTTTCACCATGTTGGCCAGGCTGGTCTTGAACACCTGACCTCAGGTGATCCACCAGCCTTGGCCTCCCAAAGTGCTGGGATTACAGGCAAGAGCCACCATATCTGGCCGAAAGAAATATTTTAAAAAGCATATTGTATTATAGTTTTTTTCTATTCTACATTAGACAATGGTCTCAAGCAATGTCCTTAGTCAACTTTAAAACTAGCAACAGACCATAATCCTGGTAAACAATAAGAAGCTGGAAGATTAGGTTACTTAGTCATACTCACCTTAAATTATTTTGTTGACCAGGTGGAATGACACTATAGTAAACAGGCATTCCCGTTGTGGGCATAGATCCTTGATTAGACTGATTAGGGAACATAACAGGCTGTTGATAAGTCTGATGGGGAATTCCTTGAGAACCTTGAGGCAGTGAAACCTAAAATTTGAAAGACAATTTCAAGAGAAAAAGGTTTTTTTTCAAAGGCTTGCAAATGTTTATGTTTTCCACCTCCATAAACTTTATTTTTTTTGAGATGAAGTCTTGCTCTGTTGCCCAGGCTGGAGTGTAGTGGTGCAATCTTGGCTCACTGTAAACTCTGCCTCCTAGGTTGAAGCAATTCTCCTCCCTCAGCCTCCTGAGTAGCTGGGACTACGGGCATGTGCCACCATGCCCAGCTAATTTTTGTATTTAAACACCTGTTACATAGTAGAGATGGGGTTTCACCACGTTGGTCAGGCTGGTCTCGAACTTCTGACCTCAAGTGATCCGCCCACCTTGGCTTCCCAAAGTGCTGGGATTACAGGCATGAGCCACCGTGCCCAGCAGCCTCCATAAACTTTGAAAGCATGAGCAGTCAGAAATAAGCTAACACTGCCAACAGGCTTTCCTGTCAGTCACAGCATTACCACTTTATTATGTTAGCTATTGCTTCTGGCTAGCATTTGTAAATGTACGTACTGTAGGCTGGATGCACTGAATTATGAAAAGGTTAAATTATGAAAAAGAAACTTTCCACATAAGGATGGGCATTTGATATAGAAAGAGTAACACAGTTTACCTCAGGTAGAAATAAGTAAAAATCAGGCAGGATGGCAGTGAGATGCAATGGATTAGAAAAAGTGAGAGCTTTGGAGCTTAAGGTACCTACATGTGATATCAGTCATCTAAGTGATATTGGACAAGTGACTATTCTGAGGCTCCTTAGCTTCTTACCAGAAAAAATGGAAACACCACCTCCATTAGAAAGGAGGTATTATTTCCATTATGAGATAGCACAATTAAAGGATCTAGTATAGTAGGCATTCAATAGACAGTGTATCTTTCAATTCTGTTTTCTATATCATCTAAATGAAATCACATGAACACAATTCTGTATTGCCACTCTCCAGTTTCTACAGTTTCTAAGATAGAAACAACACAGGCATAAAAGGTTCTTAATTTACAAATGTACCACAATATTAGAGTTTGATTACAGTGATTTTGTTAAATAAAGCCAATATATATTCAATGGCTTGAAGGATCTTTATTTAAAAAAAAGAAAAAGAAAGCCAGGCTGGGCGCGGTGGCTCACACCTATAATCCCAGCACTTCAGAAGGCTGAGGTGGGCAGATTGCCTGAGCTCAGGAGTTCGAGACCATCCTGAACAACACGGTGAAACCTCGTCTCTGCTAAAATACAAAAATTAGCCGGGAGTGGTGGCGCGTGCCTGTAATCCCAGTTACTCAGGAGGCTGAGGTACAAGAATTGCTTGAACCAGGAGGCAGAGGTTGCAGTGAGTCGAGATTGGGCCACTGCACTCTAGCCTAGGCGACAGAGTGAGACTCTGTCTCAAAAAAAAAAAGCCAATATAACCACTATAACCACTGATGATGATGATGTTAGTAATAGTAATGATAGTAGGGTTAACATTATTGGGTATTTACTGCCATGTTTTAAGTTCTAAGTGCTTTATGTGTATTATCTCAT
The DNA here is from genome assembly GCF_000951045.1 of Mandrillus leucophaeus. Taxonomy (NCBI): domain Eukaryota; kingdom Metazoa; phylum Chordata; class Mammalia; order Primates; family Cercopithecidae; genus Mandrillus; species Mandrillus leucophaeus. The sequence goes on from NW_012110252.1 coordinate 800,971, forward strand.
TAAGGCTTCTGAACAATCTAAGAAGGTATTTTTTTAGTAGAGATGGCGTTTCACCATGTTGGCCAGGCTGGTCTCAAACTCCTGACGTCAGGTGATCCGCCCACCTCGGCCTCCCACAGTGCTGGGATTACAGGCGTGAACCACTGCACCCAGCCTGAAGGTACTTTTATCATCTATTTTGTAGATGGCTAAATAGATGGCATGAGTTTGAATCCTGACTTTCCCACTTACTAGCTATAAGACCTTAGATTAGTAAGTAGAAAAGTCAGAATTCAAACCTTGTGGCTCCAGAAACTCAGTTCTAGAATCACCTCACTGTTCTCTATACCTGGCTCTATGATTTAAAAGGTAATGATTGGCCGGGTGCAGTGGCTCATGCCTGTAATCCCAGCACTTTGGGAGGCTGAGGAGGGTAGATCACTTGAGGTCAGGAGTTCCAGACCAGCCTGGCCAACATGGTAAAACACCATCTCTACTAAAAATACAAAAATTAGCCAGGTGTGCTGGCACACGCCTGTAATCCCAGCTACTTGGGAGGCTGAAGCAAGAGAATCACTTGAGCCTGGGAGGAGGCAGGGTGTAGTGAGCCAAGATCGCGCCACTGCACTCCAGCTTGCGTGACAGAACAAGACTCTATCTCAAAAACAAAGAGAAGGAGGGAGGGAGGAAGCGGGAGAGAGAAGGAGAGACAGCGAGCGAGACAGAGTGAGCAAGCGACCACTATTAGAGAAATGTACAGGCATAGAATGTACTGGAGGAGTTCAAATCCATATCCTCTGGCTCAGGAGGTGTAGGACAGATGACTTTTCTGGCTTATTTTTTAGATGACAGTTTATCACTACCCAGCTTGATTACCAAATGTAGTAGGAGTCATACTTTAAAGCAGATGACTATTATTGATAGCTGGCCAGAGCAATACTTCCTACAATCATTGAGCCAATGTGAGAATTACATTAAATACAATGAGAAAATAATGTTAAAATGTAAAAATGTATGCTGTAGAAATTACGACCACTACCTTAGCTCTGGAATGGTTTCAATACCCAGTCAATTTAAAAAAAAACTACACTAATTAGGCTATGATTTGTTTAAAAATGACATTTCTCTTACTAGATGTAAGCCCCCAAAGATTAAGGGCAGATCTTATATGCTCAACTCTGTATTGGATTAGATACTATAACCAGAGTCTTTCAGGAGGGAAGGCTTCTTGCTTGGTGCCAATCCTGTTTAATGCTTAACTATAGGGAAACAGACAAAGGGCAGGCTCATGTGCCTAGGCTCAAAGATGGAGGATAAGGGGTCAGAAGCATGGGAGATGTGAGAGAAAATGAAGATGGAAAACCCAGTTTTCATGATGTATCTTTTCTTTCTTTTGTAGATGTGTTCTATGGTCAAGGGTCCTCAAAACTGGACATACACTTGGGGCTCAACAACATTTGACAATCTCACATTTCACACTTTAATTTCAACTTTCTGAAATTATATGGAATATGCTTGCACCTTTGCTTATACTCTTCTTCATTCTCAGAATGTCATCTTAACCAATTTATGCCCATCATTTTTTTTGAAGAGCTAAAGGTTTCTAACTTCCCAGAAGGCTTCAAATCAAGTCCTTAACCTGTTCATTGCTGTATTTCATGCTGATCCTCAGTTACTAATTTGTACACTATCACCAATCTGTTTACATGTGTTTAGATAAAATACATAAAATACGTGTATTTTATCTTCCCAACTAGGCTATTCCCCATCTTCCCAACTAGGCTATTCTCTACTTGTTGAGACAAATGAAAGTGGTCTTTGGAGTTCTCTCTCTCTCTCTCTTTTTGTGACTGAGTCTCTCTCTGTCACCCAGACCAGAATGCAGTGGTGCAATCGGAATGCAGTGGCGCAATCTCAGCTCACTGCAACCTTTGCCTCCCAGGTTCAAGTGATTCTCCTGCCTCAGCCTTCTGAGTAGCTGACATTACAGGCGCCTGCCACCACGGCCGGCTAATTTTTGTATTTTTCATAGAAATGGGGTTTCACTATGTTGGCCAGGATGGTCTCACCCTCCTGACCTCAAATGATCCAGCTACCTTGGCCTCCCAAAGTGCTAGGATTAACAGACATGAGCCAGCGCACCTGGTCCTGGCCTGGAGTTCTTAAAATCAGACTCAGCTATGAAAAACAATGAGGCTAATAAAATAAACCCTCTTGTAAGTCACTCCATAAAGATAAAGGAAGGTAAAACAAATTTTTGAAAAATGTGTCATATTATATTGAAGACACGTGCTTATTTATGAAATAGGTATTTCTGCTTTAGAACTATAAATTAAAATCTGTAACATTTTGTTTTTATTTCTGAGATGGAGTCTCCCTGTTGCCCAGGCTGGAGTGCAGTGGTAGCTCACTGCAACCTCCACTTCCTGGGTTTAAGCAATTCTCCTGCCTCAGCCTCCCGAGTAGCTGGAATTATAGGCCCTGCCACCTTGCCCAGCTATTTTTTGTATTTTTAGTAGAAACAGGGTTTCACCATGTTGGCCAAGCTGACCTCGAACTCTTGACCTCAAGTAATCTGCCTGCCTATACCTCTCAAAATGCTGGGATTACAGGTGTGAGTCACTGTGCCCGGCCTAAAATCTGTAACATTTTAAAATATGAGACATATCATTGCTTTTTGGGATGGAGAGGAAGGAAAAAAATCAGTCACAGCACAGGAAACTGCACATATTTTCCTATTCTATAACTACAGATTCAAGGTATATGCTGTATCTCTATTTCAAATACCGACCGCCAACCTCTATTTTCCCTCCTATTTCTCTCTCCCAGCAATGAGGACTTTCTAAAGAGCTGAGGAATAGAATAAGACATTTGCTCATCTACCTGTATTGCTGGAAACATAAGACAATGCCAGAAAATATTTACTTGCCAATACCCATGTGTTGCAGATCTTAAACATTAATAAATGAATACTGCAATAAAATGAGGATAAAACAAAGCTGCTATGACTAATAAAACTCTTAAGACTATAAAGTTGTATATTACAGAAGTGTTTTTCCTGTATTAAAAGGAGAGCATAGAAGATGTATTGTAGTTGTGCACTTAATTTATTCAAAATCATCTCTACCCAAAGTACATAAAAGAGACACTGTACCTGATATGTTGGCACTGAAGTATAGGGGATGACTACTCCTTGAATCTGATTTCCAATGCTGTTGGGTTGGCCACTGACTAGGCTCTGACTCTGGGGTTGCTGAACTCCAACTATTCCTTGGTAGTTTTGCTGCTGGTTAGGTATAACTTGAAAACCTGTAATGGCACAAGGAGTTAAATCCTGCTCTGAATTCATTTCATCTAATAAGATTAAAAAAAAAATTTAAGCAAGTACTTTTATGCTCTAAAATGCTAAAATTTTGATTACATGGTAAATCCCTAAAACCATCTATTATGAAATAACATTTTAGCCCAAGTTACCTACATTCCCTCACTAAAATATATTGAAATAAAATCTGCCTACAAAGATTTCTTCTACAATTGCAAAGATTATAGAGTCACACACTTAGATAACATAGAACAATTACTATTCAGGGCATATTGCAATCTATTATGACAACTAGTTTCTCAGGACCAGGAGCTGCTACATAACATGAGCCCAGAGTAAATGGAAAATATGTAGGGCCCCTTGTTAAAAACAAAAACAAAAACAAACAAACAAACAACAAAAAAAACAATTAAGAATTTCAAGTTGGTAATAACAGAATATTAACACAAGCATGGGGCTCTATGCATCTGCAGAGGTTCCATTCCCATGAAACTGTTCCTGCTGGGGATTTAAAAAAAAGGCAGGGGAGAGAACCACTTTTGAATGTGTCAAAGACACAGACAAATGGAGATATACAGTAATTTTTTAGATTATTTCTTCACTGTTTGATTAAGGTCACTTGACAGATCATTAAACAAACCAACTAATCTGCTCAAGGTCACAAAGCAAACACCTAAACTGACTGTTGGTAATTTAAGTGGCAAGTTAAGTGCACAAATTTACTTTTATCAAGTAAAATTTTTTACTTAACAAGAATCTACAATGATAAGCTCTAAGTAGTGAATATGAATTGCATTTTGTCTCCTGATCCTAAAAGGATTCTTTTAGGTATACTAATTAGCTAAAGACTCATGTAATTTACTAGATGCTAACCCCCAAAGTTTTTATTTTTTATTTTTTAAAGAACTAGATAAAAATAATCATCTAGCTTCAGAGTATTGAAAAGTTTTTACAAAGATGAACTGAACTAGAACACCACCTATACAGACTTCAACAGCTAAAGTGCAATGAAATTGTTTCCCTGATAACACCATAAATACATTTTGTTATCAGTTTTCATTTACATCCTCACTAATTTCTAAAGTAACAGAAATGGCAATTTCAAGTATTGATTATAGACAGCAGCATCACTGTAGTGGTCTGGTAGCCTTAATAATTCTGCTCAAGGACCCAACAATTGAATAAAATCTAGCATCCATCTTCTCTAAAAATTTAACTACAAAGTATATGCTGTAACAAAGCAACACATTAAAATTAAGAAACTAAAAATCTTGGCCAGGTGTGGTGGTTCATACCTATAATCCCAGCACTTTGGGAGATGGATGGATTGGGGGGATGGAGGTGGGTAAGCTCAGGAGTTCGAGACCAGCCTGGGCAACACGGCCAAATCTTGTCTCCACAAAAAAATACAAGATAGCGCCACTGCACTCCAGCCTAAGCGACAGCATAAGACCCTGTCTCAAAAAACAAACAAAACCAACCAACCAAACAAAAAACCCCCAAAACACAGGAAAAAAAAACAAAACCAAAGTAAAAATTCAATTATAGTGAATCCCTTAACAGTGAAGGGTTTTTGTAAAATGATGTTATTTCTATGGCAACAGTACTTTATGGCCATGTTTCCAATGACTTCCTTCTCACCAATTTAACTTTGTACAAAAAAAAATGTGTATTTTAGTTCTTATCTGTAATAAAGTGATTGATAATATGCTGTTTGCTAAACCTTTATTCCTTGTGAATTTCCTATACAACTTAAACTTATAGGCAGGTAAAGGCAGAGAACAGAATAAACTTCTTCCTTTTTAATCTAACAATTAACATTTCACACTATTTTCAGTTCATTAAATGACAAGTATTTCAAATTTACACCCCAAATTCCAAACACCATTAAAACATACAATGACAAATTTCCACCCTTAGAAAAATAACACAGGAATGAAAATGAAATGTGAACATGAGACCTTTTTTTGTGTTGGAAATGCCACCTCAACATATACACACATCTATAGAAGCATCAGAATTTGGGTTCTGTATAGACTGGGACAATAACTTCTTAGAACAGACTTGGCAGAATTATAGTCTACTGAAATGAAAACAAACTGTATATATCTGGCAGAATTCACTGTAATATAATCTGACTTAAAATAATTTGACTTAAAACAGTCATATCCCCCTAAGAAACTAAAAATGTTATGCATATTACTTCTGTAGTCTATTCAAGAAATATTCAAGGTTGTAGGTTGCCTTGAAAGAAAGCTTTAAAAAACAAGGCCAATTTATGTGCAAATGTGCTTCTGATTTTTTTTTTTTTTTTTTTTTCTCTGAGATGGAGTCTCACTCTGTAGCCCAGGCTGGAGTGCAGTGGCACGATCTGGGCTCACTGCAGCCTCCACCTCCCGGGTTCAAGTGATTCTCCCGCCTCAGCCTCCCAAGTAGCTGCGATTACAAGCACATGCCATCATGCCCGGCTAATTTTTCTATTTTTACTGGAGATGGGGTTTCACCACATTGGCCAGACTGGTCTCCAACTCCTGACCACAGGTGATCCACCTGCCTTGGCGTCCCCAAGTGTTGGGATTACAGGCGTTAGCCACAGTACCAGGTCTGATTCTTTTTACTTATCTAAATTTAAAAATTTTTTGAGACTTGTCTTGGAGGTCTCCTGCTTAAAATTCTCTATTATGATAAAAGGTCTGAGACAAAAAATGCTTTCAATAAATACCTATAGAAGCCATGTCGTAGTGATTTAATGTGGGGTCAGCTGGACTCTAAGTCATGGAATTTGTTTTTTTGCTTTGTTTTATTAGAGACAGTCTCACTCTGTTGTCAAGGCTGGAGTGCAGTGGCATGTTCACAGCTCACTGTACACTCGAGCTCTTGGGCTCAAAGGATCCTCCCCACCTAGGCCTCCTGAGGAGCTAGGACTATGGGTGTGCACCACTATGCCTGGCTACATCACGAAAGCTCCATCAGCACATTTCCAATGGTATCTTATTCTCTTTTTTCTCCAGATGCAGTCTCTATCGCTCAGGCTGGAGTGCAGTGGTGCAATCTTGGCTCACTGCAACCACCATCTACTGGGTTCAGCCAATTCTCTTGCCTCAGCCTCCCCAGCAGCTGGGACTACAGGCACGCACTGCCATGCCCGGCTAATTTTTGTATTTTTAGTAGGGGTTTCACCATGTTGGCCAGGCTGGTCCTGAACTCCTGACTTCAGGTGATTCACCCACCTTAGCCTCCCAAAGTGCTGGGATTACAGGCGTGAGCCACCATGACTGGCCTGGTATCTTATTCTTTAATGCAGCCTAATCTCCTTTAATATCCATGCCTACTAATTGCCACACACACACACACAAACACACACACACACTCTTTACAAACACCACGCACATTTTGAAAATTTGACATGAAATATAAAACAGTTCATCTCAGCATCTGGTCATTTGTTACAAAGGGTAGTAAAAAGGACACCATCTGGGTTAGATAAAGATAGATATGACATGGTCCCTATCTTTGAAATTAGGCATTTTTAGTCACCATACCATATGAGGATAGCAGTATAAATAGAGTCTTATGAAAACAAGAGGAAGAAATTAGTCCTGACTGATATTTATAGAGGTAGTGACATTTGGGCTTGGACTTAAAGGAAAAGCTCATTCCAGCAAAAGTAAAAGGTTTGGAAAAAGTAAGACAGTTAATATGTTTGAGGAATGGGGAATAGTCAAGAATGAACGAATATGGTATGTGAAATGATAAGTGGAAGATGAAGGTACAACAGAATACTGGTGAAGAAGCAAAGGTTTTACACATAGAAGAGTGATGAGAACTACCAGGAAGTTCTAGAGTTTAAAGACTGTGAAAGTAGAAAAAACACTAACATCTCAGTACTTCATTCAGAAGTAGCATAAATAAGCCAGGGTTGAGTTTTTGAACACAGTGGAGCTATTAAAAATAATAATGCCAAGCACTTAAAAAAATACCTTCACTAAGAATCTTATTAATCCCTTCACGATTTTGTCCATTCTCTTTTGCCACATTTCATAAAACTCTGCAGGTAACATAAACGTTTTCTGATTAGTTGTTCTCTCATGGTTTGTGTAGGCTTTTTTTTTTTTTTTTTTTTTTGAGAGAGAGTCTTACTCTGTCCGCCAGGTTGGAGCGCAGTGGCGCCATCTTGGCTCAGCGCAACCTCCGCCTCCCAGGTTTAAGTGATTTTCATACCTCAGCCTGCCGAGTAGCTGGAATTACAGGCGCGTGCCACCATGCCTAGCTAATTTTTGTATTTTTAGTACAGACAGGGTTTCGCCATGTTGGCCAGACTGGTCTCGAACTCGTGACTTCAGGTTATCTGCCCGCCTCGGCCTCCCAAAGTGTTGGGATTATAGGCATGAGCCATGGCGCCCGGCCTGAATTTAAATTTTAAGGTAACACTGGGCCAGCGCGGTGGTTCACACCTATAATCCCAGCACTTTGGGAGGCTGAGGTCGGTAGATCACCTGACATCAGGAATTAAACCAGCCTGACCAACATAGTGAAACCCCATGTCTACTACAAATACAAAATTAGCCAGGTGTGGTGGCGCATGTCTATAACCCAGCTACTTGGGAGGCTGAGGCAGGAGAATCACTCGAACCTAGGAGGCAGAGGTTGCAGTGAGCTGAGATCGCGCCATTGAACTCCAGACTGGGCGACAAGAGCAAAACTCCATCTTAAAAAAATAAAAATTAAAATTAAAAAAATTTTAAGGTAACATTGGTTTATAAGATTAAACACATTTAATCACCTTTTCATTAAAATGACACTCTCACGAATACAAATCACATCAGACTGGAATTTGTGGATCACTCATTAAGTCTCTCCTAGAAAACTGTACAGCAGCTAAATCACAGATTCCATATGATTAGCCTCAAGGTGCTTAGGAAGAACTCAAATAAAGAATACAAACTGTTTAACTTTATATCTAGTATATAAAGCTTGTAATGAAGGTATTAGTTGAATATTTTTATTTTTAATTAATTTACTTACTATTATTTTTTGAGACAGTCTTACTCTATCACCCAGGACAGAGTACAGTGGCACGATCTCACCTCACTGCAACCTCCACCTCCTTGGTCAAGCGATTCTCCTGTCTCAGCCTCCTGAATAGCTGGAAATACAGGTGTGTGCCACCTCACCTAGTTAATTTTTGTATTTTTAGTAGAGACAGGGTTTTGCCATGTTGCCCAGGCTGGTCTTGAACTCCTGACCTCAAAGTGATCCGCCCTCGTTGGCCTCCCCAAGTGCTGGGATTATAGTGGTGTGCAATGGCACCTGGCCTGAATATTTTTAAAAACGTAGACTTAATATATTTTATAAAAACCTTATAGAGCATAAAAAAGATTTTTATAGAAAACTTGGAAAAAAATACAAAAATAGAAAAAGTCTGTATGGGAAAATAATCACTTACAGATACTCCCCATTTACATTTTTATATGTAGCTAGCCTAATTTTCTATGCAGAGGGCAACATATATATTAATTTTCATTATTTATAGAAATGGGGTTATATGACACATACCAGTTCAAAATCTTTTTTCATATAATGCTTCCACATCTGATCAAAAGAAATTTTACAATGTATGGGAAGAAAGTATTTAAGTAATTTTCTTCAAAACATATTTAGACCTCAAGTTTAACATCAAACAACTCAACTGATCTTTACTGTACTTTCAGGATGAAGGCATGGGTTGAGAAGCTCAAAGGACAAAAAACAAACATTTTAGAACAAACTATGTCAGCTTCCTGTGTCTGCTTTGCAATTTGGCCCCCAAATTCCTGTCTTTTCATTTAAAGTATAATTTAAAATTATACTTTCATTTTAAATTTAAATTTTCACTTAAAATATAATTATCTTTAAAATTATATTTTCATTTTAAATTTAAATTTTCATTTAATATATAATCATCTTTGCTACAATGATACCACAGCTAATCTTTTGTTTTTTTTTTTTGGAAACTGAGTCTTGCTTTGTTGCCCAGGCTGGAGTGCAGTGGTGCCATCTTGGCTTATGGCAACCTCAACCCCCTGGGTTCAAGTGCTTCTCTTGTCCAAGGAGCTGGGATTGCAGGTGCGTGCCAGCACACCCAGCTAATATTTGTATATTTAATAGAGATGGGGTTTCACCGTGTTGGCCAGGCTGATCTTGAACTCCTGACACCAGGTGATTGGACTGCTTTGGCCTTTTGAAGTGCTGGGATTACAGGGGTAAGCCACTGCGCCCAGCCACACAAGCTAATCTTTTTTTTTTTTTTTTTTTTCTTGAGAAGGAGGCTCACTTCGTCGCCCAGGCTGGAGTGCGGTGGCGCAATCTCGGCTCACTGCAAGCTCTGCCTCCCGGGTTCACGCCATTCTCCTGCCTTAGCCTCCTAGTAGCTGGGACTACAGGCGCCCGCCACCACGCCCAGCTAATTTTTTGTATTTTTAGTAGAGACGGGGTTTCACTGTGTTAGCCAGGATGGTCTCGATCTCCTGACCTCGTGATCCGC
>NW_012110252.1:810844-926423 GCF_000951045.1 Mandrillus leucophaeus
TGTTAGCCAGGATGGTCTCGATCTCCTGACCTCGTGATCCGCCCGCCTCGGCCTCCCAAAGTGCTGGGATTACAGGCGTGAGCCACTGCGCCTGGCCCACACAAGCTAATCTTAATACCAAAGCCTCAAATGACATTTATTAAGTTTCAGGCACTATTATGAGTACTTAGGATATGTTAACTCATTTAGTGTTCACAATCTTATGAAACAGACACAATTATTATCCCTATTTTTCAGATGAGGAAACAAAAGGCACAGAGAGGTTCATACCTTGTTTATGGTCAACAGCTATCAAGTGTGTAGCTGGGAGTTGCACACAGCTGTCTGATTCTAAAATTTACTTTTTTGAGGAACACATGTTGAAGAAGAAAAAAGTATTATAGTAATGTTGTTCAAATAAGCAGAACCCGGCCTTGTTTCATTTTCTGATAATTTTGGTTAATGAAGATTTTACTGTAGCTTAACATACCTAAGTCTCAAGATAAACTTAATTACAGGAAAACAGATAATTGCTGGAAATAATGTCAATCAACAAGGAAACTTTTTGTTCATTTGAACTAAAGATTTATTGGTGAGTATAGGCATTGTTATTCAAAATAGGAATCAGAGTAAAAATTTTTGAGTAGTTAGTCCAGATGGCAGTCATATGAACTTGGGGGCTTTAAAAAAGAGCATGTGTAAATGAGTATATGACTAGCCCATAATGTTCTCTCTGTGGGAGGAACAGTCCTTCCCTTGGTTTGCCCACTACCCCCAAGATGCGTGGTTTACTATTTATGTATTTCAAAGTTACACTTCCTTGCCTTGCTATAATTAGATTATATGCATAAATTGTATTAAACAATTAGGAAGGGCCACTGCACTCCAGTCTAGGCAAAACAGTGAGACTCTGTCTCTAAAATATTAAAACATAACAAAAGACAATTGGGAAGGAGAAGAACTGGCTCAAATGGTGACACTATTTCAGGTTCCACATCCCACAGTTCTGTCTCTCAGCCTGAGTATTTCCATGTGAATCGCCAATGTTCCCTTTGGACTTTAGTTTTGCCTCGAAGGCTGCTTTTGCTCAAAATGTCTGTTGCCACATTCCAGATGAGTCTATAGAAGATTTGTCTAGCAGAGTTTTCATAGATACTGGCTGTCTTCTCCACAAAGTCAGGCTGCTTTGCCAAGAAGTCAGACTTTACTCAGCAGGGCAATGCCAGCTTTAACCTGGACACATTTTGTGCAAGGAGAGCTGCTACGTTTTATGGGTGAAGTCTTGAAGTTCTGTGAAGCAATGGCTTTTTTCCATCCACTGAGTAGCATTTCATTTTTACATAAAAAGCAGGAAAACCCACCAGGTTTAAACTACACTGGGTAGAAAGCCATCAGGGTCTGAGGAACCGTTCTAAACTATCACAACTAAAATTGTCATTTAACATCTGATGCTCAGTATGATCGGTATCCCAGGAGGGAAATTCTACTGGCATTAGGACAGGTATCTGAACGGTTTTTCCAGAAGTCATGATGAAATGTTTTATCACTCATTCTAATAATTATAACAAACATACAACATAGTAACTGGCTAAAAAGTATATAATTTTGAATTATATTCTCTAAAGAGCAGAACATTAAAGATTACTAAAAGATTATTGGTCTTTTTCTAATGCAGTGCTCAGCAGAAAAGTACTCAACAGGCATAACAGACTAGCATTTGTTCTAATTAAAAAGAAAATAAAACTGGGATCTATATTGGTTAAAATTACTATAATCACAAGCAAAACTAGAAATACTCAGCTGGAAAGCACTAAAAACAAAAAACCCCACATCATTCACCTAATCCAATCAAAGATAAGAATCTTACTTTTGCCTATGTAAGACAAAACCATTAATAAAATAATTGTTAACATTAAAATAAAGGATCATTTAATTACAGGTATGCCTCACATTATGTACATTTGCTTAATAAAATTTACATCTTGAACTGTTCAAGTTGCTCATGAATTCCTCTGAACTTTTGTTTAAACAAAGAAATTTCAGACTGCTGGGCATGAACCGTTACAGAGTGACACCTAGAGAAGTGGCATTGTAGTTTAGGTTCCTTGTCTAATTATTCAGACAAAAGCAAGAGTGGTACAGAATTCTGATAGTGTCAAAAGTATAGTTTGAAGACTGCCAAGTATGAGAAAGAAAAATCCAATGATCTGGAAAAGAGGGAGAAGGTTGAGGATTAGGAAGGAGAAGTAGATTACTAGAGAATGAAAAGTATCAACAGGTTTCAAAAATGCTACAAGAAGAGTATTTCCAGTATCCCGACACCAAGCTGGCTACCACATAAATTATTCTTTGTCCATTAAAAAGTACATTTCAGTATATTAGAATTAAGAAAAATTCTTCCTGTGATACATCTGAATTTAACCTGGAAAGTAGAGGAAAACAGTATATCTTTTATAGGAATTTATGTCAATATTGTGGGAAAGCCTCTATTTTGTAAAGTAAGAAATGCCAATAGTAAGTGATACCAAACAACAAAATAAATATCCAGATCACAACATATATACATATATTTTTTAAACACTACCATTCTGCTGTGTTAAAGGACTGCACTGTTGCAATATTATGCCATTTCTTCCAGCACTTTCAGAGGAAAGCACAATCAATTCCGCAAGCTGAGAGAACTAGGACAATATAAATTGATGGTGCAGGCACTTCCCTGGAGGGCTCCGAAGAATATTCTATTTTTAACTCTCTTTCACTTTTACTGAGAAGAGAGCAGGAAGGAAATGTAGTGCTCAGCAGAAAAGTATTGAACAGGCATTAAAAGGCTAATTTTATTTTATATAGGTGATCTGAGCTACCATTTGTTCTAAAGGAAAGCACTCTTAATAACACAGAAATAATCAGAAAAATTACAAAAAGAATTAAAGAACTGCTTAGAATACCCATGAATCTAAGGTTATTTCACTTAATAGTACCTATTAATTTTTTTTTTCAGACTGTGCTTGTACAGCAGAAGCACTGTGAAGGTAATTTGTTTTGTTTTGTTTTTTAAAAGATGAGCCATTTTACTAAAGCCAAATTTATTTGTAACTAGGCATCTACAAGACCAAATTGTTAAAACCTCAAGCTTAGAATCCTGGGCTTCTGTTTGTGGCACTATTTCGGTAGGCGGGCAATTTCAACTAAAGCTAGCCCCATGGGTGTATTTGGAAGGAGATGCAGTTGCTATCACACTTGATTACCCCTTCTTATCTATCAACCCCTCTTCTCTCACTCCTGTGCCCGAAATAAACATATACATATACAAAAACCAATTCTAACAAAAACAGCCACACAGAGTTTACAGCTCACAGCTATTTAAAGAACTATTCCATGGAAGAGTCTATACAACTCAAGGAAATCTGTGGGTACTTACCAGATATATTTGGCTCCAGATTTCAGTGGCGGCAGGTTAATGGAGAAGGGAAAAGGGAAATAGGTGGATTTGTAGGTATTATACAATGTCTGAATCTATGCTGAATCACACAATACATACTAAGAAATGCTCACAGATTCAATGAAAAAACAAGAATAGCCAGAGCCACTACCTAGTAATTTACAAATACAAAATTCCTAGTACTTGGATTGAAAGCTGTCAATAAAGAAATTGACTTTGCGCCTAGAGTCCCTATTTGACATAGCTGACTCTCCTATCAATAAGCCCCCTCATCTGCTTACCCAGTAGTGCTGATTTTCCTGCTTGCCTTTTACACACTCGTTACTCTTAAATTTGTGCCTTGAAATTCTGTCAACAATCTGCACACACTGAAGACTGTTTATCCTAACAAGTTTCTTCCATAGTGTCATTCATCAGGATCCTACCATAGTCTGCTGGTAACAAAGCTTAATCAACTTGGAACCATATGATTCTGGGTTATCTGGAAAGCTAAGACTAAGGATATAATGCAATGATAATCTTTGAAGTTATCAAATGGTTGCAAAACTAAAAGTATAGTTTCACAGAATCATTTTGCTTCCCAAAGATATGCAACAACATCATTGTTTGGGAAAAAAAATTAAATTATATCGTTGGTAAGAGCTGAGCTCAAGTAGCTTCAAATGCATTTAGGTGTATTAGGTCCGTCTGATGTCATGCTTTCATATATAACAATATCCCTAAAAAGTTGTGTAGCAATAGGGAGAGATATACTTGACTTCTGCTAATGAGTTTGGTATGCTTAAAACATTAAGCTTTTTAGATAAGCTCAAAACCAAACTGAATTTGCCATCCAAATCTTACTTTGGAAAAGAAATAAGCAATAGCTCTCACAAATTTTTAATAGGTAAATTACATTAGGCCAAAGCTGTCACTTAAATTCAAATCCCTATTTCTGAGTATGATGCATGATTTAAAGGTATTACAATTAATGAAAAATATAAACAAATGTTAACACCTTCATACAGCATTAAAAAAAAGCAAAAAAGCAGTGGAAACCTGAGTAAAAAGAAGCCAGGAAGCAGCTGAAAAAGAGACCGGTTCACTGTGAGAAATGTAAACCTCTCAGACAGTGCTACGGCCCCGAATCCAACAGCTCAGGAACAAGGCCAATTATTGCAAAATATTAAATGTATATGGTGAAGCTACAAACTTTTCAAGAGTCGTAAGAATAACAACAGCTACACAGAAAACAGCTAGGGCTTTGTAAACCTAAAATCTTCACTATAATTACTACCTGCAGAAAAAGTTTCTTTATAGTATATCAAACTCCTTATATGCAGTGTACTTTACAGTATTCAAAGCATACATTTTATGATAAAGGTTTAAAGTAATAAATCTTTATTAGTGGAACTGGTAATCTGATCTTTTGAAATAGTTGCTTTTATTGATTCCAGTTATTGACAGTTGGTTGCCAAGCTGTTACAAACCAATTCTCTATTATTCTACCTTTCTGAACTAGAAATGACTCATATGAGACACAAAGAATCGTGGCGTTTTAGAGTACACAGAGGCTTCAACAGACAATACAGTAAAACTTCCATACTTTGCAAATGAGTCCAACTGAAACTCAGTGGCTTTAAGTGATATGCCTAACATCAGTTAAAAATGACTAAGGGCCATCAGGATTCTGACTTTTATTTTGTTGTTCTTTCCATTATACAGTGCATTGTCCAGAAAGTCTTATGTGTGTAGCCAGGGTTTCTTCTGTTTCTGTTGATAGGGGTTTATGCAACCTTGTTTTGAATGAACAGTCCAGTAGTTTCACATTCGTAACAAAAGACTAGTACATTCATTTCCCCAGCAGTAATGTTAGTCCTGATTTCAGCTGGGGTCCACTGGCACACATGGGTAAAAGACCTAGAGCATTTTATCCTTGAGATATTTCCCCAACCTCCTCCCTACCCGCGAAAGGAAAAATAATAAAAGATTCAGTATTTCTACTGCCCATACCCTATCTGGTCTAAAAATACTTTGCTCAGTTGGGTTTGTTAATTGAGGGCAAAATTTCTTTGAGTTCAAATATAAACATTTAAACATTACTTGTGCCATAGTGAAAAAAAAAAAAGGAAAAAACCATGCCAAATCTACTAGTGTTTCCATTATTTGGTTGAATAGTTTCACCCTTTTATGTAATTAAAAAAAAAACATGCTTCTTGACACTTTGTGGGGTAAGCAAGTGTTGTTTGACAAGACATAAAAATATAAGATATGAAAAATTATTTCTCATTTTTAACCAGATTGGGATAGTAGAATGTAGAGAGGTAAGAAAATAAAAGCCAAAAGGAATCCCAGAAGTATGTTTCCATATAAAAATGTAAATTATGAGACAGTAATTGCTATATATCTGTAAAAAAACCTCAAAAACAATAAACTGTCTTGTTAATTTCCCAGTACATTTTACTTTTCTACACTAGGGCACATACAAACATTAACACATACTTTTCTGTTAATTTTTTTTTTTTATTTTGAGACTGAGTCTCACTCTGTTGCCCAGGCTGGAGTGCAGTGGCGCCATCTCGGCTCACTGGAACCTCCGCCTCCCAGGTTCAAATGATTCTCCTGCCTCAGCCTCCCAAATAGCTGGGATTACAGGTGTGCGCCACCACGCCTGGCTAATTTTTTTTTTTGCATTTTTAAACAGGGTTGCATAATGTTGGCCAGGCTGGTCTCAAACTCCTGACCTCAGATGATCCACCCGCCTCGGCCTCCCAGAGTGGTGGGATTACAGGTGTTAGCCACCACGCCTGGCCTTCTGCAAGTTTTGACATAAAAATTAACGATGAGCTAACTATAAAAAAGTCTTTAGATTACAACTTTTAAAAAAGAGTTAAAATCCCCACTAATTCTATGAAAAGATTCAATACAATTACCAACACAATAGTTGGCACTGGCACTGCTGAACTTTTCTTTAAAGGAAAATTATCTATGATACTTATTAGCATAACAAAATTCCTTTCTCTTTTAGATAAGAATGTTTTGAGGATTTATTCCTTTTATTCTTCAAACTGAATGAGTCAACTAACTTAAGCTGCAAGTTAAGAGGATACTATATAAAATAGCTGAAAGGACAAGTCTAGTTTTTGCTATATTATGACTGACTCAAAAGAGTCAAATACAATGTCAAACATTTTTCAAAGACACGATTCTCTTTTTTGCACCTGTAGCACTATTCAGATGCAATCTGATTGTTTCTTCCTTCTCATCATAACTAGCATCAGAGAAAACCCCACAATTAAATGTCACCAATAATAAACACATGCTATCTGTCACATAGATGTTTTTACCCCTGATCAGGCATATTTAGTTGTATTCCATTAAGTGTCTTTTTTTTTTTTTTTTTTTTTTTGCAGAGAGGCAATTGTACTTGCACACTAGTCCCAATTTGTGATTGAAAGTGATTTTACAGGCAGTTTGACCATGGAGAGCGATAAAAATTTTGCCACGTTGAAGAACAAAATTAGTAAGCTAACACAAATACAGAACAAAGGATTTTTGCCTGCCTAGGATGTACTAATGAATTAAGTTAATTAGTCACACACAAGGATATTTAAATGAGTAGCATAAAGGTACATTTCTTTATTATGGCATCAGGTACAGTCTGTGTTATAATTTTGGAAGACAAAAATCAGAAAAAAAAAATGAAAATTATATTACTTGAGGTCCAGAAAAATTCAGAAAATTGTTTCTGAATAAAACACCAATGTATACAAAGCTAATGAGCAGTACCAGCTAATGAGCAGTATCACAACCAATGTTCCCACGAATAGAGAATAATTTTTGATACCTTTTGAAATTATATCATATACTAGTTACATTATTTGATGTGGACTGTACTATTAAATTTTAGGTAGCTTGGAACTACAGTTCTAACTTGGCTAAAATGACGAATGTTTGTATTCAACATTCTTTGGAAGAACATTTGTCACAGGTACATACAAGGCTAGTAACATATTAAAAAGGGGAGAACCTGTAAACTAACCACGAGACAACTCCTAAGGGTACCAGATTAAGGACCTGGAAGTTATCCTGCATGGCTACGCTAAGCATGAACTATATCTAGCAAAGAAAGTTAGTGAGTCACACTGATCACTGAAGACTGCAACAGTAAAGAGAAGTATGACTACTATTCATCAGATGGGCCAGTGCAGAGATGCTTCTCCTAAACTGGTGGTAACCCTGAAGAGTTTCACACAATATCAAGAGTAGTAAACAGCCTCAGTGGAGGTGGAGGTTATGGGTTCCTCAGTGAGTCACACTCACATAGTCTGGGAGCCTCCAATAGTGAAAAGCAGTTAAGAAAGCTCTAAAGAAACCAATGATAAAATTCTACTTCAACTCCTAGAGTTATAAAAGGCTGAATAAATACCTTATTAAACATCTGGGAAGTACACATCTAGGTGAGAAGCATATAGAGAAATGAGTTCATTAAAAAATCAGTAAGATAGTTTTATACACTGAGATCAAAATTGTTTTCACTGAATGCTTGAAGAAAATCTGCAGAGTGCTAAAACAAAAACAATGCTGAGTTTTAATAAATTTCATTTAAGTGGCCTTAGATTGTATTTTGTTTAAAAATACTTTTCACTATCAATCAACAAACTGAAAAGCAAAACAGAAAATATGCTAAGTACATCATTTCTTTCAAAGGCATACTTACTAAAAGATCAAAATATCATCCCTAGACTAGGGTTCTCAATCCAAGTTAGGTGGTTTTGATCTTTGCTTCTGGTTAGCTATTGATAAGTCATCTTGCCTCGCCTTGCCTCTCTTGCTGTTACCATAGGTGATTTATCAGGCTGCAAAGACAGCTTCAATTTCAATGGCAGTGAGAGATGGCAGCCACTTAAAAAACTGCTTAAGATATTCCCAGATACTCCCAACCCTTTAGCATGTAGACCTGACACTGTAGTACTTTCCAGAGGATGCTGAGATTTGCTCACTCTTTTAATCTCACTGGTTTGCAAACTCATATGTATGAACATATTCGAGATCCTGAGAGACTGAGTAGGTACTACTTAAGAGCAATACTGAAATAGAAGATGGGAAAAAGCATGGCTCAGAAGTTATGACATAAGAAACACAACTCACCTGTCTGCTGCGCAGGTTGTGGCAGTGGTTGGTTTAGATGTGAATTGTAATGAACAGAAGGGACTGGGCGATACTGAGGTTGGCTGGAGTGATAGTGGCCTGGAGTGCAATAACAGGCTGGCATCTAGGATCATAAATATTGTGGGAAAAAAAATCAATTTTACTTGCATTACATGTTTTTCTGTGAGAAAGATCAGAGTTTAATAAATAATAATTCTTTTTAGCACTAATCATCCGAAAACTGCTTTTTCTTAAATTTAACTGAAATTTTAAAAAAAATTCAAACATACAGTATGCATAAAAAGGTAACTAATGTGTCACCAATCATATTTAGATTTTAATTTTTTTGCCATATTTGCTTCAGATCTCTTACAAAACCAAACATTACTTAATTAGCTAAAGACTCACCCTATTTCCTTTACTCTTAACTTCCGTAGAAGCCATTATTCTGTAGTTGGTGATTTTACTATATATATCTGTTTACTATGTATCTATTATCCTTACATGTATTAGTATTTTATTTATTTTTAGTTTTTTTTTTTTTTTTTTTTTTTTTTTTGGAGGTGGAGTCTTGTTCTGTTGCCCAGGCTGGAGTGTAGTGCTGCGATCTCGGCTCACCACAACCTCCGCCTCCCAGGTTCAAGCGATTCTCCTGCCTCAGCCTCCGGAGTAGCTGGGATTATAGGTGTGCACCACCATGCCTGGCTAATTTTTCTATTTTCAGTAGAGATGGGGTTTCACCATGTTGGCCAGGCTGGTCTCAAATTCCTGACCTCAAGTGATCTGCCCACCTCAGCTTCCCAAAGTGCTGGGATTACAGGCATAAGCCACTGCACCCGGCTGAGCATTTTAAAAATCCAAATGTCCAAAATCTGAAATACTCCAAAATCTTTAACTTTCTGAGTACCAACATGATGCCAAAAGCATTATATCATGTCAGTACACAAAAAGAAACTCCACACCTGACCTCATGTGACAGGTTACAGTCAAAACTTTATGTCATGCATGAAGTTACTTAAAATATTGCTTATATTACCTTAAGGCTGTGTGTATAAGATGTATATGAAACAAATGAACTTGGTTTTAGATTTTGGGCCCTATCCCAAGATATCTCATTGCATATATGCAAATATTCCAAAATCCAAAGAAAAAAAAACAAAACTGAAACTTCTGGTCCCAGGCTTTTCAAATAAGGGAAACTCAACTACATATAACTTCATGAAACTTATTTTGCAATTCATATTGTTTTTGAGACATCTTTCTTTATTGAAACATATACAGCTAGCTCATTCAATTTAACTGCTGAAGAACATTCATTGTATAAACTATTTTATCCATTCCCACATTAGTGCACAGTTATACTGGTTCCATTCTTTAATTTTTCTCATACAGTCATGTATCACAAAGTGACATTTTGGTTAATGACAGATTGCATATATGATGGCGGCCCCCTAAGATTATAAAGAAGCTGAAAAATTCCTATCACCCAGTGATGTCATAGCATAATACATCACTCACATGTCTGTAGTCCTACTGTGCTAGCAGTTGTTTAAAAGTATAGCAGACAGTATGTAAGACTTGGTAATGATAATAAATGGCTATTATTGGTTTATGTATTTACTATATTTTTAACTATTATTTTAGAATGTAGTCCTTCTGGGCCAGGTTTGGCGGCTCACGCCTGTAATCCCAGCCCTTTGGGAGGGTGAGGCGGGAGGATCACTTGAGCCCAGGAGTTCGAGATCTGGCTGGGCCACACAGTGAGACCCTATCACTACTGAAAATTAAAAAAATAGCTAGGTGTGGTGGCGCACACGCCTGTAGTCCTGGATACTCGGAGGCTGAGGTCGGGGATTACTTGAGCCCAGGAGGTCACAGCTGCAAGTGAGCAGTGGTTGCACCACTGCACTCCAGCCTGAGTGACAGTGGCAAGAGCCCGTCTTAAAAAGAATGTCCTGCTACTTATTAAAAACTACAAAACAGATTCAGGGCCAGGGGCAGGGGCTCACACCTGTAATCCTAGCACTTTGGGTGGATCACTTGAGCGCAGGAGTTCGAGACCAGCCTGGGCAACATGGTGAAACCCTGTCTCTACAAAAAATACAAAAATTAGCCAGGTGTGATGTGCGTGTCTGTAATCCCAGCTACTTAGGGGGCTGAGGTGGGAGAACTGCTTGAATTTGGGAGGTTGAGGCTTCAGTGAGCCAAGATCGTGCCATTGCATTCCAGCCTGGGTGACAAAGTGAGACCCTGTCTCAAAAAACAAAAAACAAAAAACCAAAACAAAACCCAAACCAAACACACACACACACACACACACACACACACACACACACACACACACACACACAGACTCAGGCAGGTCTTTCAGGAGGTATTTCAGAAGAAGGCATTGTTATCATAGGAGATGACAGCTCCACATGTGTTACCACCTCTGAAGACCTTCTAGAGGGACAAGATGTGGAGGTGGAAGACAATGATGCTGATGATCCTGAACTGAGTAGGCCTAGGCTAATATGCACGTCTGTATCTTAGTTTTTAATTAAAAAAAAATTAAAGAGAAAGAAAATTTAAAAATTCATAAAAGAAAAGCTTTAGAATAAGGATATAAAGAAAATATTTCTGTATAGCTGTACAATGTATTTGTGTTTTAAGCTAAGTTTTATTACATAAGAATAAAAAAGTGAAAAGAATTAAAACATTTATAAAGTTACTGTAAGCTAAGGTTAGTTTATTATTGAAGAAAGAAAAATGTATTAGATAAATTAAGTGTAGCCTAAGTGAAGAGTGTTTATGAAGTCTACAGTAGTAAAATGTCCCAGGCCATCACATTCACTCACCACTCACTGACTCACCTAGAACAACTTACAGTCCTGCAAGCTGCATACATGGTTAACTGCACTATATCAGTGTACCATTTAAAAAAATCTTTTGGCTGGGTGCAGTTGCTCACGACTGTTAATCCCAGCACTTTTGGAGGCCGAGGCAGGCAGATCACGAGGTTACGAGTTTATCAGCCTGGCCAACAAAGTCAAACCCCGTCTCTCCTAAACATACAAAAAGTCAGCTGGGCGTTGTGGCACGCGCCTTGTAGTCTCAGCTACTCAGGGGCTGAGGCAGTAGAATCACTTGAACCAGGGAGGCGGAGGTTGTGGTGAGCTAAGTTCTTACCACTGAACTCCAGTCTGGCGGCAGAGCAAGACTCCATCTCAAAAAAAAAAAAAAAAAACAAAAAAAAAAACCAAAAAAAAAACCCAAAAAACTTTTATATCATATTTTTACCGTACCTTTTCGGTTTACATATGTTTAGATACACAAATACTTATCATTGTTATATAATTGCCTACAGTATTTAGTACAGTAACATGTTGTATAGGTTTGTAGCTCATAGGCTATACCATATAACCTAGGTGTGTAGAGGGCTACACCATCTAGGTGTGTGTAAATACACTTTGTGACATTCACACAATGACAAAACCCACTAGAGATGCATTTCTCAGAAAGTATCTCTATCATTAAATGATGCATGACCATATTTCTAATGCAAATTAAAATGCCATCAAGACTATCTTGATTTATTTTTCCTTCCAGAGCTATTACTATTAGTTATGAAGTTCTCTTAATCTGACCTTGTTTGGGGTGAAGAATAAACACCTAATCCGGTATTATAGAAGCATGTGGGTAAGTTAACTTCAACAGTGTCATAGGCTCGTTCACACTCTGCTCTTCTGATTGGGTTATTTGTAACAAGAACACACATCTGTGGCGATCTTAAAGAGTGCTCATCTCATCTGAAAACCAGCCAGGTGTAACATTCCTAGGTTAGTTTTTAGCCAAGAATCTCTCAAGTTTACTGTAGATCTCCTGTCTTTGAAGCATTAAAATAGACACAATACATACGGGATCCCTTAACTGTTCCTGGAGGTATCAGAAAGTAATCTAAATCCTGAGTTTATTTTCCTTTAATTAAATAAGATATCTTTTTTATTTGGCTGGATTTGGATTTGGCTGGAGTAAAGTGGTGCAATCTCAGTTTACTGCAACCTCCAATTTCCAGGTTTAAGCAATTCTCCTGCCTCAGTCTCCTGAGTAGCTGGGATTACAGATGCCTGCCACCACACCTGGCTATGTTTTTTTTTTTGGTATTTTTAGTAGAGATGGGGTTTCACCATGTTGGCCAGGCTGGTTTCCAACTCCTGACCTCAAGTGATCCGCACATCTTGGCCTCCCAAAGTGCTAGGATTACAGGCTTGAGCCACTGTGCCTGGCCAGTATCTCTCTCTTTTTAAAATTGAGATGGAGTCTCGCTCTGTGGCCCAGAAGTGCAATGGCATGATCTCAACCTCTGATCGCAACCTCTGCCACCCAGGTTCAAGCAATTCTCGTGCCTCAGCCTCCCAAGGTAGCTGGGATTATAGGTGCCCGCCACCATGCCTGGTTAATTTTTTTTTTTTTTGAGACGGAGTCTGGCTCTGTTGCCCAGGCTGGAGTGCAGTGGCCGGATCTCGGCTCACTGCAAGCTCCGCCTCCCGGGTTTATGCCATTCTCCTGCCTCAGCCTCCCGAGTAGCTGGGACTACAGGCGCCCACCACCTCGCCCGGCTAGTTTTTTGTATTTTTTAGTAGAGACGGGGTTTCACCGTGTTAGCCAGGATGGTCTCGATCTCCTGACCTCGTGATCCGCCCGTCTCGGCCTCCCAAAGTGCTGGGATTACAGGCTTGAGCCACCGCGCCCGGCCTAATTTTTTTTTTGTATTTTTAGTAGAGATGGGGTTTCACCATGTTGGTCAGGCTGGTCTCGAACTCCTGACCTCAAGTGATCTGCCTGCCTCAGCCTCCCAAAGTGTTGGAATTACAGGCGTGAGCCACTGTGCCCGGCTGCCAATATCTCTTTTAAGGCAAAAATGATTAACACTATTTTTGGTATATACTATATAGAGATGCAATGTATATGGCAACAACAGCAATAGGATGAAGAATGTGAATGGAATTATACTGTTGTAAGGCTGCTACCTTTTACTTGAAATTTCAATATTAACTTGAAGTAGATTTTGATAAGGTAAAGGTAGATAAAGGTAGATAACACAGTCCCTAGAAAAACAAACACATTCAGAAAATTCAAGGGGATGTACCTAAAAAGACAATACTAAAGAAAGTGAACTGAAATGCTCACTTCGGCAGTACATATAATAAAATTGGAACAATACAGAGAAGATTAGCATGGACACTGCACAAGGATGACACAGAAATTCGTAAAGTATTCAATATTATTTTTAAAAAGTTCAAATAATATAAAATGCAGGAAAGTAGAATAAAATACAGATAGGGCAAATAAAAAAAATAGCAATGTGGCATACCTGAATCTAACTATGTCAAAAATACATTAAATTTAAAGGGTCTAATGACACTGAAATCATTGTATAAAGAGGCAGAACCCAACTAATAACCATAAATGAAAGACACTTCAAATATAGGGGTTGCAAGTAAGGTAGAAAAAGACATACCATTTAACTGTTACTCAAAAGAATGACACTCTATAATGTCAGATAAAATAGGTTTCAAGAAATACTATTAGAGACAGAGAAAAACATTATGTATGAGTCAATATATCAGGAAGACATGATAAATATAAATTGCTTAATATAGCTTCAAATACTATAAAAAACTGATAGAACAGGGAAATAGACAAGTCCCAAAACAATAGAATATGAAATCAATGATGACCAGAGTAAATGAAAAAACACCCCATGCTCATTTAAGACTGGAAAATTTAATAGTCAGTATGGCAATAATATCAAAGAGATCTACATATTCCACGCAATACCTATCAACACGCCAATGGTCTTTTTTTGCAGAAACAGAAAAGCCCATTCTCAAATTCATATGGAACCGCAAGAAGCCTGAATACTAAAAACAATTCTGAAGAAGAACAGAGTAGGAGTACTCACTCTTTCCATTTTTAAAAGTTACTACAAAGCCACAGCAATGAAAACAATGTAGTACTGGCAAAAGGGTAGAAATACATAATGTGGTAAAAGTGAAAGCCCAGGAAAAAACCCTTACATTTATGGTCAATGGATATTTGACAGGGATTCCAGGGTTATTTAATGGGGAAAGAAAAGTATCTTCAACAAATAATGCTAGAATAACCAGATATATACTTGAAAAAGAATGAAGATGAACTCTTGCCTCACACCATATTCAAAAATTAACTCAAAATGGATAAATAAATGACCTAGGAGCTAAAAACAAAGCACTTAAAAGACAGGACTACATTTTCGTGACCTTTGTTTTGGCAACAAATTCTTAGATATGACACCACAAGCACGAGAAATAAAAGAAAAAAATGGATAAAGTGAACTTTACCAAAATTAAAAAACTTTTATCCATCAAAGAACATTATTAAGAAACTAAAAAGACAATTTTACAGAATGAGTCAAAATAATTGCATATCACTTATCTGACAAGGGTCTAGTATCCAGAATACATAAAGAGCTCTTAGCTCAATAATAAAAAGACAAATATATATATATACACACACACACACACACAGACATACATTTAATACATATACACACATACTCCAAAAAACTGAAAACAGGTATTAAAAAAATACATGTACCTACATATTGAAAACAGCACTATTTACAGAAACAAAAGATGAAAACATTCCAAATTTTGGCCACGTGTGGTGGCTCATGCCTGTAATCCCAGTACTTTGGGAGGCCGAGGTGGGCGGATCACTTGAGGTCAGGAGTTCCAGACCAGCCTGGTCAAAATGGTGAAACACTGTCTCTACTAAAAATACAAAAATTAGCTGGGCGTGGTGGCTCATGCCTGTAATCCCAGCTACTCGGGAGGCTGAGGCAGGAGAATTGCTTGAACCTGGCAGGTGGAGGTTGCAGTGAGCCGAGATCACACCACTGCATTCCAGCCTGGGCAACAAAGAGAGACACTATCTCAAAATAAATAAATAAATAAACAAACAAAAAAGAAAGAAAGAAAGAGAAAGAGAATGAAAGAAAGAAAGAAAGAAAGAAAAGAAAAGAAAAGATTCCAAATTTCAATGGATAAAAAAGTAAATTATGAATAGTGTGAACAGATTTTTAAGTATGAATACATTTTAAGTATGAATAGTGTGCCACTGTGTGTGTGTGTGCGCGTGTGTGTGTGCGTGCGAGCGCACAAGCCTAAGCTACAATGTGGCACGGGCCTAAGCTACAATGTGGCGCAGGCCTAAGCTACAACTTTGCAAATACTATGTTAAGTGAATTAAGTCAGACACAAAAGGTAACAGGTCACCTGATTCCATTAATATCAACTACTCAGAATAGGTAAATCCACAGGAGACAGAAGCAGATTGGTGGTTGCCAGAGGCTGGGAAATGGGACAATAAGTAGCAACTGCTAACAGGTATGGGGTTTCCTTATGGAGTGATGAAAATGTTTTGGAACCAAACAGAAGTGGTGGTTGTACAACACTGTGAATATGTACTAAATGCAACTAAAATGTTCACATAAAAATGGTTAAATGGTTAATTTTATATTATGTGAATTTCAATAAAAAAATCAAAATGCCCTGCCTCACAAAAAAATCCTGAACAAAAAAACACATAACACTAAAATATTAGAACACGAATTCTCAGCTCACTGCAACCTCTGCCTACCGGGTTCAAATAATTCTCCTGCCTCACGCCCACGAGAAGCTAGGATTACAGGTGCACACCAGCATGCCCAGCTAATTTTTGTATTTTTATTAGAGATGGGGTTTCACCATGTTGGCAAAGTTGGTCTCAAATTCCCGACCTCAAGTGATCTGCCCATCTTGGCCTCCCAAAGTGCTGGGATTACAGACATAAGCTACTGTGTCCGGCTCAAAACACTGAAATCTTAAAGAGTGAGCTCTCTGACCACATATAATTAAAATAGCAATCAATAACGAAAGGTATTTAGAAAGCCCCTAAATATTTGGAAATTAAATAACATACTTCTAAGTAAGTCATGGGTCATAAAAAGTCCTCCTAAAAAACAAAACATTTTAAACTAAATAATAACTAACACGCTACATATCCAAATTTGTGGATAGCACCAAAATGTTGCTTAGAAATTTGCAGCATTAAAAAAAAAAAAAGAAATTTATAGCATTAAAAACTTCTATTAGAAAGAAGAAAAATCTAAAATCGCTGAAAATAAAATCATAAAAATTCATGAAACTTTTTTTTTTTTTGAGATGGAGTCTCGCTCTGTTGCCCAGGCTGGAGTGCAGTGGCTCAATCTCGGCTCGCTGCAACCTTCATGTCCTGGGTTCAAGTGATTCTCCTGCCTCAGCCTCCCAGTAGCCGGGATTACAGGCGTGCACCACCATGCCTGGCTAATTTTTGTATTTTCAGTAGAAAAAGGGTTTCGCCATGTTGGCCAGGCTGGTCATGAACTCCTGACCTCAAGTGATCCACCTGCCTCAGCCTCCCAGAGGGCTGGGATCGCAAGCGTGAGCCACCACCTCTGGCCGGTTTTTTTTTTTTTTAAGAACATCAAAAGAATTGATAAACCATCTGGTTAAATTAATAAACAAAAACGAGAGTGTAAAATTCCCATATCAAGAAATAAAGAGGGAACACCACTAAGATCCTAAAGGTATTAAAAGCATAAGGGGATATTAAGAACAATTTTATGACAAGCTTGAAACATGAAATGGACACAAATTATGACAATTAGTCCAAAGAGAAACAGAGAACTGGAATCCTTTTATATCTACTAAGAAATTAAATTTGTAATTTAAAAACCTTCCCTGCAAAAAATCTCCAGTTATAGATGAATTCATTGATGAATTCCGGCAAACATGTGAGAAGAAGTAACATCAATCCTACACAAACACCTTTAGAAAATGAAGGAGTAGGGAACAATGCCCAACTCATTTTAAGGCAAGTACCACCCGGAGAGTACAACCAAAAATACTACAAGCGAACTGCAGACCAATATCCTTCATGAACATAGATGCAAAAATCTTTAACAAATATTAGCAAACAGAATCCCACAACATATAAGGATAGTCTGTTTCAGAAATTAAAAGTCAGTTAAACATTCAAAAGTTTCGCCATGTTGCCCAGGCTGGTCTCCAACTCCTAGGCTCAAGTCCAGCCTCGTGAGTCTGCCTCAGCCTCACAAAGTGCTGGGATTACGGGTGTGAGCCACTGTGCCCTGCTTTACCATTTTATTTTTACAGTGGATTTACACTTTATTGTGTTTCCCTTAGGTTAGTTTTTTAGAAACCCATACCTCTCAGTCAGAAAAAAAACCCTTAAAGCTCACATACTTTACCAACCAACTGGAGCATTTACCTGTCATATGGTTGCTTAGCACGTGCATGAAAATCTCCAGAGGAGGAAAGATGACTATATGCTTTGTTTATATACTCTGACAAATTCTCTTCATGAGAATTTAAAAACAAGTTCTTTGAAGTTAAAACTGATCTTAAGTGAGAGGTTTCCACAAGAAAGAAAAGGTTAAAAAGCAATATACCTGTGGTGATGGCTGCTGAATATATCCCTGCTGCTGGAGCACAGGCTGGCTGACAGGATGACCAGAGGCAGAATATCCAGCAGTAGGGACTGGCTGCCCAGGTGGTAGGGGAGGAGGAGGAGGTGGTGGTGGTGGCGGTGGAGGAGGATGTGGTGGAGGGGCTGCTGTCATGATATAACCAGACTGCTGTGGAGACTGAAGAACCACAGTGGACTGGAACATGGTGGTATGAGGGTCAGAACCATCAGTAGATGGCTGGCGAGCAAGACTCATGTGACTAAACTGAGACCCAAGGTTATCCTGCTAAAAAAGGAACAAGTCAAAAATTAGTAAGCCTTCTACACATAGGCCAAACTTATCAAAGAAAAATACTTCCTATTTTAAAATAAGGTACAGTAGTACATATTATGGAAATTATATATCTCTACAACAGCAATAATGTAACACAGTGAAGCTTCAAAAAAATGACAACTCTATTGTTGAATATTACAATGCTGTCATTATAAATTATTTAAAAAATATATCTAATGGGGATGTACAGCATGCAGAAAAGAGTAGGGTACAACATTTCACATTAAAACATGAAGACATTTATTTAAATGAAGATGAAAGTTAACATTAGAATGTAGAAGTGAAATTGGCCATGTTCATATTATACAATTAATATTTTCTGAAAGGACTTCAAAGACCAAGCAATGAGCAAGGTACTAATTAGTATTTGCTTTAAATTATCTCCCCTCTTCCTAGAAGGCAAAATTCAAATTCTATGCATTTTTGTATCCCTAACCATGAAAATTACTTGTAGAAATTAAATACATAAAATCCAACTACACAATCCTTTCTCTAATCTTTCAGAAATAATTTGGCCATACATTCCATTCTTCCCTTGTGTTTTTCAGTCTGTTCTGGAAGTCAGATAATTTGACAAATGTAATTCAAATGACAGTTTCCTATGCTTTTGCTAAATGGTGCCCTACCAAGACAAGGGTTATGATTTATGTGCTATCTGACAAACATTTCTCTAATTCAACAGGGTAAGGACCAGCTCTTATTGTTCCAGAAAAATATAACTGAAATGATGATATAGGGTTAAAATGCTCCCTATTCCCAAGAAACTACAGACTGGCAACAAAATATACCACATTTTGTTAAAAGGTTAACACAAAATTGTGGCAATTGAGTCATCAGATCAAAGCTGCCATGTCTGCAGTTTCTAGATCTACTGGATTTTCCGAAGAAAATTAAGGCTATGGAGAAGATAAAGGACTGAAAGGAGACGCCTGATTTAATGATTGAAAATATATGGTTTTTCTCTTCCCAAATAGTCACTCTGACATACTCTAGCACTATTAGCCTAACTTAGTGAATGCTTTCAAAAAGAAAAAAATGTACCTATGAACTGTAATTTCAATGTTATATGATCAAATATTGTTAATAGAAGTACCATAACTGTATACCACTCTCAAAGTCACCTTGGAAAAAAGTCATTTTCTTATTCCAATAAAAATTGGGGGCATAATTTGGATTGAAGAAAGTATCATTACTTTACAGTCACAGATTAAATATCCAGAAATCTTCTTAGAAAATACACTTAGAAGTCCTCTGTAGATGTAAGCTACAACTCGCCCTAAGAACTGGTACTGAGTCTACTGGACTTTCAGTGTTGGTGAAAAAATACAATGCCTAAACTCAGATGAAAGCTACCATCCCAGGACAGCACAGATCCTGCACTGGTCTCAATGAGAAAGTTGCTGAAACGTATTAGGACTAGAATAATCAACCTGAAAATTCTTTCATTATGAAAAAGCAGGAAAAGATTAAACAATCACCATAATAAGCCACTATAACCAATATTTTATGGAACAGAATAAATTATTTCTACTATGAGTTAGAAATACTTTTTTTAGATACATATGTAAACCTGACTCAAAAAAATCACAAAAGATCGTATTACGTTAATGACACTCTTGAGCATTCATCACACATCCACCCACAGAAACAACGCAGGAGGTGAATAGAGATATAGTACCACGGAGTATTGCTGGGTGGGTGAGACTGGCAGGAGCGGGGATGGGTAAGGGGCTGTAGAGTACTGAACAGGCTGTGAAGAGGACTGCAGAGGACGAACAGGCTAAAGAATAACAGGTTGGCAAACAATGTTAATGTCAGAATAAAACGTTAGAAGAATTGCATAAAATGGAAATTTACACTTTTTTGGCAATAGCTTTAACTACATTTATAAAGTCATTTAAAATATAACAACATAGGAAACAACAAAAACAATACAAAGTGAAGAAATGCTAATACAGTAAAAGTTTCAAAAACATGTATGCCTGAATTTATTACATAATTAGGAGGATAATTTTTTGCAATAAAATATTTTATTATAGATTAATGGGAACAGGTGATTTAGGCATTTTGAATCTTATTATTTAACCAAGACCCCTGGATTAAGTCAGTCAAAGCAAAACTACTTCTCATTATTTCCTGGTTTTATGAAAGGGCTGCCCTATTTTGCAGTATAATACTAAATTATAAATGAAAAACTTCATTCTTACTATCAGACAGCAATAACTTACACAATAACTGTTACAATTACCCTACTGATAAGGCAAAATTAAGCAGTCTTTTGGGACCAAAGCCCCTAACTTTTAGCAATTTTATTTTATTTTATTTTTTTTTTGAGACTGAGTCTCGCTCTGTTGCCCAGGCTGGAGTGCAGTGGCGCGATCTCGGCTCACTGCAAGCTCCGCCTCCTGGATTCCCCATTCTCCTGCCTCAGCCTCCCGAGTAGCTGGGACTACAGGCACCCGCGACAGCGCCCGGCTAGTTTTTTTTGTATTTTTTTAGTAGAGACGGGGTTTCACCGGGTTAGCCAGGATGGTCTCGATCTCCTGACCTCGTGATCCACCCGTCTCGGCCTCCCAAAGTGCTGGGATTACAGGCTTGAGCCACCGTGCCCGGCCAGCAATTTTATAAGAAAAATGCACTGGGTAAAAAAATACAGTGGGAACTATTAAGAATGATAGCCTAAGGAACAACACACATATACATACAGACACATGCACACACACACACAAACTCATCTCTTTTATATAAGGAAGATAAACACTTCCTTTGTAATTAAACACATTTCTATTAAGATAGTACATGTTAGGAGCTGAGAAACTAGTTACTTAAAATCTCTGGCCGTTAATCAAATATTCCTGAGTTTCTGGAAAAAAAGGTTTTATGTTTCCCGGGGGCACTCAAAAACAGGTGTTATTTTTTAAAAGAAGTTGTAATCACTTTTCAATCTTGGGAATACAGCTGGCCATCTACTAACTAAAATTGGCATCTGTTTAATTTTCTCATATTTATACTGTTTATTACAAAAAAGGTAATATACATATTGGGTAAAGACTATAGCAACCCACTTTACAGAAGGCAATCAGACTAAGGTAAATTAAGTGACTTGTAGACAGTCACATAAACAAGTAGATGAGGAACCCAGGGAATCTTACTTGATGAAAACTCTTAGTTAAAATGTACATTCATGCATCTCCTTCTGAACAATATCTCTGAAGACAATACTTTAAAAATGTTAGATAAACTAATGGAATTAAGATTGTTCAGGCAATAGTTTAAATAGAGAACTTCTATGTCAACTAAGATAGACATTGTTTGTCTATAACATGAGAGATATTAGATAATGATTTGAGTTGCACTTTTACCACAAAATCAACACAATGGTTTCTAAAAAACAAAGGCTTAGATAAACTTAAAATAAAGCACAAAAACTATAATTAAAGCATTAAAAAAATCTTTCAGTAAAAGCTGAAAGATCCATAAAGTAGCATCTGGTTCCTCACAAAACTCATGGCTAGAAATAAGTGAGCTTCCTAATGGATGACAGTACATATTATACTACATGAGGTGCAATAGATTTAGAATTTTCAAGAACAGGCTACTTGATGTGTTATTAAGTCAGATAACCATTAAGACATAACTTTCAGATGACTTGACCTCCTATGTAATTGTCAGATGAAACAAAAGGTTTAGTCAGCTGCGGGATTAAGGAAAGTACTAAGAGTACCAAGGGTATGAATTAATGTCTTCCTGAGTTTCAGAGAGTAATGAAAAAAACTGTGAAAGTGAAATTCTGACACCATTTAGAGAAGAAAAAGTCTTAGCACAATCCTTTTCCTACTTGAATTGCAATTCGCTGCAAAACAACATCCACCTAAAGTAACTGGTTTTATGTTACGTCCAAGAAAAGTAGCTCTTCTGTAGGCTTTGGAAATCATAGCATTATTTTGTTTGGTTATTTGAAATCTCACTGATGAATTATTTCAGATTGTGCAAAAGATATTTATTTAGAATC
This sequence comes from Mandrillus leucophaeus, assembly GCF_000951045.1. Taxonomy (NCBI): domain Eukaryota; kingdom Metazoa; phylum Chordata; class Mammalia; order Primates; family Cercopithecidae; genus Mandrillus; species Mandrillus leucophaeus. Next base: position 833,273 of record NW_012110252.1, read on the forward strand.
ACTTGTTCTTTGAGTCTCTGTTTCTGGATCTGCTGATGCGTTACCTGAAACACTTGGAGCAATGCTAGAAAAATAAGTTATGAAATTTGGTGACTATCCCAAGAATTCAAATTATAGCTCATTAAAGCATCTGTTTCTAAATTAGGTGGCCTACATCTTCATTTAGAACTGTCTCTTATAACTAAATCAGACAAAGTTCTAAGAGATAATAATCTGAAAAGATAAATCCCAGAGTTTTTTAAAGTTGCCAGATTAACATTATTTCCACTGAAATTTAAATAAAAATGAAACCAAATGAAAATTAGTGCTTTAAAGCTCCTGGTGAAATACATGGCACTGCAAAGACAACTACATGACTGCATAATAAAGAGGAAACTCTTTGGGACCAAGCTGACTGAAGCCAAGACAGAGAAAGCCAGGGAAGAAGTTTTATGCAAGCTCAGTGTATGTAACCAAATGGGATTGGGAAGGGAATGTGGGAGTCTGTGGAAATAGTTTCAGGCAATCTCTTCTACATACATTAACTGATTTGTATGGTCTTAGAAGTGTATCCAAAGCCTGTAAGTTCTTCTTCTTTTAGAAAAAACTGCCTTGCCCAGTATTAGGAGTCTTAATTGCCAGAAGTACAATTATTTTTTATAACTTTCACACTATTAAATATAATTAAACTTGTACGTTCTTCAACCCAGGAATACAAATGATATCATTTGTGAGCAAAATTAATGAAATTTCTCCAGTTCAAGTTTGTCATCATACTTCTTCTTCTTCTTTTTTTAAGGGATACTCACTTATTTAATTATTTTTTTGAGACAGAGTCTTGCTCTGTTACCCAGGCTGGTGTGCAATGGCCTGATCTCGGCTCACTGCAACCTCTGCCTCCCAGGTTCAAGTGATTCTTCTGCCTCAGCCTCCCAAGTAGCTGGGACTATAGGGGCACGCCACCACACCTGACTAATTTTTGTATTTTTAGGAGAGATGGGGGTTTCACTGTTTGGGCCAGGCTGGACTCGAACTCCTCACCTCAGGTGATCCGCCTGCCTTGGCCTCCGAAAGTGCTGGGATTACAGGCGTGAGCCACTGCGCCTGGCCCATCATACTTCTTTCATACAAAATCACTCTGCATGTTTTCACCAATGAATTTAGAGTCTTGCAGGGAAAAAGAGATATAACTACATAAACTTTGATATGTTAAACAACCTTTAAAAGTTAGAATAAACCGGGCGCAGTAGCTCACGCCTGTAATCCCACTACACTCCAGCCTGGGCCAAAAAAAAAAAAAAAAAAAAGTTAGAATAAAAATAAGAGTTCATACTGGTATAATCAAGTTCCCCAAAGGTGGATATTACATCTTTAGGGGAAAAAGACCAAATGTGAAATGAATGTATAAATTCTAAACATTTTTACAAACTCAAAATATTATTGAGAGTACTTTTGGGAATTCTAACTCAGAATCGCTTTGTCTTTCATAGGGTAGGTAGAATGGATGAAGAGTATCTTGTAGAACCTGAGCAGCCTATCTCAGTTTCTTTTAACTGCTTAATCTGTAGAATCTTAAAACAACTCACTTTGCTCACTGGGCCAATGAACAATCTCAGTTTTGTTTTTATTCCTCCTGTTGTCCATTTCTTGCTGTTGTCAAATAGGGATAAAATACTCACCAGACAGGCTCGTAAGATTAAAACAATTCTCTTCTTTCCAATATATTTTCGGTATTTATCAGGGGAAAAGTCTTTGAAGTTCTCTCTCTTTTCCTATGAGTAGTGAGTGGAATATCACTGGTGGCAGAATATTAAAGTTCTAAGAGATACTTACTTGGGCTATCTCAATTTTAATTAGCAAATTTAGTCCCAAATATGTAAGGGCTAGTCAACTTAGCATTATGTAATCGTGGATATGTGCACCTGTGAGAAAATGTGATTAGCTGCTGGTTGTTGAGGTGGGGCTGGCAGAGGTGGCTGTGGAGGTCCAGGCACTTGGGGTCTAACTGGTTGTTGAGTCATAGGAGGATTATACACAACTGGACTCCCATCTGGGTTTATGAAGGGCTGACCTGAAAAATTTAAAAAGAAGGAAAAAAAAAAAAACAACTTAGAATACAGATGGAAAATAGGTCCTTTTACTAACAATTTACAAAGCATATCCAAAATCCCTTAACTACAATTGAAAAAAAAAAACCTAATATTTTGAAAACAGATTTCCTTAGTTTGGGAAATGCTTGATCTGACATGAGGCTATCAATAGTCCTTATTTCCCTCACTTAGAGTAAATATTCAAATGTTTTACTGCATTTCTTATTAAGGGGTACTGGCCCAGAGCGCTAGTGAGCTTAATTAAATTAATTTATTATTATTTTCTTAGACGGAGTCTCCCTCTGTTGCCCAGACTGGAGTACAGTGGCACAATCTCACCTCAGGGCAACCTCTGCCTCTTGGGTTCAAATGATTCTCCTGCCTCAGCCTCCCAAGTAGCTGGGATTACAGGCATGTGACATCACACATGGCTAATTTTTGTATTTTTAGTAGAGATGGGGTTTCAACATGCTGGCCAGGCTGGTCTCAAACTCCTGATCTCAGGTGATCCATCTGCCTTGGCCTCCCAAAGTAATCCCAGCCTTATTTCATAATATGTGGTATTTTCTGAAAAACTCTGAATTATGCAACACATTTAGCCTAAGAAATTCAGTCACAGGATTGGGGTCCTACAAGGCTATATTTCAGTTCAAAGAGAAAAAGCTTGACTTCAGGATATTGGAAAGTTATTCACTAGTTTTTATTAGGAGGTAGGAAATACCTAATTTTGAGGCCACATTACATATATTTCACAAATAAGATTAGAACTGGATGAAAAACTAAAATGATTAATAGCTTCATGCTTCAAATTGTAATCTTGATGGTACTGTCCTTATTTTACAACTTCTTTTTTTTTTTTTTTTTGAGACAGTCTCACTCTGTTGCCCAGCCCAGGCTGGAGTGTGGTGGCATGATCTCAGTTCACTGCAACCTCAGCCTCCCCTGGGTTCAAGCAATTCTCCTGCCTCAGCCTCCAGACTGGCTGGGATTATAGGCACCTGCCACCACGCCGGGCTAATTTTTATATTTCTAGTAGAGATGGGGTTTCACCATGTTGGCCAGGCTGGTCTCGAACTGCTGACTTCACGTGATCCACCCTCCTTGGTCTCCTAAAATGCTGGGATTACAGGTGTGAGCCACTGCACCCAGTTTCTCTACACATATATTCTAAACAACTTTTCCTTATTACAAAAAGTAACATTTCTAAAAATAACAAAGAGACAAAAAAGAAAATAAATTCCCCATAATCTGTGTGTGTTTCTGTGTGTGTATGTGTATGTGTGTGTGATATAACTTTTAGGTTCGGGGGCATATGTACAGGTTTGTTATACGGGTAAACTTGTGTTGTAGTGGCTTATTATATGAATTATTTTGTCACCCATTAGTTATTTTTCCTGATCCTCTCCTTCCTCCCATCCTCCACCCTCTGATAAGCCCCAGTGTGTACTGTTTCACTCATGTGTTCACATGTTCTCCGCATTTAGCTCCCACTATTAAGTGAGAACGTGTGATATTTGGTTTTCTGTTCCTGCATTAGTTTGCTAAGGATAATGGCCTCCACCTCCATCTGTGTTCCTGAGAAGGGCATGATCTTGTTCTTTTTTATGGCTTCATAGTATTTAATAGAGTATATGCACCACATTTTCTTTATCCAGTCTATCTCTGATGGGCATTTAGTTGATTCCGTGTCTTTGCTGTTGTGGAATTCCCCATAATCATATCATTAGCATTTCAGATACTGTCTTCCAGACATTTTTTCAATAAATAGATTGAAAGATTAGTATTTTTCTTTACTAAAATTGGATTGTTAAAAAAAGAAACAAGAAAGGAGTGCATAAAAATTAACGGTTCAATGACTATGAGTGAGAAAAATATAGAGAAACACAGAAAAATCTGACTGAAAAACAGTTTCTTAAATTGTCTTAACATCTATTCTTCCATAGGAAATCCCTCTCCATTTTTTTTTTTTTGAGGAAACTTATGATATAAAATAATAATATTTGGGAGAGAAGACTATACTAGTCTACAGCTATCAAGCAGAAAAAGTCCTCCAAAGTAAAATTATTTTAATCAATTAGTATACTGATAATTTGTGTGATAGTTATAGATAACTAAAAACAAGTTGTCCTGGGTATTTGTTGACTACTAAATAATTTGGGAGGCCGGGCGCAGTGGCTCACGCCTGTAATCTCAGCACTCTGGGAGGCCGAGGCGGGTGGATCACAAGGTCAGGAGATCAAGACCATCCTGGCTAATATGGTGAAACCCTGTCTCTATTAAAAAATACAAAACTAGCTGGGCGTGGTGGTGTGCACCTGTAATCCCAGCTACTTGGGAGGCTGAGGCAGGAGACTTGCTTGAACCAGGAGGCAGAGGTTGCAGTGAGTCGAGATGACACCACTGCACTCCAGCCTGGGCGACAGAGCAAGACTCCTTCTCAAAAAAAAAAATAAAAAAAAAAAATAAAAAAAAAATAATAATTTGGTTAAAAAACATGGGTGGAGCAGATTTGGGTGAAGGCGGTCAAATCCAAATTAAGGGTCACTTGAAAAAAGTTAATGTACTGTAACACTGTTCTCAAAAACCAAAGAGATCACTTTTGGATTCATTTAAGTTAATAGTACAATTCAGTTTCAGACCAATTAGTTTCTCACTCTATCCTTTCCTAAGCAAATGAATCTTTCATGTTACCAAAACCATATTAATATATTTTGAATGAAAAATAATAGGAAAAGGTAAAATATTAAATCATCTTACATCTTGCTGGACAAAAACAGGAAGGTTAGTAATATAATAACCTGAAGAATAAGAAGGTAATTACTAAGCAAAAACTGAATTTCTGAAAAATCAGTTATTTATGCTAATTTAATTCTTATAAGAGAACAAATGTTTGCCTACTTTATCTTAAAAAGAGATGTGAATAAACCTGAAAGTAATGAGTCCCAAGCCATGATTTTTCTACTACAAACGAAAGGAAAGGTTCAGGAACACTTAGAGACCTTATACTCCCACCTGTATCTGCCTGTAAACTACTGCCATTATGATGATACCACATCAGCTAAATATATGAGATTTAAAGTTATCAAAAGATCAAGGAGAGTTTTCATTACCTTGCCAAATGACTGGGCTATGCTATCTTGAAGAGACCAAGACTTCTTGTGACCTTTTTAAAGATCATATTTTTTCTATACAAATCATTTTTACCTATTTACATAGTGAACTGTACTATAACTGCAGTTTCTTCACCTCTCTGAGGTCCAGTTTCTTTATCTATAAATGATTTCACTTACCTAACAAGGTTATAACATATTTAAAGCACCTAACAGAGCATTTGGTAAAAGCAAATGCTAAAAAATGTAAATTACTATTAGCTAATTGCAAAGAATATGTACTGTCAATATTAATACATGAATCCCCCCAATTTTTTTTTTAATACCAATAAGATGTTCTTTAGCTTTTCCTCAGTAGGAAATCACCACATTCTGAAAGGTAATTATTTTTTCCCCCTCCATTATATAATGAAAAAAAAAAAACTGCTTATTCAGTCCTTCTTCATAAAATGCACTTGATTTTCCCAAGTATAAAATTGTTATATCATCCCAAAAAGTCAATATTGGTTAAAAAAAAATTGTTGTATCAAACAAAGCTCTTTTGTAGGTAGTTGTCTTATTCCTAGGAAATAAATTTTTTAAAATTATAGTTGGGCTATTATTTGGCCTAGACGATGTCACAGACGTCACAAGGGGAAAAAATGCTTCCCGATACAAATGTCTTTTAAACTTTCCTAGCTTAAGTGTTTTTGTTATAAAGTTCTTGGAAAATGCTAATCATGAATAATAAAAAGCTGACTACATACATTCAGAAAATACATTTAATAAGTATCCTTAAATTTTCAGATAATTCCTGAAACACCTTTTTCTGGATACCAACCTGTTTGTGGGTTGATCAGAATACTGCCAGGTGGTATGCCTGCCGCTTCCAAGGGAAGCAAAAAGAAGCTAGTGCTAGGAGATGCGACTTGCCCATTTAGGCCACCATCAAAGGAAAGAGAACTATGAGTGCTGACAGTTGGATAGACGACAGGTGCGCCATGAGAAGACTGGCTGAGAGCTGTACCTGGAAGAGGCTGCTGGATGTGAGAAAGAGAGCCTGTAGATGACCCTACACTACCAGAAGACTCAGAACCTAGAAAAGGAGTAATGAAAAATAGGGATTTTTTAAACCTCATATAAAAACACAGGTTTTCAAAACATAACAATAAAATTTACATTGCATAACATGCAGTTACTACATAAAAGCATTGGCTCTTTTTAATTTACTGTCCACGTTTGCTTACCCTCCCCATAACAAACAAGTTTAATACAGCAAACTGATTACGTAAGTTGTCAGAGAAATCACTGCCAAAGCATGCAACTTAAGCACATTTATAACAACACCAGCCACAGACAGCCACAAAAAGCAAATTACCCACATTCCCAAAAGGACAAAGTTATGTACATTTTACCTTTTAGATTAACACCTAGGGATATATAGATAATTTTCCCCCAGGAAAAAGAATTTAGTACAGCAAAATGCCTAAAACTTTTAATACCAGAAACCCCTTATCTATAAGAACACAGAAAGATTTAGTGTAAGAAATAAAAGAAATGATAAATTCTGTATTAAGACAATTGTCAAGTTTAATTGCAGAATCTAATTTCTCATTTTACTAGCATAGCATTTTTCCAAAATGTAAAATCAACTTTGAGTATTTTATCTAATCAAGGGACAGAGATATCAGGAAAAATATTCCAAGTACTTATACGGGTGTTAACTTAAAATTTATTTCTTACTGAACTAATTTGATAACTGATTTTTAAATGCTTTCATCCCTGAATTTATTCCATTTTCTATTATACAGGAACTGAAAATGTCACTGATTTTTAGCATAATGGCTAAAAAAGGTGGCCAACAAGACAAAGAAAGACAATGATTTGCATCTTGTGTATACAGTTAATTAGGTTTTGAATAAGAGAATTGACTCTGGGATGGAATTAATCTTTAATGAATGAAACAACTATGATACACTATATAGACTGCCTTCTGAAGGACAGATTCTATTTTAAGTTGTGCCAAAATAACTCTTCATAAAAACTTTATCAATTTAACTTAAGAATTAAAAACAAAAAACTTTTTTTTGCCTATTAAAAGGGCCAATTAATATTTCTTTTCATCTCTGAAGAGAATACAGAATATATATAGTACATATTCTTAAAATGTTTTAATTTGGCAGAGTGTCTACATAATTTTCTCATGATACATAAATAGCTTCTTTTGTTATGATGACCTAGTGGCCATTTTCCAAATAATGCATATTTGGTACACAAGCAGATTTCTTATACTGATAAAATTTACCTATCTTTCACAAAATCCTAACATAGATACTAAGATATTTTCAATACGACCACATTATACATTAAAAAGATGGCAACTGCAATTCATAAGCCTTAATAATTTAAAGCATTGATTACAGCCCTTCAGTTCAAATATGTCTTTCAATTCTAATGCGTACAATACCTTATGTTTAGGCTCACCCAAACAGATTAGGAAGAAATAGCCATTCCTCCTTTTATCCTTTTTTTTTTTTTTTTTGAGATGGAGTCTCGCTCTGTTGCCCAGGCTGGAGTGCAGTGGTATGATCTCAGCTCACTGCAGCCTCTGCCTCCCGGGTTCAAGTGATTCTCCTGCCTCAGACTCCCAAGCAGCTGGGACTACAGGCATGCGCCACCACACCCAGCTGATTTTTAAATATTTTTAGTAGAGATGGGGTTTTGCCATGTTGGCCAGGGTGGTCTTGAACTCCTGACCTCAGGTGATCTGCCTGCCTTGGCATCCCACAGTGTTGGGATTACAGGTGTCAGCCACTGCGCCCGGCCAGGGAAACACTCATTTCTGACTTTCATGCTTATTTTGGGATAAAAATAAAGATCTTCAAGGATCCTAAAAACACATGAGCTTCTTTAGTATTGAAGTTAGTGGAAATGAAAAGAAGAAATGTTATGAGACAATGAACTCCAAGGAAGGAGGTAGTAGAATGAGGAGATTATTGAAATTTTCAGTCATTTTTAACAGTTATTTATTTTTGGTTTTTAAATTCCTCAAAATATCCTCAGCAATTTAATTTTTTTTTAATGGAAAATGAAGGACTTTATCATAAAAAATGCAATCAATAATTGATAGTATTAGCTGAAAATGCAATCAGTGTTAAATTATCCTAGGTGAGAAACCATGCCTTCTACCAACTATGAATAAGTAATAAAGAATTTCCAATCACCTATGGGCATTCGAACAAGAGATAACGTTTCAGTGAACTTACCTGATTAAGTTTATGTCACAATAGAGAAGAATTTTTATGGTAATTGATGGTTGTAAATCTGTCTCAAGGACAGAGAGTGAATCCTCATGTCAAGAAACATATTACCCCTTAAGTATTTTGGAGGTAGTCAAGGTACTGTTGATAGTAATTTTATATTTTAGGAGAATTAGAAGCCATCTGATAAATAAGGACCTAAGATAACATTAGGAAAACTAATGACTGCACAGTTCTGTGTAGATATTTATACCTGTTTTTGAAAGCCTGCCTATGCTTTTGCTGCTTCCAGAACTATCACCTCTTGTCAGGACTGAGATTCCACTGAAGCTGCTCGCTTTGGTTACAGCAGGTTTCAGGTTTCGAAGAGAGCTGTCTGAATCTGTGCTGCTCCAGGGTCGTGGTTCCGAGTACTTCAACTCATTCTCAGTGCTGCTTTGATGGCTATTTGTGGATCTCCCTGAAGCATCTTTATTAACTCTGTAATTTAGAAATAAAACTTTGAAAAGCTAATGCGGGGGAACAAAAAGTAAAGAAAAAAATGCTTTACTTTTTTAATACTGTATTGAAAACATGCTTCCAATACCTAAATATCTGGCGCCTCTGCTGGGTACTACTGGCATCTTCGTCTTGGAGTCTGTTGGCATTTTAATAGGACATTTTAATTTTTATTAGCATCAGTCAGTTACCAAAACAGATGTTAAAAATTCCCTCACCTTTTGTCAATAATGTAATTCTCTTGGGAACACAGGGACTAGAAAGAAAGAATAGAAACAAAAAGTTGAGCTTTTGTCAAACATAATATAATGCCATCTGTAAACCAATGACTACAACAAAAATCATGTTTAATAATATAAGTTAAAAATGGTGATAAGGGTACACAAATAAATAATAATGGAATTTTTTTTCTGGTTTGGAGATTTTATGCTTACTTTTAACAAATATATATGTATCTTGAAGCCATTCATTTTGTGGCTCAAATTAATTTGAAATTCAAATATTATCTTCCAAATAAGTGAACCCATTTTCATTATATATTTAAGGTATATATAGAATATATATTCCACTTCATTCACTTAACAAATATTTGATAACCTGTGCTTTTATCTGTGGCTAGAGCAGTGAACAAGTAGCTATGCCTTAAAGGTGCTTAAAGTCCTTCAGCACTGTTAACCTGGGTCAGGAATGACCATTTTTGTTTGTATGATTACAACAGTTTTCTAACTAGTTCTCCAGTTACCATTTTTTGCCCATTTTATGTAACAGAAGCAATCTCTCTAAAATGTCAATCTGATCATAATTCTTCCCACCTGAATGGCTCCCTGATGTTTTAGTACAAGTGTCAGCAAACTACAGCCAGATACCCGTTTCTGCAAATAAAGTTTTACTGGAACAGGAACACGGCCATGACCATTCATTTATGTATTGTCTGTGGCTGCTTTCACATTTGAGTAGAAAAAAAAAAGTCAGATTTGAGTAGCTGCAATGAAGACTATGTGGCTCACAATCCCTAAAACAGCTATTATCTGACCTTTACAGAAAAAGTCTGCTGACCAAAAAAGAAAAAAGCCAAAAGTAAATAAATAATAAATAAATAAAACCCAAAACAAAAAACCACCACCAAAACCGCCAAAAGTCCAAACATCTTAAACCTTCAGGGCCGTGTCATCTCATTTCTGATTATTTTTCCAGTCTAAAGTTTCCTCACTCCTTACATCACTCAGGCTAGAATCTGGCTACTCGGAATCTTTTTTTGGAGACAGGGTCACTCTGTCACTCAGGCTGGAGTGTAGTAGTCTTATCTTGGGTCACTGCAACCTCTACTTCCTGGGTTCAGGAGATCCTCCTGTCTCAGCCTCCTGAGTAGCTGGGACTACAGATGTGCACCACCATGCCTGGCTAATTTTTTGTAGAGATGGGGTTTTGCCATGTTGCTCAGGCTGTTATTGAACTCCTGAGCTCAAGTGAGCCACCCACCTCAGCGCTCCCATAGTGGTGGGATTACAGGTGTGAGCCACTGTGCCTCGCCTACTTTTAAATCTTTTCATTCCTAATGTGTGTCAAGTTCTCCCTCACCTCTGGGTTTCTGTACATACTGACCCTCTACTTGGAACTCTTCACTTCTGTAAGTTTACTTCTTGGAAGCGAACTGTCCCATCCCTTCCCCAGTTCTGGTTTGTGGTGCTCATCTGCTGTGTCACCTGTTATACCTTCATGTCTCTACATAAACCACACACCCTGTTGTCATTACTTGGCTATTCATCAAGGGCAGATACCTCATCTATCTTAAAAACTAGAGAGAAGGACATTTAGTATAGGCTTGGAGTTCAGCACACTTGGGTTGAAATCCCAACTCTGCCATTTTCTAGCTGTGTGATCTCTAATTTAGCCTCCTGGAATCTCAGGTTCCTTATCTGTAAAATAAAAACAAAGATAGTATCTACTATATAGGGTTGTTTTGGGGATAAACATAACTGTCCAGTGCCTAGGATTGCACTTACTACAGGTGCTCAATAAAATTTGTTGAATGAGTAAGTTCTTCACTTACAATCCGGATTTTAATATTATTTAATCTTTTTTTTTTTTTAAACAGAGGAAATTTCTGTCTTTAGCAGATTATCACATATTACGGGACAGATGCTTAACAGATGTCGACAAAAAACAAACTGATTCTCTTCTGGCATAAATGCATAAAATAGCCATTTAGAAAGCCTATATTACATAATCACTTATAAAGCAGAAAACAAATATTAACCTACAACATCAATTAGCTTTATTTCAAAAGAAGAAATAAATTATCGTCAAAGAAAGTCAACAAGTAGCATCTACAGTATATGATTTTGTAGACAGTGGACCAATGTTCTATTAATAAAAATCTCAAGTCTGTCAGAAGTCTGGGGAAAAAAAAAAAAAATCACACAAACTATATACACTGGCCAACATTCTTTTAATGACTCCTATAGTCCACCTGCTTCCAACTTTGTAAAATTTTACATAACTACTGCAATGTAGTATTTTATAAACTATTAAATTAATAACACAAGCAAAAGTGATTTCAATATTTCTGAAAGATGACCTTATATGCAACAAATGTGATTACAAATAAATGTGATCAATAGATAAAAGGGAGACTGAGACCCTACAATGCAATTAAAATATATTCTAACATGAAGACCTAAATATGTTAGTACATACATCTTGGGAAAATATTCGATCTCTAGCTCTCTGGTACTCTTCTTCTCTTTCTTCTATAGATTTGCTTCTTCTGTCATCTTTCAAACGTATTCTCATCTACAGAAAAGAGGATAATTTTTTGGCAAATGAACTACTGGCATAATATATCTTGCACCTATAAAAATGCTGTAATTGTTCTAGATTACCTGGTTATCATCTTTGTCAAAGCTAGAGTTATCTCTCTTGAGGATATAACGTTTCTGAAAGTCTTCACCTTTATCATCCTTAATATGTTCATTAAATTTCTGATCAGGTCTTAAAAAACAAAAACAAAAACAAAGGAACAGGAAAAGATAATACACAATATTAGCAAAGAAGTTAAACATAACATTTTATGAAAAGCAATAAAATAAAAGTTACCACTTTTTAGTGCCATACTGGAGAACGTATTCATGGACAGTTATAATAATTTATCCCCCAAAAAACCCTATATGGTAGACACTATCTTTGTTTTTATTTTACAGATAAGGAACCTGAGATTCCAGGAGGCTAAAATAGAGATCACACAGCTAGAAAATGGCAGAGTTGGGATTTCAACCCAGGTCTGCTGAACTCCAAGCCTATACTAAATGTCCTTCTCTCTAGTTTATAAGATAGATGACGTATTTAGTCCTCACAATAATCTCATGAGAAAATACTAACTATTCCATGTTATGGTTGAGCGGCCATATCAAATACAATGTGGGCTCTGGAGTCAGACTGCTTGGATTCAAAGGTTGAGCTTTAGCACTTTAGCTGCTTGATGACTTGCAAAAGTTACTTAACTTTTCTCTTTCCCAGTTTCTTTATTTGTAAAATGGGAATTATATAGTGTACCTACTTCTTAGGGTTATTCTGAAGATGAAATGAATATGTCAATAACACACAAAACAGTAAACACTCAGAAGTTAGTTATTTATATAAATCTTATTGAGCAAACAGAGGTTCAAATGGCTTAAGCAAATGTGCAAGGTCAAAGGTAGGCATATGATTAAGCCATAGTTGGAGGCCAGGTCAGTTAGACCCAAAGCCTGTACTGCCTCATCTAAACCTATGAAAACATGCTGGGACAAGGAAAGTACAGTACTGTATCTTATGCTACTCCTGTGGTACCTAGTTTGGTGTTATACAACTGAAAGTAATAAAATATTTTGTCATTCAATTAGCTAAAAACTTACAGACGACTTCAAACTGCATCCATGAATTTTAAATTACAGTAGGGCATAGGTTTGTTTAACATTAACTGAACAGGTTAGAAAACAGAAGCTCTTTTATAGAGGTTAAAGTTGTGACCTAAAGTAATGCTTATGAAATCTTAGCAATATATTTTATAGTGAACTCGTCTTTCTTCTACAGAAATGTTGCAAGTTCCACTGGGTTCTAGAGGACAAACACAAGGTTGTGGCCCTTGGAAAATCACAGTTACATAAAATTTCACCTCCCAAAATACATTCTCAGCTTCCACAAATTAATTCAATCAATACTCTTGTGACTAAGCATCATTCTAGTATAAAACTGGAATTATTCTTTTGAAATATGAAATATAACAATATATTAAATGGCTTTAGAGAAAATTTCATTGAACTCCTAGGTAGTTTTTATATCTATTATACAGTCAAATGATATATGTGAATAACCTAAGTAAATTTCTAATCCAAATAAACCTGAGTAATGACATTTTCAGCAAACTTCCTTATATCTAGAACCTAAGTAACACTTCTTTTTAAAAAATTTTTTTAGAGACAGAGTCTCACTCTGTCATTCAGGCTGGAGTGCCATGGTGCGATCTCAGCTCACTGTAACTTCTGCCGCCTGGGTTCAAGCGATTCTCCTGTCTCAGCCTTCTGAGTAGGTGAGATTACAGGCGGGTGCCACCATGCCCAGCTAATTTTTTTTTGTATTTTTAGTAGAGATGGGGTTTCATTGTGTTGGCCAGGCTGGTTGTGCACTCCTGACCTCAAGTGATCTACCTGCCTCAGTCTCCCAAAGTGCTGGGATTACAGGTGCCTGGCCTTAGAACCGAAGTAATACTTCTGAACATTTATTTTAACCTATGAATTTCTAATAAAGAACATAAAAGCCTCCTGTCAAATTATGCAAAAGGAGAATTATCTAAGCAAGTTAATGAAATCTCTATTGTAAAATACTTAGATGGGTGAAATAGAGAACAGATTTGTACATAAATATATATATAAGAAGTAAAGAAGAAAAGTAAGACTAAAAACAGCTTTGTGACCAAAATAATAAGAAGACTATTTTCTTCAAGGATTTGAAATATTTTTATTTAGTTCTGACAATGGCAGTATGTTATTTTTGTCATGATTGCCCCATTTACTTATGTTATCTATTTTTGTAACTGTTCAAAGTCACATTTTCTTATTTATGGAGTTTATAATTGAATGAGGGACTGCTATTCCAAAGTGAACTATAAGGTTTAACCAAGGGCCTGGCAACTTTTCTAAGAGCAGCTGGATTCCCACACCAATAGCACTGGCAGGCATTTCAGCTAACCTTAAGACTGTCTTACCTCATTCTTTTATAGATGCCTGAATTTACTGCCCTGTAATCGCCAACTTCCCGCTCCATTGAGACACCCCAGTGGACACTGGGTTGTTGACATCCACAACACCACTGATTCAAGGCTGGAGCGGGTAATCTCCCTATGAGGAAAAGGTAAGTTTGTTTTTATTCAGTGTGGAGCAGATCTCTAAGGTTTTCTGATTTACTACCTTCTTCATATCCCAGAAGATATTAAAAAGAAAAAATACAGTGTAACTTCAATGATCTGAAATGTCAGGTTACAATTATATTCTTGACCCATACTTCTTTAAGTGTATTATAAGCATCTCTGCTGAGCCTAGCTTTTGATTATCTTGATAAAGAGAACTCTAAAGTTTTTTGACATCATTCATAGAATTCAAATAACTGAGGTTACACTGTATTGAAAACCTTAGAGAGTCACCAGTCAAAATGCCTGCAAATGTATATGTGCTTGAGTATCCAGCAGCTCTGAGTAATGTTGAGAGGTACTGGTTAAATGAATTAACGGTTCTAATTACTTCTAGCTCAGCTCATAGCATAATGGTTACTATTCTACTTTAGTCATGATATAACTGACTGGAAAAAGACTAATTGAAAAGAATATTAAAGATTAAGGGATATGAAAATTTCAATGAAAATTAAATCAGACTCACATTTTGGTAACATTTAATCCCTATAGAAAGAAAAGATCCCTTTCTAAACACATCTATTTTCACTAATTTACTTTTAATTATAGGAAAAATCATTTAAAAATACTAAAGTATCTACTTAGTTGACAAAAAGACTATTTAAAATGGGAGAAAACCAACAGCTCCAGCAAGTGATATGGTAGCTATAAGGACAAAAGACCATAGATCAGAAAAGGTATAGATGAAGTAAATATAACCATGCAAATTAAATCATTCACAGCTAAGAACCTGGGAGAAATTTGGTTTCAGGAAAGAAAAATAATCGACCAAAAAGGACTATTTATGCCATCTGAAGTTGACTGCTATCCATTACCACAGACTTCTTGCTGCCTCATATCAAACTGAAATTCCTTTTTTAGCTGAACTCAGCTAGTTGTTTTAGGATTAGCCTTATAAATAGGCAGAAGATGTAACGGATGTGCTGTGTATGTTTTATAACTTGGGTGCCTCTGCATTGGGTCTTTTGTTCCCAAGTAACAGCAATGATGATCTACTTCCTTAATAGTATAAAGCAATCAATTCTTAAAACAAAAAGCTCCTCCTAACTCTTTAAAAATTTTCCTTGGTGAGTCATACATAGCCTAGGAAGAAGACAGCACTATGGATGATATTGCATTAACCAATAGTCCCACTTTCTTAAGAACTGTGAGAGAAAAGGAGTAAATCTGGAGGCTTTTTGGAAAGAATGGTAAACTGACAGAAGATTAACTAAATATGAAGGTGTCACAGACAAAGTCTATTCTCTCTCTTTTTTTTCTTTTATTAATTTGACTAAGGCTGGTTATAGCTATCTAAATTAATTTTAAAAATCCCTAAAAGTTGTTGTCAAACATCACTGATACTATGTCCTCTGGGTTTTTATTTTTTTAACATATGCCCCAGTCCTCATTCACATGCTATACTTGAGTTCAGGCTGTTGCGTTTTGTTCCCAGTAAACTAAATGTGTTTTCAGTCCTATCACATAAGGTTATCATCAAACTTAATTAGACTGCTCAAACATGTGGAAAACCTCAGATGAAAGGTACTATGGAAAGATAAAAGTATTATTATTTAGATATATAATATGCAGTTACATCTCTTGACACTTACATTCTTGTATTGCTAGTTTTGTTTACTATGACAGACTTCCCACTCTGATCAACATTGTGGTCTAATCCAAAGTAAGCGGCTACTCTGTGTAATAGCATCCTATGGTAAGATGTCATTGGGGGGAATTTTTTACGTGGAGACCTAGAAGCACAAGAAAAACCAATTTAGTAAGTCAAGGAGAATGGTGATGACAATTTCTTTTCTTGTTAAATGTCAGGACTTACTCATTATTACCAATGAAATCTAAAATTTCTTGTTCCAATTTCAGCAGCATCATTCTGTCCCTGAAACAAAGTATGAACACTCTTATACGTAAAACTTAGTAATGAAGTAATCACAAATGTCAACAGACTATGATTTATACAGTTAAATTTCACCCCCTAAAAACTATACATTCAGGACTACCCCAATCTTGATGCTAGAATATTTATTAATGTTTTAAAACAATAAAAGATGATTTTTTTAGTTTAACTTTTTATTACGGAAGTTTTCACACATACGCTAATGTAGAGAATAGTGTAATGAATTTTGATGTACCCATCACCCAACTTTAACAATAATCAACATGTTGCTATTCTTAAATGCATTTTTTTTTTTTTTTTGCTTACACATAACGAAGGAACTTAAATGTATTTTGATCTGCTAAGTATTACTATATTAGAGTTTGCTCTGTGAATGTGTGGATAGAAAAAGCATTTTAGTTTTAATTTCCTCATTCTATGAAGTAGAGAGGAAGCAGAAAAACAGATATCTTTAGTTAGGCTCATGACTTTGTTATCATGCTGAACTCCATAGAAACAGTATTCTAAAGAACATGCAACGACAGTAACGACAGGAATACTCCTATGGGACTCTAATACTAGTATGTAGATGGGACTATGGCAGAGAAGTATTAATTATATCGCTAACTCAGAAGAAGAGGATATTTCAACCCATTCTATAAACTGCCATTATATATTTTTAAATTTTCCCATAAAAATCTAAGTGAATCAAAAACCTCCAACATATAAAATAAGTAAGGACTCTAGGGAGTACCTGTATATGCTCCCTTAGATCACTAAGGTCTTATTTAGTTCACTTAGCCGCAACAAATTAATGGTATCGCTCCCCAAAGGACTTCCCTGCTCACACACCCATAACATGGCTCCAGAATTTTCCTGTGCTAATTGGAAATTTCATGCACGTGTGAAAAAAAAAAAACATGTCTAAGTTACAGAACCTTAAAGCTAAAAGCAGCTTTACAAATCATTCAGTTTTATCTTCCAAAGTTTATAGATCAAGAAAACGAGGCCAAGAGGTTAATGATTCTCTAAAATAGAAACTATGCAGATTATTCTCAATTTCAATAGAAGAACTGGTAGCCCCCGCCTTTGGTCACCTGAAAGTCTACACATCAGACCTGCATTTGATTCTCCTCCTATACTGCAAAAGTTTCATAAAACTAAGTAATAACATTTCCCCCATCAGTCATTAGATATTTAACTATACATTTTTATATTAGTTTAAAAAAAATCAAGAGAAAAACATGTCTACCTGGTGATTTCAAATCCAAAGCTGAAGACAGAATTACATTTTAACAAAAATTATATCAATATTCAGTTTTGTCTCCAAACCTGCTTCTCCTTTAGTATATCCCATCTCAGTAAGTGGCACCACCTTCTACTCAGTATATGATACTAGAAGCATGAGAATTCTAGTTTTTATTTATTTGAGACAGAGTTTCGCTCTCGTTGCCCAGGCTGGAGTGCAAGGGCACAATCTCGGCTCACTTCAACCTCCGTCTCTCAGGTTCAAGCGATTCTACTGCCTCAGCCTCCTGAGTAGCTGGGATGACAGGCATGTGCCACCAGGCCAGACTAATTTTCTATTTTTAGTAGAGTTGGGGTTTCTCCATATTGGTCAGGCTGGTCTCGAAGGTTGTTGTTGTTTTTTTAATCATCCTTTTTCAAATGCTTCTGTATAGTTAATTACTACTGCAAATTTTATCTACTTTTGATCTATTTTTCTACTGCCACAACCCTGGATCCAGGCAATCAGGATTTCCGGCTTGACTACTATAGCAGGAGTATATTGTCTCCCTGTATCTTCCCTGATCTTCCCTAATCTATTCTACATGAAACATGTATAACAATCTTTTAAGAACACATATGTGATCACACATCACTCACTTTGTTAAATCTGTCATGGGTTTCTTACTGCTCTTAGAACTAAACATATGTACAAGGCAGGCATGAGCTGGTCTTCCTCCAGCTCCAGCCTAATCTCCTGACCTGAACTCACAAAACTGTTATCATCCTGGTTTATTTTTGTATTTGCCAAGCTCCTATCTTTCTCAGGTACCTTGAACATGCTGTTCCCCTTTGCTGAAACACATTCTTATATTCTTTCTTAGAACTGTTGCTTTTACATATTTTTCTTTAATAGCATTTATCACAATTATTGTCATATAGTTATTTGAACTATTTGTATATAGAAGGGTTCAACAAATATATTTTGCATGGAATAAAGTAATAAAATTACTTCATCCAGAAGGTCTTTTAGTATTCTTTTTGTGTTTCTTAAATTTGGGGGGAGAGTGAAGAATTTTTACTTCCTAAAGTTTTCCCAAGAAAGGATTTATTTACTAAACTGTAAGACCCTCATTCATCCAAGTTTTTTTTTTTTTTTTTTTTTTTTAAGACAGTCTTGCTCTGTCCCCCAGGCTGCAGTGTTGTGGCACAATCTCGGCTCCCTGCAACCTCTGCCTCCTGGGTTCAAGCGATTCTCCTGCTTCAGCCTCCCGGCAGTTGAGTACAAGTGCCCGCCACCACACCCGGCTAGCTTTTGTATTTTTAGTAGTCACAGGGTTTCACCATGTTGCCCAGGCTGGTCTTGAACTCCCAACCTCAGGTGATCCCCCCGCCTCGGCCTCCTAAAGTGCTGGGATTACAGGCGTGAGCCACTGCGCCCAGCCTCATCCAAGCTTTTGGGGTTAATTTATCGTGAGACAGTATTTTCAGTAACTTTTATAATTTACATAGTGCCTTATTGTAAAAAAATGAAGACAAGAATCAAAAGCAGGCAATTAGCTGAGCGCGGTGGCTCAATCCCAGCACTTTGGGAGGTTGAGGCGGGCAGGTTACCTGAGATAGGGAGTTCAAGAGCAGTCTGACCAACATGAAGAAACTCCATCTCTACTAAAAACATACATAATTAGCGGGGCATGGTGGCACATGCCTGTAGTAATCCCAGCTACTTGGAGGCTGAGGTAGGAGAATTGCTTGAACCCGGGAGGCGAAGGTTGCAGTGAGCTGAGATTGCGCTATTGCACTCCAGCCTGGGCAACAATCTCAAAAAAAAAAAAAAAAAAGCAGGCAACTTATTTGGAGTTCATAAAACAGTACATTTAAATTGATTTTCTGTGTTTGAGCTAAAGAGTAGGTATAAGAATATTTCAATCGTTCTTCAGTGAATGTACTGCCACTGAAATTTCTACTATCTGTGTGAAATAACAAAATCTAACAATTTTACTGGCCATTGATACAAATTTAGGCTGTCTCTCCCCTTAATATGTAGATCTAAAGATTGCAGAGGATTTTTAGATTATCTGGGTTTTTTATTTTTAAAAAGATACCCTGCTTTTAGTAGCACTTGTTAAAAAAATAAGAATGACAACTTTCCTAAGGTCTTAAGATTTATACCTTCTGCCTTTTATTCCACATTGTAGCTTATCCAAGCTTTCAAATTTTCATATCTGTAATTCAGCTTAGATATTTTTATAATGGTCATAAGTTAAAGGTTAATAATCCTTTACAGGAGACTCTAACAGGTAAATTACTTTTCTTAAGGTATACTGATGTTTTAGCAGGTGAGCCAAAACCATCTAAAAGTAGGCACAAACTAAAACTTCTATCGTGTAACCTTTAAAATGAACTGATACATGCTGTTATTTATTACAGAAGTAATAAAAACAAGCTAATAAACTACTACTAAAAGTTAAAATGAAGGGCTAACAGTCCTTTAGTTATTAGTGTTCTAGTCATTATTCCAGAAGTAATTTTAGAGAAAGAGGGAACAGTTGTTATACCAGTGGCAAATAAAAAAAAAGCAGAAAAGAGTAATGCTTCTGTTTGACCACCCTCCATCCAATGTTTCACATACTCTTGGTCAAATGTCTGCAACAGATAAGAAATAAAATGACTTAAATATTACCTCCAATAAAAATGACTTTTAGAAGATATTTCAGAGAGCAAATACATGATGTTCTCTAGAGCAAAACAAATTACTTAAAAAATATCCATTTTCAGGATTAATCCACGGAATCGTTTTCCTGTTAGTTACATAATATAGTTATCTGTACCATCCATATTTCTCCATATAAAATTTATACAATATGGCTAAAAGCAACACAAAAATATGTACAAAATTATGTCAGTGAGTGTAATCTTTATCAATAACACCTTCAGGTTCCTAGGTTCTAATTCATTAATGACTGTATTTAATAGGGTAGCCTCTGAAAATACTGCAGACACCCAGAAATTCCAGATAACTTATTATTTAACCCCTGAAATTTAGTTTATTGGGCTATGAACAAGATAATGAAGATTTAATGATGTGAAAAAAAAATTTCAAATTAAAGTGATCCAAAAAGGAAAAGTTGACTTAACATCTAGTAGAATTCTCTAGGCAATATTCAACCTTGAAAGCTTCAGTAGGAATCTGCCTTACTTCTAACTAATTGTATACCAGGTATAGCTGGCAATTAGCTGTATGCTTCACTGAGAGAGAATATTGAATCATTTATTAAGCAAACCTTATTTCTCCCAAAATTTAATATTAGCTTCAACTTCCTAAAACCACAATGACATTAATAGTAACTTATACATTAGCCATTAAATGAATTATTCACTTGTATATTTGCTCAAATAAAAATGCATACACAGAAGAAAAAAAATACATGCTACAATATGGATGAACCTTAAAAACACTACGCTAAGTGAATAAAAGCCAGTCATGAATGACCATGTATTATATAATTTCATTCATATGAGATGTCCAGAACAGAGAAATATACAGAAACAGAAAACAGATGAGGATTGGGATCATCCAATATCAGTATTACTATTATTATTAGCATAGGAATAGCTACAATGTGTGGGGTTTCTTTTGGGGCAATGAAAAAGTTCTGTAACTGCGGTGATAGTGCTCCTATCTGTGTATTGAATGTACTAAAAACCATTAAATTGTATAGTTAAAAAATGTCTATGTGGATAACTGAAAATCGTTTGCATCTATAGAGGAAAAATAACTACACAATCGAAACATAATTTGGAAGACATAAAAACAGATTTATAATCTTTGTTCCTTGCTGATGTCTTTCCCACTGGTTTAGAGAGAGAAGAAAAATTCTGCCTGTCTAGGATCTTGTTTCACTCATACTAGTTATGAATTCCTACCTTCCCTCTTATTACTCAACCCACTGAGTTCTGGTTCCCACCATCCTATTCCAAATGTTAAAACGGCCAACAATTTCTAACTTCCGAATCTAATGAATTATTTTTGGTACTTGTTTTGGAAAACCTCTTTAATCATGTTTTCCCTCTGTTCTCACACCAACACAACAACTATCAACAGAGAAGACTTCTGTGGCCCCAAATACGTGGCGATTTCTCTCCACCAGCAAGCAAGCAAGCAATTCTGTAGGGGACACAGCTGGGTGTCCTCCAATTCAATTCTGACACTCTATACCTGGAGATAGTGTCAGATCCCACAGTTTGGGGCTCAGTCCCCAAGACTGCCCCACTTCAGACACCAGTTCCAAGTCTAGACCTCTGGAACTTCTGACTACTGGCTTCAAGTTGGGGTTCCCATGACCCCTGCTTTGGATTCAACTAGTTTGCTGGAGCGGATCACAGAACTCAGGGAAACACTTATATTTGTTGGTTTATTATAAAGGATACAGATGAAGAGATGCATACAACGAAGTATGGGGGAAAAGGGGCGGAGCTTGCATTCTTTTCCTGGAGGCTGCCATCCTCCAGGAACCTCCATGTGTTCAGCTATCTGGAAGCGCTCTGAACCTGTCCTTTTGGGTTTTTATGAAGTCTTCATTATGTAGGCATGACTGTTGAGGAGACTGACCTTCACCAATCTCCTCATCCAGGAGGTTGGGAGCAGGGGCTGAAGTCCCAACCCTCTAATCATGCCTTTGTCCTTCCAGTGACCAGCCTAATCTGATATCTTGAAGCTATCAGTCAACATTAGCATACAAAGAGATAGCTCTTTGGAGATTACAGGCATTTTAGTTGTAAGCTAGGAAACAGGGAGGAAGACGAAATATATACATTTCACAACCGTACAATACTTCTATTTTCATATCCCTCTGTTATTTTATTTTAATTAAATAATTCATTTATTTTGAGATGGAGTTTTGCTCTTATTGCCCAGGCTGGAGTGCAATGGCGTGATCTCAGCTCACTGCAACCTCCACCTTCCAGATTCAAGCAGTTCTGCTTCAGCCTCCCAAGTAGCTAGGATTACAGGCATGCATTGCCCAGCTAATTTTTGAATTTTTAGTAGAGACGGGGTTTCACCATGTTAGTCAGGCTGGTCTTGAACTCCTGACCTCAGGTGATCCATTGTCCTTGGCCTCCCAAAGTACTGGGATTACCCGCATGAATCACTGCGCAAGTCCCCTCTGTTATTTTATTTTCTGTGTAACTGTTCCCTTTTGGTTGAGTTTCAGGACAAATGTTCTCAGGATTCCTCTGCTCTCTCTCTCTCTCTCTCTTTAGAGATGGGGTCCAGCCTGGAGGGCAGAGGTGAGATCATAGCTCAGTGCAGCCTTAACCTCCAGGACTCCAGTAATCCTCCCACCTCAGCCTCCTGAGTAGCTGGGACTACAAGCACATGCCACCGTGCCCTGGTTTTGCTATCTTTAGTACTTGGCCGTTCTGTTCTACTCTACTGTCCCCATTGCCTTTCCATATACAAATGATCATCAAGTCCTGCCATGATACTTCCTAAACATCTTTCAAATGTGTCTTTTCCTCTCCATTCTTTTCTATGGTCTCCTAGCCACTGTCTTTGTTTACAGTTATTTCTGCCAAAATAATCTTTCTAAAACACCAAAGTAATCTTTCCAAAACACAAATCTCATTATGGCATGGCCCTATTTAAAATCCTGTAACTACTCCTTAACTTGGCATGTCATACTCAGTATTTCTCGACTGATGCACTAATAGCATTTCAAGATAATTTTTCATTGTTTATCACTGTTTCGTAGGTATTTTTAGCATCCCTGGCTTCCCAGCAGCACTCTGCACTCACTGGGACAATCAAAAGGTCCCCTCACATTTCCTCACTGCCAGGGTGTTATTATCCCATGTTGACGATAGTTGGATATGACCTATGCTTCATACCTCACCAGTACCTTTACTGTCACCTTCTTTTTGTTTGAGACAGAGTCTCGCCCTGTCGCCCAGGCTGGAGTGCAGTGGCGCATCTCTGCTCACTGCAAGTTCCGCCTCCTGGGTTCACACCATTCTCCTGCCTCAGCCTCCTGCATAGCTGGGACTACAGGTGCCCACCACCACGCCCGGGTAATTTTTTGTATTTTTTTTTAGTAGAGACGGGGTTTCACCATGTTAGCCAGGATGGTCTTGATCTTCTGACCTCATGATCCGCCTGCCTCAGCCTCCCAAGGTGCTAGGATTACAAGTGTGAGCCACCATGCCTGACCTTTACCGTCAGGCATGGTGGAATAACTTGCCACATGCTTGTGAGAGTCAGAGGGTACAATCTTATCTTTCCTTGAATACAACACTTCCTCTCACATAACTATGCCTCGGCAGTCCTCTAGTCCTCTAGTCTCTCTATCTGGAATGCCCTTCCCATGCTTCTCTGTATGGACAGCTCCAATTTAAAACACTCTTAATTCAAGATTCAGGTTAGGCACCACCTTTTCAGTGACACATTCCCAAATCCTTTCAGAGGTTGGGGCCCTTTTCTGGCTATTACAGCATCTGTAAACCTCTTTTATATTTGTTTTATTTTAATTATCATGTGTTTTTTTCTAGTACAGAGACAGTGAATACTGTAGGGTCAGAGCTGTTATGTAAAACCTTTTCATATCTATGATGTTTACTTAGCACAATGCTTGGCACATGGTTAGAGATGTTCAACAGACTCATAAATTTATCTTTCTGTTGGGACTACTGAGGAATAAACTTGAACTGGAGGAAAAAAAGTCAAGCAGAGTTGCCTATATTATCTCTAAATCCTTACCCATAATCCTTCAGCTCCTATTAGAGACAGACCACTTTTCATTTTGGTAATCCTCTTTGGGGTTGATATTAAACACAAAACAGAAAATCAAGGTAGTACTGAAAACAATACCTCCTGAATGAAAACAAGTTATCTTGAAGCAAGACTGTATGAGATAAACAATTCTCTTATCTTCCATGTGCCCATATCTAGTGACATCATTTTTATTTCAGTGTATGTCAAATACCTACTACTCTGGAAAGCTAACATCTAGAGGAAGATTTCTTCACCTTGGCATCTTTCACTCTATGAAAGTGTTGGTCAGATAATTTGTGGGTAGCCATTTTTGTAGGGAGAATGTCTCAAAGTGGTTATGAGTTGCCAAAAAATTTAAAAATTATTCATTTAGTAATCTGACAAAATGAAAGATTTCACAATTAAAGTATTGACTCAAATAAACAACTCAAAAATCTTTGGGTTGATGGTTTATAAACTCAGCAAGAAGGAACAAAAACTTTGCATTTAAAAAGTTCAAAAACTCATTATAAGTGAATACACTAAGTTCTTATTTGGTTGAGTGCACTATGGTGAGATACCTATTTTTCTTTTTTCTCATGACTTAATGGTATATGTCTAACTCAATTAAGAGCCTAAATATCTTAGTGATTCTGTATTTCCCAAAATTCATACATCATGGTGACATGCATAATGCAAAAAGATATTTATATATTTTCATATACTAGACCAACAACACCTTCGCCCTAAAAAACTAAAATGTTTCTGGTGTACTTCAAATATCTGCAATCTTATTCTATTACTCTAACTCAGTAATGAAAACATATATAGCAAAATTATGGTACTCTAGAAGCAATGGAAACCTTATAAATTTAATTTTTACCTGGGATTGTTTTTTAATGTATTTACTAAAAATTCATGTAGATCTATGCCAGTTGAATCAGTGTATTCTTGACTGGAATCTAAAAAACAACAACACAAAAACCCAGTATAAAGTTGTTTGAAAACAAGTCCCATTCCCTTTTACACATGATGTATATCTTAAATAAAACAAGATGCCCCACATTGAAAAAAATTTGACAAAGTAGGAAAAGTTACAATGAACTCCGGTGACCACAATTTTTCTATTCCCATATAATGTGCATGACATGAGTTTATATAACTGCATATCCATGCACATTTTTAAAAAAAATTAACCTCTCACATGTGGCTGTTTAATTTCCTCTAAATTCTTTAAAGATCCTTTTTTACTCACCACCATCTCATGTTCAAAATGCCTCCATGGGTGAAAAATTTAAATGATTTACATAATTAACTACATTTGTAGCAAATTAAGACAGCTTAGTTCAGATATGAATATAATGGAGGCAATAATATGGAGGTAGATATAAATTTTAGTTGTGAAAGAATTTGATTCTTATGACGTCTGTTACTACCGGCTTGCTTTCAAAATACTTTCAAATATTCGTGCTATCTTCTCCTTAAATGTAATACCCTTATACTATTTATAATACTGGTCAACATAACTGGGGTTTTAAATTTAAAAAGCATTTCTATTGATCTGCAATGCTAGGTAATAGTGAAGACCTTCCAAACTTATAAAAGAATATTACTGGATACTCAATACTACGACATCAGCTCTTTGTATCATAAGGAATTCAAGAGTGATAGTATTCTTAGTGGAATCAATATAAAAATTATAATGACTGTAGTATTTTACTATGAGTGAGGGACCAGTAAGAGATTAAGATATTTACCTTCCTCAATGTCTGTTATGTGTTACAGTTTTTGGCTGAAACGTCTTACTGATATATGGAACTGTGTTAAACCATTTTGCCCAGGTGAGTAAGTACTGTATCATCCTTCCAGTCTGTTCTGTGTCATTTTACATAAAGATATACTACATATAATTATTCGAGGGGTAAAGGATGGAATTACTGATAGCAAAATTATTTTTTTGTAAAAAAACAAAAGAACTGCAAACCTCTTGATAACATTTTTCTGGGCAACTTATCACTGGCCTTTTCTTTTTCTGCTTCATCTTTTGAAGGCTTCTCTTCTTTCTCAAATGATTGTGTTAACTGGATCTGAATTTTCTCCTGTTGGAAGGCAAAGTCAATTATTCAATGAAAATACAACATAATTCATTTAATACCACACATTTATATTTTTTGAGTGACATAAAATTGCAGAGAGAAAAAAAGATTATTTTACCCAACTGGATTCTTTAAACTAAAAAACAACTTAATAATACTGTACCACTTCTATCAAAAACTTTATATAAAATGTTAAAATTCATGTTCTGAATTGAATATATCAATTAAAACAAACCCTCAAGATTATTATGGAGAAAATAAATGTTTCCTATTATAGTTTAAGTGCATCAACTTGTAAAATCCCTGGAGGATGAGAATTCAGGTCTTCTTAACCTATTTTTGCAAGGAAGATGCCAACCAAGAGCATTATTATCATCAATCATGACAATACGAATGTATAAGTGTCAAGCCAATGATTAATAAAAATTAGGTTTCTGAGTATCCATTATCATCACACATCCCTTCATTCTCCTACCATATAAAAATATAAGTACAAAAATTTCCGAAATCAACGGCACACAACTTTATTTCCTTTTTGAGATTTATATATCACTGTCAATCCTTCGATCACCACAGTTGTTTAGAAAGATTTCAAACAAAATTGTATCCTTATAGATATGTAATGTTTAATTGTAAAGTAACCACATTCTGTAAGACTGAAAGGAGAATTCACATTTTACTTTAAAAGCAATGCCATTACATGTAATTCCAGAACCCAAAGGGATTACCAGAAATTAATCCACACAGAGAGAAAAGGCAAAAATCATGTAGCTCTTTTTACTTAGGTAAAGTTGTAAAGAAAGCTATAATAAATTCTACACCAGTTTTACTAAAGATAAAGGGGTAGCCTATTTTTAGACTAAATTATACTGTTGTTCTACAGTCATGAAAACCATCAATCAGACACGTAGATTTTTTACCACAATAGGACTGCTATCTGCTAT
The DNA here is from genome assembly GCF_000951045.1 of Mandrillus leucophaeus. Taxonomy (NCBI): domain Eukaryota; kingdom Metazoa; phylum Chordata; class Mammalia; order Primates; family Cercopithecidae; genus Mandrillus; species Mandrillus leucophaeus. Next base: position 860,523 of record NW_012110252.1, read on the forward strand.
TTTAATCTCTTTTCTTCTTCTCAATTCATCATACCAGTTCAAATTTGTGTTCATAATATAGGGTAAATGATGCACATTGGCAGTTTTCACTAGGATGACAAACACTTGCTTTATGCACTCTCTGTCTTGTTTACCAAAGACACTGGCAACTTCCTTATACTCATCAACCAGGAAGTAATTCTTCTTACTGTGATTCATTTTCCAACCCACTTTCTTTACTCTTTTCATAACTGCAAAACAGGTATCTAGAAATGAATCTCAGAACTATTTTTCAGAAGTATAATATTTAGAAGTTTTCCTGACTTGTAATTTCTATTCTGGTTACTCAAGAGGAACCCAATGAAAGCCAGGCCGGGAGAAAAGATTTCACACTACCCCCTCTTAGATCTTCACTAAAAGGTACTTCCAGTAACTAGCAGATTTCATTTCTAAGCTCTCCTCAAAAAGCCATACATTTTAATTACAGATATTAAACTATTTTATCAAAATGAACTATATTTTTAAAATCTTGTAAGTTTAATGTACTGAGGCCTGTCTTCAGTTGGCCTAGTTTTCAGTAGCGATACAAATAAGATATATTTTAAACACTGAAGTCCTTATATACAAAATATTCAGACTATAAATAACTGGAATAATAGCTACCTCTCCATAGGAAGCTGCAATTCCTTTACTCTTCACTCTGTCAATGACATCTGTTATTGAGGTCACTTCCCTCTCACAAGCTCTCATCAGATACCAAGTGACATCTCTCTCTTAATTGCCTCTCAACTTTTTGAATAATGAGTTTTATTCCAGATTAATTCCTCAAAAATCACATTCTGAATCAAGCAAATTAGTTGGAAAGTGTGTCTACCATCAAGGATTAGATACTAGTACCTTTCATGAGAAATAATTTATTTTCCAATTTCCACCCAGGTGCAATTTATTTATCTCAAGGCTTGGAAAAAGACTTCTTACTAGAAGAAGTATCTTTTATTCAGAAGATTTTATTCATAGGCAATTATCCAAAAAGAAAAAGCTTATTGGATTTAAGAGAAACTGAGAAAGAATATATTAAGGGAAATAACTGAGTTCTGATATAGCTTCTTTAGTCATTACCCACATGCCATAATTCATCTTTTTGAACTGCCAACACAAAAAATCATCTATGATCAATAATGTATCTATCAATACACAACATATATTCCTGTTATTTTTTCCTCATATAAATTTTCACTAGCCAAATTTAGTACCATAACAGGTACTCAAGATTTTTCAAATAGGTAAAACGCACTACAAAAAACAAAGGTCATGATACAGCTTTTGATTTTTCAAAAATTACACACTTTTTCTGTATTAACAGATTTATGAATGCCTGACCCTTCTTTCCTCAATCTCTTTTGACTGTCATGAGGCTAAGATGGTGTAACATCTGTTTTTTGGTCAACAGAACGAATAAATGAATTTTCAAAAACATTACAGTACCTACTACTCCATCCCAAGCAGGTGTATTCTTTACTCTGACTTGTACAAAAGATCTTTTTTTTTTCCTTTTTTGAGATAGAGTTTCGCTCTTGTCACCCAGGCTGGAGGGCAATGGCGCAATCTCGGCTCCCTGGAACTTCTGCCTCCTGGGTTCAAGCTATTCTCCTGCCCCAGCCTCCTGAGTAGCTGGGATTACAGGCTTGTGCCACCACGCCCGGCTAATTTTTGTATTTTTAGTAGAGACGGGGTTTCACCATGTTGGCCAGGCTGGTCTCAAACTCCTGGCCTTAAATGATCCACCCACCTCAGCTTCCCAAAGTGCTGGGATTACAGGCGTGAGCCACTGTGCCTGGCCAAAAGAAATTTTAAAAAGTGGTGTTTCAAAAAAAAATTTTAGCAATTTTTTTTTTCTTTTTTTTTGGAGACGGAGTCTCTATCTGTCGCCCAGGCTGGAGTGCAATGGCACGATCTCGGCTCACTGCAAACTCTGCCTCCCAGGTTCACATCATTTTCCTGCCTCGGCCTCCCAAGTTGCTGGGACTACAGGCGCCTGCCACCACGACCAGCTAATTTTTTGTATTTTTAGTAGAGACAGGGTTTCACCGTGTTAGCCAGGATGGACTCGATCTCTTGACCTCGTGATCCACCCGCCTCGGCCTCCCAAAGTGCTGGGATTACAGGCGTGAGCCACTGCGCCTGGCCTTGATTTTTTTTTTTCCAGACTAAAGTATAGCTGTCCAGTTTTCTTACAGTAATGCAAAAGCCAAAGGTTTGAAAATGTTCTCCAGGCAAGGATTTAGTAAATATTTAGACTGTATTTCTGCTTTTTGCTAGAAAGTCTATTTCATTGCTAAAATGTATCTATTTTATCAAATAAATGCATACAGCTACCTCCTATGTAGATACATTAAAAAAAAAAAAATCGGCTAGGCACGGTGGCTCACCTGAGCTCAGGAGTTTGCAGCCAGCCTGGCCAACATGGTGAAACCCCGTCCCTACTAAAAATACGTGGTGGTAGGTGCCTATAATCCCAGCTATTCGGCAGGCTGAGGCAGGAGAATCACTTGAACCTGGGAGGCGGAGGTTGCAGTGAGCTGAGATCGCACCATTGCACTCCAGCCCGGTCAACAAGAGTGAAACTCCATCTCAAAAAAAATAAAATAAAATAAAAATAAAAATAAAAACAAAAAAAAAATTCATAAATTAATTTTCAACCTTGTGTTTCTGATGCAAAGAAATGTCAAAGCAAACAGATTTTAAAGTACATTTCATTGACAACAATCTATTTCAAAACATTTTCCTTGCATTTTCAAGCAATAAAATGTAGTGCTTTTCAAAAACAGTACATATTCTAAATATGTGACAACTATCCTCAATATCTGTAAAAGGCTTTTGAGGGTATCATGTAAATCAAGGGAAAGTACAACAATTTTAGTTTGAATCACCTAATGCATAATGATAATTACTTTACAAAAAAGATGTACATGTCATGGATCAGTCATGGCTTCTTAAATAACCACAAAATTGCCCAAATTCCTTGCAAACTGTCTGTTGGGATAAAGGAGTATTTTCAGTTGCTCAAACTCTTATTAAGTAGAACAAGCCAGTAGGCAAAGTTATTACAAGATAAACATTGGTAAGGGGTCCAAAAATATCTATGCATAAATATACAGATGTAACATGAGACAGAGATCAACCCATGGCTGAGATTAACAGAAAAGTAGTTACAGCATTAAAAATAATGTAAGGGACAAACTAAATGGTTTGCCTAAACCTCAGTGTTCTAAATTTTACAAGAATAGACATGTGAGAAATCAGAAGTACTAGATTATTATTAAAGAGCCAAGCTAATATGAAAATTGGTTTCACCATGTATTCAGGTTACATTAAATAACCTGTCAAGAAGAAGTCTTGGCTAGTCTCTTTACATACAAGCATTAAGTATCTGACAAATTTCTAAAAGATAAAATTAAAAGGGATTTCACCACAATTATATTCACTGGAAGTGCTACCTTAACATTTTTTAACTTTATAAAAACTAATTTATAACTTTCTTAAAGCCACATTCCTAATTAGTTACATGATTCCTAAGTTTTTCCAGAAGAGAAATCATTGCTCTAAGCCTTAGACTGAAGCAAAGAGGTTTTCTAACGTTTCATGTATATCTTGGGTGCCAAGTATTATTGAATCAGTTTCATTTCGTCAAAATAAAACAAATATAACAACACAACTTAAATCATATATAAAAATTCTCCAGTTCCACCATGTCTTGAAATAACATTTGTTTTGCTTTTTTACCTGGTTCTCCTGTGATATCTCTGGTGCAGGTGGTGGTGGAGATTCTTCACACACTGCAAGGCTCCGAACTAGCTTTAACTTTGAGCTTGACTAAAGAGAAGTATTTATAATTAACACTACATTTCAGAAATCTAGGGCATATCCAAAAGCCCCCTAGAAAGAGTTTCTAAGTTTCTTCATAGTTTCTGCCATGTATAACAGTAGATGAAATGTGCAAGTTAAATATATCATTAAACACTACTAAAAGCCTTTGTTAAGGAGGAAAACAAACAATTGCAGTTTTGAAAATTATAGCAATAGAAAGAATGGGAATAATTCCAACTTCATATCCCAAAGAATGGTGAGAAAGCGATTTTCTCTACAGATAAAGAACCATCAAGATAAAAAAAGCAATGCACAAAAGCGACTAGGCAAGACAAAAATCCCAAATAAAACAAAATAAGCTTTCTGCCCCCCATAAAATATGAAAGAACTAAACTGAATGTAGTGCTATATGAAAACAAGGATTTATCAAGCATGACGGAAGGCCCTTGGCATGCCAGCACACCAAAATATTTACTATACCTTAGACCTTTTTCCTGTCTGTCCAAATGACTGCAATGGCCGCTGAATATACAAGAAAGATTTGTATTAAATTTCATACTGAAACAGAAAATTTGCTTCTTAATTCATACTCCTAAACCACAGAAAAACTAACTGTGCATAAAGTATGAAAAGTGAGGAAATCAAAGTTGGTTTCAGTAAAAGAGTACTGATTCCTCCCAGAAGCACACTTGCAGAAGATTCTTTAAAATCCTGGTAGGTTGGCATTTTTATTATTATTTTTCTTTCTTAGGCATTTTTCTTTAAATCAGCAAATAGCCACAATTTCTGTGTTGAGTACAATGGAACTTATATGGTGACTTCTTAGTAGTGAAATAAAAAAAATATACTTCATTATTTTACCATATATTATAGTTTAGCCAAGGTTAAGGAAAAACAACAACACACAAAAACCAGCAGTTTAAGGTAGATACACTCTGAAAAGTTCTAAACTTAATAAGAATGTTTCAAATGCACAGTGAGTCAGAGTCCAATCACAAATCTACTGAGGTGTTTCAACACTGTATGAAGTACACCACCAGTTTATTAGTGATGGAAACCTATTCATCAGGTCTGAGGTGAGTCAATGAAGCAGAAAGGAAGAAAAAAGGGCAGACTTCCAATACGGATATCCAGCATGACTGATAGGCCGACCATCAGTCACATGATTGGAGAACGCTGTAAGGCAAACTAATTCATGTTTGTGATACAAGCTTTGGTTTGGGAAACCAGCTGAAGCACCTGTGAGCCAGAGCCACATAGGTTTTAAACAAACCACAGCCAGATAGGTTTTAAACATTCTTTCCTACATTCCTTCCTTCTGTCTGTCTGTCCTTCCTTCCTTGTGTTCTTCCTTCCTTCCATCCTTCCTTCCTTCTGTCCTTTCGTCCTTCCTTCCTTTCATTCTTTCTTCCAATTTTCCTCCCCAAACCCAACACCAAATAGTACATGGTCCAAGTATCTACCATTTTTACTTCTTAACATGAGGGAGCCAGTCTGGTACCAAACATAAAACAGATACAAAATCCTTAATATCCAGACTAGTATGCTTTACATTAAAAACAATAACAACAACAAAAACCCATCATTTTATTTCAAAAAGGCCTTCCTTGTAGAGTCAACAGAAACAAGAGTCTACATATCAGTATGTCCTGTTTCCATTTTGAGCCAAAAGTCCTTCAAAATTAAAAAGCACTGTACTCTTGGGATTTTAACCCTAGATTACACAAACTACAGAATAACAACAAAAGGAAAATAGAAAAAATAAAGGAAAAATAATTTTGTTCCTTATATAGAAGAAAATAGTATGCGTGTGCACACATGCATATGGCAGTGCTGCCTAAGAGGGCTTCTGCATGTTGGTATTGCCTTGTTTTTACCTACTCTCTAACTTGTTCAAGAGGATTTCTAATTACCCGTAACTCACATCTAACAATGTAAGTAAAATAAGTTATGCTTACCATCTAGATTAGGTGGTAGATGCCACCATCTCTAGGGCTTACAGGAAAAAAAATAAGTGGGAGAAAAGCAACAGGTGAATAACTATGAAAATGCACATAACTAAATGAGTTCTGAGGAAGCAGAAGGGAAAATAATTTGTGACTTACTCCCAGTCCTCTGCTTTAATTTCTTGTAATTTTAAGTATCACTAGTATAAAATCTTCTATTAAAAATTCTAAAATGAAAGGGGTCATTAACTGGCAATGTAAATCCTGTACTCATATGCAAAAGAGCTGGACTTAAATTTTTGAATTTGCTTCTTATTAGTGGGTAACTATGGTCAAATTACTTCGGTTTACTTTTACCTGTCTGAAAGTTCATACTGTTTGCACTAATTCACAGGATTCTTGAAAGGATTCAATGAAAGCGTAGCTAATAAAGGGGCTTCGAAAACTCTAAAGTGTTATAAATGTAATTGATTATTAAAGGTTAGGAACTGACCATATCAGAAAACTAATGTGCTGCCTCTGCTTATTAGCAATGAGATTAAGATAAATTACTTAATCTAACAAATGCTAATTTTAAAAACATCTATAAAATGGGGATGCTGTAATGCTTGAGAATATTCATAGACTCACACATGTATTAACTATCTCACTTTTAATCTACAAGGAGGCTTTGATGAAAATGAGGAAAAGATAAAGGAAGATACAGAGAAGTAAAATTATCTTAATTTGACTTCATTTAATAAACATGTTTTAGGTTCCTGCTGTACCCCAGACATTGTGCTAGGCACTAGGGCTATGAAGATGAATAAGACATGGTTCCTGGTCTTAAAGACCTCACAGTCCAGAATCAGTTACTAAAGTCAAACGGAACCCCAGATCTTCAGAATCTTAGTCCAGTGCAATTAATACCTTTAAAAAAACTTTATTGTGGATTAAATTCTACCTGAGGTAGACAGAATTCTAAAGATGGCCCAAAAGATTCCCACCCACTGGTTATTTAATCAAACACAAATCAAGGTACTGCGGAGAAAGGATTTTGCGCTTTTTTTTGTTTCGTTTTGTTTTGAGACTAAGTCTCACTCTGTTGCCCAGGCTGCAGTGCAGTGGCATGATATTGGCTCACTGCAACCTCCGCCTCCCAGTTTCAAGCGATTCTCCCGCCTCAGCCTCCCAAGTAGCTCAGATTACAGGTGCCCGCCACCATGCCCCACTAATTTTTGTATTTTTAGTAGAGACAAGGGTTTCACTGTGTTGGTGAGGCTAGTATCAAACTCCTGACCTTAAGTGAGCGGCACGCCTTGGCCTCCCAAAGTGCTGGAATTTCAGGTGTGAACTACCATGCCCTGCTGGATTTTGCATTTGTTAACTAAGCTCCAAGCCAGATGATCTTAAGATACAATCTAAGATTCAGGTGAGTCTGATTCAATCAAGTGAGCCCTATAAAAGCTGAGACTTTTTCTCTGGTGGGAGCATGGTGCCAAGTCAGAGAGATTTAAAGCGTGAGAAGGACTTGACATACTATTGATGGCTTTGAAGATAGAGGGGCCATGTAAGGAGGATTATGAGTAGCCTCTTGGAACACAGTGGCCTTTACTGACAACCAGCCAAAAAACAGGACCTCAGACCTACAGCTTCAACAAACTAAGGTGTGTCAACAACTGGAATGAGCTTTGAAGTAAATTATTTCCCAAAGTCTTGAGAAAACACAGAACCCTAAACGGCAACCCAGATGGGCCCACTGTGAGCTGATAACGGGTGTTGTTTTTTAAGCCTCTATGTTTGTGGTAATTTTTATGCAGCAATAGAAAACTAATACACTACTATATAAATAAACTATAAATTGCCAAAGTGGATTATTCAATAACATAATTTATTTAGAAATTATATGTACTAGAAAATATGCCATACACACACAACAAAGCAGGGAATACAAGTTGTTTATTAAAGTAAACATACTTTATTTCATATTTTTTAATCTACTTGGCAGCCAGATTTGGCTTTAAATAGGAATTCCCTCTATTTGATATGTAATTATTTTAAAAAAGGATTTTATTATTTAGAGCACACTTCTCACCCTTAGCAGAATTTCACGGTCACAGTAAAAATTTAGCAGCTTGTTTAATAGACCTGTATTAGTCCAGAGAAATGCTATCTAAATTAGAATTTAGAAGGCTTAGGGACAAAGTCCCCAATTTATAATTTACGTTGTTTTATACTGAAGTATAAAACAGGAACTAGGCCAAAAAATGGGTGCAGAATATGAAACATCCTTAATACAATTTCAGTTTGAAATTGATACTAATATGTTGTCAGAGCTACCAGCTACTAGAATTTGGAGAACAACTGAAGAAAACAGAGCAATCCTTATGAGTTATATATGCATTAGCACAAAAATAACCAATTAAATATCACTCAACTAACAAAATCTGACATTTAAAAAATAGGAATAATTTTCTCTTTATAATTAATAATTGTTATGAAGAAAAATTATAATGGTTGCACCCTTTCAACCAGACTCAAAACACCTTGAAGTGCTTACAAATTCTCAGTACTTTTCTAGGTAATAGTAAAGACTAGTGGCAATTATAAGGAGGATAATGAATTAAAATGTTCCATGTCTAGTTAAGGTCAGGGCAGTAAAAATAATAGATGCCAGGATGCTAATTTCTACTGGAATAAAAGAAAAATACAAAGTTCCCTGAGCTAGGAGAGCTATTTTAAAAATCCATAAGCCAAACACAATCACTAATTTGTTTTTAACATTTAATCCTTTGAGCCAGAAAGCACAGAGTTAAGTATTCGAAGGCCTGACTCTTAGATTCTAATACAAGTATGTGGAGAAAGTCACAAACTATCTGGTTTATAGTTATTCCTTATAATAAATGAAGATACAGGATCATCCCATCCTGCTGATGGTGTACATACAAATTATCCAAAGAAGTACAAACTGTGTAAGTATCCAAAGCATTTCTACAACTACAAGATGTAGCCAACATCTTTACACATCACAAGAAAGCACCGTGAAAAGTAAATGTGCTTAAAAGAGCTACCATATGTGCACATGACCCAAGTTCAGTAGAAAGAGCACCAAATCCTAGAAATAATTATAAAAATATACTATGGAAAATGTATTGTAAGTTTTAAAAAGTTGAACTCATTCAATATTAATAAAAACAATAAAAATACAGCATACAGATATAGAACTTAATAGAAATAAAACTACCGTACTGAAAATGTGGGGAGGTTATATTAAAAGTAAGTTTTACTCTTTATTTTATTACTAAAGAAAAAATCTATCTTGCATGACAATAAAGGGACAAATCTTTGAGAAGCCACATAATCGTGCTATTGCTAATAAATAGTAACAATTATGATAATTATTAAAACATTGTTAACAGCACCTACCATTTGCCAGGCTCTATGTACTAGGTACATTACATATATCTTTTTTTTTTTCTGAGACAGGCTCTGACTCTCACCCAGGCTGGAGTCCAGTGTCACAATCACAGCTCACTGCAGCCTTGATCTCCTGGGCTCAGGTGATCCTCCCACCTCAGCCTCCTGAGTAGCCGCCAAGCCTGACTAATTGTGTTTTCTGTAGAGAAGGGGATTTGCTATGTTGCCTCAACTGGTCTCACACTCCTGGACTCAAGCATTCTGCTTGCCTCGGCCTCCCAACGTCCTGGAATTATAGGCGTGAACCACTGCGCCTGGCCATCTTTGTTTTTTTTGTTTTAAATTTAGTTTTTTTAAGGGAGAGGTCTTACTGTTGCCCAGGCTGGAGTGCACTGGTGCAATCCTAACTCACTGCAGCCTCGAACTCCTGGACTCAAGTCATCCACCCGCCTCAGCCTCCCAAGCAACTGTGACTACAAGTGTGTACCGTGACACATGGCTAATTTTTTTATTTTTATTTTTTGTAGAGACAAAGTCTTCCTGTGTTGTCCAGGCTGGTCTCAAAGTCCTGGACTCAAGCAAACCTCCTGCCTTGGCCTCCCAAAGCGCTGGCATGAGCCACCATGCTTGGCCACATACATCCTTTTAATCTTTGTTTGACAAACAGGAAATAGCTAAGATTATTATTTGAATGATTTTATATAAAGAGACTTTTATTCAGTCCTTAAAAAAAAACACTTCATTTCTTAACAGATTAATGAAATAAGATAATTGCTTCATCAATACTTTCCAAGCAAATGAGGGAATTCGTTATGTATCGCCCTCATTGTCAAAGAAGTGTGGCATTGTGTTCTGAACTTTTCTGACAGCCTTATTAGATTCATTGCTTTCTTGCCCAAACCCCTTTTAAAGAAACGCATTGGAATTAACTTGAGGGACACAAGACGTAAGAGTCTCATCTTGATTATCGAAGGGCTTACTACTGAAACAGAATATACACAATATGTACTTTAGCCAACTCTGTGTGTGGAAAATTGACTCATGTATGTCAGAGATATTCACTGACTCTGGCACACAAGGCCTAGTTTCTAACAAAAATCAGCTCTCTTATTTTCTCCATGACAAGGGTTACCAACACAATGTGGACTCGCTATCCTATTGTTAATAATAATGTGGAGGAGAGGCATTGTTTGAACTGTTCCCAAATATGTTTTGAATTGTGTGTACATACACATGTATACAGATGAACACCCCTGGACAAACTATTTAAGTACAAAGATACAATTGTAAAAGAATGGGAAAGTTGAGTTTGAACCTTTAATAAGCAGAGCACAGGGTTCTGAATTTTATATTTAAAATAAATGACTGTAAATATCAACACAAATAATTTACCCTAAGTTTATTATTATTATTATTTTTTAAGACAGGGTCTTACTCTGTCACCCAGGCTGGAGTAGAGTGGCACGGTTTCAGCTCACTGCAACCTCAATCTCCCTTGCTCAAGCAATTCTCCCACCTCAGCCTCTCGAGTAGCTGGGACTACAGGTGCATTTAACCACACCCAGCTAATTTTTGTATCTTTTTTTTGGTAGAGACAGGGTTTCGCCATGTTGCCCAGGCTGGTCTTGAATTCGAGCTCAAGTGATCTGCTTGCCTCGGCCTTCCCCAAAGTGCTGGGATTACAGTTATGTGCCACCACACCAGGCTAATTTAGTCTAAATGTAATCTGAAAAACCTATCTGTGAAGAAAATCAAACAATGGAGACCATCAGTGAGTTATACACAGGAAATCAAAGCAAATACTCCCCACCATCCAATTAACCCATGTTAAAGATTAGGGATACTCACAGTCTAACAAAACATATTTTTCTGGATTTAGAAACCTGGAATCCACCACCCCAAACCTTCCAAATGTTTCATAAAAATACAAAGCCTGAAATGTACCTCCACATTCTCAATAGGAACAGTGTGTGGCAGTAGAAAAATTCCTAACCAAAAACCTGTCAGATAATTATCTGAGGCCATAATCAACAATTCAGAACAACTCCAAGGCAATTATGTGGGAAAGTTAACTTCCTGACATTAATGCACACAGATTTCTTGAATTAGCTCTAAAGTATTAAATTCTTACGAAAGTAATCCTAAAACTTCTATAAAAGATTACAGTCCAAAACAAAACCCTGAATAAGAAACACAACATTTTTTAAAAGTAGAAAGAGAAAACTAGTAAAAGTAGAAAACACAAGTAGAATTATTTATAAATTAAATGGTCAAAGAGCTCTTTGAGATAATCTCTGCTTGGAACCACCTGAGATGACATGTAATGTCTGTTGGCCTCTCTCTAGTTTGATGGAATTATTTTTTATGCAAACACTATCCTTAACAGAAAGAAAATCATAAGGTCTCTTCATAGTACAAAAGAGGCTGTAACATCCCTTAATTAAAAATGACTTCACTCAAAATGTATATAATAAAAGTGCAGTTTTTTTTTATATAAATGAATGAAATGAATGCTTCTTTTGGAAGGTAAACATTTCTGTTTCCTTTAATCACTTTAAATATTACTATGCTGAAGCAAGGTAACAGACGTAAGTTATAATATTCATGGTAGCTGATTTTCAGAATGAGAGCCAAGTAGAGAATAATCTTGTCACTCTATTAGAATAAAGTAACAGTTTATTCAAAAATCTCAATAGAAAACCTACATTATTTGCTACATACATCCAAACTTATGAGTGAAAAATAGCAGTTGCTATTTAAGATGACAACCTTTAGGCAGTACCTTAGACGTGCCAAAGGAAGATGAAATATCTGGTAGTATGTTAGAATAGTTAACTCCACATTAAGTTAAAGGTAACTCCGTATTAACCAGACTTTTTAAAACAAAACACTTATTCCCTGCTGATGCTTAAAAAGTTAACTTTGTTTTACAATATTTTAAATGAAAACACAGAAGAAACCAATTTTCCAGTTTTATTGACTTCCAATTCTGAATTTCCATTAAATCTGTTCTATACAAGGTATTTCAACTGTACACCCCTTGCCAGGCACCTTGGATGAAGGCATCTTGGGCCTCAAAAGCTCAAAGTAGAGTCAGTATTCTTACATATAATACATTATTATTATTATTATTATTTTGAGACAGAGTCTCGCTCTGTCACCTAGGCTGGAGCGCAGTGGCATGATCTCAGTTCACTGCAACCTCCACCTCCCAGGTTCAAGTGATTCTCCTGCCTCAGCCTCCCAAGTAGCTGGGATTACAGGTGTGCACTACCATGCCCAGCTAATTTTTTTGTGTTTTTAGTAGTGACGGTGTTTCACCATGTTGGTCAGGCTGGTCTCGAACTCCTGACCGCGTGACCTGCCCACCTTGGCCTCCCAAAGTGCTGGGATTACAGGCGTGAGCCACCGCGCCCACCCCATGTAGTAAATTATTAATAAATATTTGAATAAAAAATGAATATGGCATTCACCAGATTAACATAAAATAAATTCTCACATTTGCTTTTTCCTTCCTCCCAAATCGTTACATTTACTACGCTATAGGAAACACGAGGTTAAAGACCATACTCATGTTTGTTTACTATGGTATTTCCTTGGTAAAGAAGAGATTTTCAATAAAAGGTTTGGGTCATGTGGGAAATTTTCTTATACTACAAACAACTGGGTCATGATGCAAAAGTGGTCATCAGAATGTTCTTGTGGCATACTGCCAAGGGCAACACAACAGATATGGTAGGAAATGCAATAACCCAAGTTAATGACTTGTTGATAAGCATGATCTAGGAGAAGAAACATTAGGTGTAGAAAAGAGGCTAAAATGAAGTATTTTATTATTTCAATCACAAATGCAATAGAATTTTAGCAGATTTTCTCTGATGCAATCAGGACACTGGCATGCTGCCATCACTGAGTGTACTGATTACAGGCATGGCAATTTTTTGTTGTTTTAAAAAGTGCTATTAGTAAAAACGACTGGGAAAAAAATATGTTATTCCTCTCAATTTCTTAGATGATTACCACTTGACTATAAGTGGGGCCTAAATGCTTTTTTATAGCTAGAGGAATTGCTATCATTGTCTAACCTGGTGTCTGGTACATAATAGGGAAAAAAGACAGTTTTTGACTGAATGAAAGAATGAGAAAACCTTTAAAAACAGGTTTCTTGGCCAGGAGTGGTGGCTCACGCCTATAATCCCAGCAGTTTGGGAGCCCAAGGCGGGCGGATCATGAGGTCAAGAGATCGACACCATCCTGGCCAACACGGTGAAACCCTGTCTGTACAAAAAATACGAAAATTAGCTGGGCATGGTGGCGCATGCCTGTAGTCCCAGCTACTTGGGAGGCTGAAGCAGGAGAATCGCTTGAACCCAGAGGCGGAGGCTGCAGTAAGCCGATGTCACGTCACTGCACTCCAGTCTGGTGACAGAGTGAGACACCGTCTTAAAAGGAAAAAAATAGCACACCCCCCCCCACCTCAAAACCAGGTTTCTTTACTTTAAAAAAGTGAAGCTAAAAAAGAAAACACAAAAGAAAAAAAAGCAAAGCTATAATTTTTGGCTTATAGCCTTCAAAGTCTTTAGCATACAGAATGATAGAATATTATCTCCAAAAATAGAATTCTTTAATTGCAAAACAAAATTAAAACATTGTTAAAACAATTTTTAAAAATTTTTTTTCTTTTTTTTTTTTTGAGACGGAGTCTCGCTCTGTCGCCCCCAGTGGCGCGATCTCGGCTCACTGCAAGCTCCGCTCCCAGGTTCACGTCATTCTCCTGCCTCAGCCTCTGGAGTAGCTGGGACTACAGGCGCCCGCCACCACGCCCGGCTAATTTAATTTTATTTTTTTGAGACGGAGTCTTGCTCTGTTGCCAGGCTGGAGTGCAGTGGCGCGATCTCGGCTCACTGCGACCTCTGCCTCCTGGGTTCAAGCAATTCCCCTCAGGCTCCCTGGTAGCTGGGACTACAGGTGCGTACCACCACACCCGGCTAATTTTTTGTATTTTCACTAGAGTTGGGGTTTCACCATGTTGGTCAGGTTGGTCTCAATCTCCTGACCTCATGATCTACTCACCTCGGCCTCCCAAAGTGCTGGGATTACAGCCACCACTCCCGGCCTAAACAATTTTTTTTTGAATAACTTTTTGTGGTAGTTTAAAGGTGGCTACAAATTCTTTCCTACTGAGAGGTAGGGTCTAATTCCCCATCTTCTGGCCTGGCTTTAATGACTTATGTCGTCAAAAGAAGATAGCTGAAGTAACGTTCTGGAACTTCTGGGCCTACGTCAAAAGAAACCTTGCAGCTTTGCTTGGCTTTCTTGGAACATTCTCTCTGGGACCCCTGAGCTGCCACATAAGAAGTCTGACTACTTTGGACCGATCTTTTTGGAGGAGCCAAATAGGTGCTTCTAATTCCACCTGAGCCCAGCACTCCAGTCATTCCTACCTAGGTGCCAAACAGGTGCAAGAGGCAGTCCGGGATGCTCCAGAGCAGTCCACTAGCCTGTTAAATGTCAACAAAGGACCTCTTTGGATACCTTGTAGAATAGAAAATTCACTCAGCCCAAGCCTTGCTTCATTTCCTGACTCATAAATGATGAGATATTAAAAAAAAAAAAACTGTGGGCCAGGCGCGGTAGCTTGTGCCTGTAATCCCAGCACTATGGGAAGCCGAGGCGGGCAGATCGCCGGAGCTCAGCAGTTCCAGAACAGCCTAGGCAACATGGTGGAACTCCATCTCTAATAAAATAGAAAAAAATTAGCCAGGTGTGGGGGTGCATGCATGTAGTCCTTGCTACTTGGGAGGCTGAGGCAGGAGAATTGCTTGAACCTGGGAGAGGGAGGCTGCAGTGAGCCAAGATCACGCCACTGCACTCCAGCCTGGGTCACAGAGCAAGACTCAATCTCTCAAAAAAAAAAAAAAAAAAAAGAAATAAAATAAAATAAAATAAATTGTTTAAAAGTGTTAGCCCTTCATTTTGAGAAAATAGATAACTGGAAAACCTTACCAAAGAAATGAATGCTACTAGAAATGCTATTACTTGGGACCATTTTTACCTATCTTCAATTTGTTAATCAACTCAGTTTCCATTTATGCCTGGAATTAGAAGTCTTCTCAGTGGCTAGTTTTAAGTCATTATACATGCACAGTATTAAAAGCATTAACTTCCCCCAGCCCACAAATCTGTTTTGTCAGTCAGGTTGAGTGACTGAGGAACCCCCCGAGGGCTGTTTTTGCCAATAGATCATCTGCAGTTTTATTCTATTTCTCTTTCCTCTAAGAGCTCTTAGGTTAAATTCAAAATTTAACTGTGAGACTTCCAAACTCTCATAGCACTGGTAATTAGGAAAAGGGTGGAACGAGAAAGTAGAAAGCCAATAAAAATGTACTAGCCACATACAAATAAAAAGAATTATATTATATGATACAAGCAAGTTAAGACTCACAGCAAGCTAATCCAACTGGCTCCCAAACCAGCTAGTAAGCATGTCACAAAGGGTCAACTTACCCTTTTAGAATTCTGAGAAGTGAGTTTTGTATGAAAATAAACATAAATATATACTGAATATTTAGTATTTGTAGTCAGAGAAAAATTCCTGTTTACCTGCAGATCTATATTGTTCTCAATACAATGTTCATTCTTCTCTACCAAAATCTTCCCATAGTTTTCTGATTTGATAAGATTTTCAACTCTGGTTGTATCTTTCACTTCTGCCTCCAAATCCTTCATTGTTGCAGTTTCATCTTTTACAGTAACAGTATCAGACATCCTCATTAGCAAAGGTTATTTTCGAATTCTACAGGGAGCTTGAAACCTTAAGAAAAAAAGATTAATACAGTTTTAAACTTTTTTACATTCAGTTACTGCATGATACTAACCTACTGTCTGTCATGTTCCAGAAATAATGTTGAATATAGACAGGAACAAAATTCTTGCTTTCAAGGAGTATATAATTTTGTGCTAGATACATCCAAATTAAAAAAAAATCACAATACAGTGGGAAAAGAGCTATATGAAGTATGTGAGCCAGGCACAGTGGTACCCAGCTGTAGTCCCAGCTACTTGGGAGTCAGGCAGGATGACTGCTTGAGTCCAGGAGGCTGAGGTCACCTGGACAACATAGCAAGACCCTGTTGCTAATACATAAATAACATTTAAAAAAAGAATATAGGGTGATTTTGATGCACATTTACTTGTGGCAATTCTTAAGAAACATTAAGGAATGAGCCAGATCAAGGTAGAAGGTAATGGCTGGAGAATTATACATGTGTATTTAGAAGACATTAGAAATCTTCTTCTCCAAAGGGATATCTGTAATAGCTTTTTCATCTGGATTCCTAAAATTCCAAATTTCTTAAATTACCCTGAAATATTTCCAAAAGTAAACAATTTAAAAATAAAATAGTCACGGCTGGGCGTGGTGGCTCACGCCTGTAATCCCAGCACTTTGGGAGTCCGAGGCGGGTGGATCACGAGGTCAGAAGATCGAGACCATCCTGGCTAATACGGTGAAACCCCGTCTCTACTAAAAATACAAAAAATTAGCCGGGCGTGCTGGCAGGCACCTGTAGTCCCAGTTACTCGGGAAGCTGAGGCAGGAGAATGGCGTGAACCCAGGAGGCAGAGCTTGCAGCAAGCTGAGATCACGCCACTGCACTCCAGCCTGGGCGACAGAGCAAGACTCCGTCTCAAAAAAAATAAATAAATAAAATAAACAGTAACATTCTATTACAAAATACACTTGTAAATCTAGATTAACAAATATGTTCAGCAATATGAAGAAAGCATTGAAGACTCTCCTGAATTAAGTGATTCAATGCCAAACAACACATATTATCCAGGCACTCTAGAATATGGAATCCACAGGAAATCAAATACATAAGATTATAGTATATTTTCATGTCATTAGTGAGTTTAAGAAAATCAATGTTTTCACACTGGATTAATGTATTAGAGATTCAGCTAAAGATAGCAGTCATTTTAAGTAGCAAAAAATGTAATAAAAACAGCAGAACTTGGCCGGTGGGGTGGCTCATGACTGTAATCACAGCACTTTGTGAGGCCAAGGTGGGCAGATTGCTTGAGCTCAGGAGTTCAAAACCAGCCTGGGCAAAGTGGCAAAACAAAGACTCTACTAAAAATACAAAAATTAGCCAGGTATGGTGGTACACGCCTGTAATTGCAGCTACTCGGGAGGCTGAGGCACAAGAATCACTTGAAGCCGAAACGCGTGTGTTCCAGTGAGCTGTGATCACGCCAACTGGACTCCGGCTGGGTGACAGAGTGAGGCTCTGTCACAAAACAAAACAAAAAAAACCAATAATGGCAGTACTTGATATAAACAACTTATTCTGAAATGCATCTTAAAAAAAAAGAACAGATTGATATATAGAGAGATAGACAGACATAGGTCATAGCAACTATGCTAAAATGTTACTGGTAAAATCAAGGGGTGGTTCCAGGGATGTTCACTGTAAAATTCTTTCAACTTTTCTATATTTCTGAAAATTTTCATAATAAAATCTTGTGGGGAGAAAAAACCAGTGGAACTTATTTTCTCTATATCAATTTGAAAAATTCAAAAGTTCATTTCCTGAAAGAATGTTTTGCAATTAAATATCTAAATGGATTTTAGGGCCAGGTGCGGTGGTTCACACCTGTAATCCCAGTGCTTTAGGAGGCTGAGGCAGGCGGATGACTTGAGGCCAGGAGTTTGAGACCAGCTTGGCCAACATGGCTAAACCCTATCTTTATTAAAAATACAAAAATTAGCCAGGCATGGTGGCACGTGCCTGCATGCCTGTAGTCCCAGCTACTCGGGGGGCTGAGGCAGGAGAATTGCTTGAACCTGGGAGGCGGAGGTTGCAGTGAGCCAAGATTGTGCCACTGCACTCCAGCCTGGGTGACAGAGTGAGACTCCGTCTCAATAAATAAATAAATAAATAAATAAATAAATGGATTTTAGGAATTGATAAATACAGCTGAAAAGTTAAAAAAGCCAAAGAGAAGTAGATCCTAAAGTCACAGACAGACTGAACTGAATTAAAAAAAAAAACGACGTCTTCCTGAACTATAACCCATACCAAAGTTAATTGTTTCATTCTGAAAACAAACAACTGCAAAGTGGGGACAGGGTGGGGAAGTTACTGAAAACACTGGCTTCTTGCTTCTTTTTTTTTTGAGACGGAGTCTCGCTCTGTCACCCAGGCTGGAGTGCAGTGGCGCCATCTCGGCTCACTGCAAGCTCTGCCTTCCGGGTTCACGCTATTCTACTGCCTCAGCCTCCCGAGTAGTTGGGACTACAGGTGCCCACCACCACGCCCGGCTAATTTTTTTTTGTATTTTTAGTAGAGACGGGGTTTCACCGTGTTAGCCAGGATGGTCTCGATCTCCTGACCTTCTGATCCGCCCACCTTGGACTCCCAAAGTGCTGGGATTACAGGTGTGAGCCACCACGCCCGGCCGGCTTCTTGCTTTTTATAGGTAAGATTTTGCAAGAAAAAGAAATATGTTTTTCTGAATGACAGGCAAGTATTACCTGATGCGTCCTTTGGATTTGGGATTGTGGTGTCCCAGAAAAAAAAAAAAAAATAATCCAAGGTTCTTTTTCACAGTTGTCAGCCAGGATGTCAACTGTAGTGAACCATCTGTAATCTGGCAGGAGGAGTCCCATGTCCTTGTCACCACTGTAGATTCCCGGACTGGAATGGACTGTCTTGGATCAAATATATCATACCTTTCCGTGGCCTAAAATGAAAACAAAAGAAACTATTTTAACAAAATGGCCAAGGGAAATGGAATACTCCACATGAAACTGAGAAATTAAAAATATTACTGTCAGTTGTTTTTATTATATATTTTCTGAAACAAAAGTCAGAACACTGAGTAACAATGAATTCTAACATGTATTAGCTATGTGAACCTGAATAAATCACTGAGGCCAAGAGGATTGATTAGTTAAAAGCAGAAGAGAGAAGAGGAAGGAAAGTGATATGTACGGAGAAGCTACAATGCAGTCAGAGTTATAATTGAGATAGTATCTATAGATAAGGAGACAGAAAAAAGATCACAATCAGAAACACTTTAACTCCAAGAACCATCATTTTTAGAGTTCTCTTCTGGAGCTGTTACTCTACGGACTTAAGACTCTAATTCTGAACAGTAATAACATTCTAGATTTTAAAAAATACAACAGAAAAAATAAAACAAAAATAATAAGCCACTGAACATTTTTAATGAATCCCACATTGTTCTTAAAAAAAAAAAAAAAAAAAGTTGGCTGGGTGCAGTGGCTCATGCCTATAATCCCAGCACTTTGGGAAGCCAAGGCAGGAGGATCACTTGAGCCCAGGGGCTCAAGACTAGCATGGGCAACACAATGTGACCCCATCTCCACAAAAATTAAAAAATTAGCTGGGTGTACGGGTGTGCACCTGTAGTCCTAGTTACTTACGAGGTTGAGGTGGGAGAACAGCTTTAGTTGGGGGTTACAGTTAGCTATGATCATGCTACTCATGCACTCCAGTCTGGATGGCAGGCAAAAACAAAACAAACCCCAAATGCAAAATGTTCTCCATGTCATATTTTTGAAGTCAGTTTCATTTCATATTTATTCAGTATGAATGAATATAGCCTAGCAAGTAAACAACTCTAAAAAGATTATATACCTCTTCCATTGTCCTTTGACAATTTTGCTGTCAATAAACAGGATAGTACAATTTTAAGGTGAAATAAGCATACATATATGCATATAATGAGGTCTAAGCACCAAGAGACCTAATACCAAGACAGCCAAGCATGCACTATAGAGTAACTCACATTTTATACTAACTCTTCAAAAACCATTTTGAAACACAATCACTTGGAACCAGATATAACCTTATATTAGTTTTCACAATGTTTGACACAAGGATAATAGAAAAGGGGGTATCAAAAACAAATGTCAAAAAACTTTAAATTGATACTGTGTCATCTCAATCTGACCAAGATTCTCCAGCCACTACATCAAATGATTGTTTTAAGTTACACCAAAAACAAAACAAAAAAAATCCTTCAAGTATTTTTTCTCAATTTTAGCTTTTTAGCTCATAAAATGGTAGACACAAGATGGCAGCATTCACTAAGCAACCAAATTATTTGTGTTCTTTGTAAAGTGACTTTACAATTTAATCGTGAATCTCTTAATTTCGTAATTCCATAAAAGTAAGGCTTTTAATCCACTGAAGAAATAAATAAGGCAATAGCTGCAGGGGAGAGTGAGGAAGGGGCAAAATCGAAGAGGTGAACACCTTAGAAGATCCTCTTAGAATCCCAAGGTCCCATGAAACCCCAAAGAACCTGAGAGATCACCTAGTCCAATTCAGCATTCAAGTTATTATTGCCTAGAAGTCAAATGACGTCTTCAAAGTCACACAACCAGTATGTGTGACCAAAACTTGCTAATATACCACACCACTTATTGCCTGGGAAGGAGTCAATGGCATATCGAAATGACAAAAGAAAGAGAAGTGCACTAACATTAGATATTGGTTTAAATTCCAGCTCTGCTAGTTATATGTTCGGTAAATAATCTCTCTGAGCTGCAGTTTTCTGATCTGCAAAGTGGAAAAAAGAATATCTAGATTCTAGGTTTGTTGTGAGAACTGACTGATTTAAATGTAGAACCGACCACAGCCTCTCTCACAGGGCAGGCCCTCCAAAAATGTTAGCTCTCTTCCCTGGTCAGAATCCCTTTAGATGAGCAGTTGGCTAAGCCTGATTTTGCTGTGTCCTGATCCCTACCCCTACACAACAGTAGACTGATAGGAGGCCTACCACTGTGCACAAGTGGCTTTGCATTTTTGTGTATGGCTCTCATTTGAAGGCTTCTAATTGAATATTAAAAATTCATAGAAACTGTTGGGTGTAGTGGCTCAGGCCTGTAATCTCAGGACTTTGGGAGGTGGAGGTGGAAGGATCACTTGAGACCAGGAGTTCAAGACAAGCCTGGGCAACATAGCAAACCCTATCTTTACAAAAAAGAAAAATATATATATATATGAACTTTGCATTCTTCTCCAAAATATTAATGCACTTGTTTAATTTTTAATTTTAATTTTTTAGAGACAAGGTCTCACTCTGTCACCCAGGTTGGAGTTCAGTGGCACAATCCTGACTCATTGCAGCCTTGACCTTTGAGGCTCAAGCTATCTTTCCACTCTGGCTTCCTGAGTAACTGTGACTACAGGCGCACGCCACTATGCCCAGCTAATTTTTAAATTGTTTTTGTAGAGATGGGGTCTTGCTATTTTGCACAGGCTGGTCTCAAATTCCTGCACTCAAGTAATAATCCCCCTGTCCCAACCTCCCAAAGTGCTGGGATTACAGGTGTGAGCCATTCTGCCCATCTAATGAACTTGTTTGAAATAAAAATGTTTTCCCTCTCCAAATCTTCAAGTAAAAGGGATGTGTTTCAGCTTTTGGTACTCACTGGAAAAACAAAAACAAACCCTTTTTGGTAAACCCATGAAGCCTACACTTCTCAGTTTGCCAAAGGTTGTGTGGGCACGTGGGTGTCAAGTATAGAAAGCTACAAGATAGACATGGCACATCATGTCTCTAATACAACATTTAGAAGTCCATTAAATGTACTGTCTTAATATAATAAATAGTTGTACAGTAAGTGAAAGATACCGAGGAACTTACAAAATTTAGGAAGACAACTTAGAGAAAAAAAATGAACAAAATGTAGGCACTCATTAAGTATATATCTCAGTTCCCACTATTACTGAAATTAAAAAACTGAATTTTTCAGAATCTTTGTCAACCTTAGATGGACATACGAGCTCAAAATTCATATTCAACTTCAAAAAAATTATTCTAACTGTCAACATGCTATTTATTAGGGACAAGTCAGAGATGTGCTTACATATAATTCCTGTGCTACCAGGTAGATAACCTGAGAAAGGCCACATGTATGTTTACATATGCACAAAAAGGATGGCATGTACCCGAAACCATAAATGAAAGGAAATTACAGGTAAAATTAAAGATCATAACCTTAAAAAAGTAAATCTATGAATCTACAAGGATATAAAGGAAATCTTTTTATGATTTTTGGGTGGGAAATCCTTCCCAGGTGTGACACTAAAATCTACAAGCCATCAAAGGTAAATAGTTATAAAACTTAGAACAAAGTTTTAAAATTTCTATATAATAAAATAGAACATAAACAAAAGGCAGATGATACATATGAACTATTTCCAACACAAAAGGGTCAAAATGTTGAAAGTAAAAAAGGTCTTGTAAATCAAGGGAAAGAAAAGGATCAGGAAATGACAGGAATAGGTAAGCTACAAAAGAATACAAACAGCTCCACCAAAACCAAATACTAATATATATATTTACCATGTGCCTGGCCCTGTGGTAGTATTTTTCATAATGAATTCATTTAAAACTCACACTACAGTTCTAAGAAGTATGTCCCATTATCACTCTGTACTGCAACAGATTAGGAAACTAAGGCACATAAAAAAATAATTTGTCCAACCTCACACAGCCAGTAAGTATGGAAACCAGGATTTGAATTGGACAGACTAGTACTCCATTTCAGGCTCTTACCTGCAATACTGTATCATCATCTGTAGGTACCAAGAAGAGGGACAATTTGTGTTTACGGAGCACTTTTATTTTAAGAGTAATTATGACATGGTAACTCCTTTGTACTAGACTTAAAACAAAGTAAATTTATTCTTTTCACATGAAGAGGAGTTATGTACTTTTTTTTGTATACAAGAAGATAGTACTATTAACTTTGTATTAATGGTCACCAGGAGTAATTACTACTAAACTATCAGAACTGCCAGGAATTATACAACCATTCTGTTTCTCTTAATCCTCCTATCACTTGTGATGATGAGTACCAACTATGCAAACTTGGGTGGCAATAAGGATTCAGAGTTTGTGGCTAAGGAACAATGCGAAGGCAGTAGCTTACAAATGATAAATATGCATGATTAAATACCTTCCTCTATGTAACAAAGCAAGGCAGAATTAGGATCAACACTTTCAAGGGCAAACTAGTATATATGAAGTTTAAAGACAAGTAGTTTCTCCAGTGAAAATTTTAGTTAGAAGTATTAACAATAAAAATGCAATATTGATACTGACAATTCAAAATATCACTTTATTATACTTGGGGTCTAAGTTTTGGTTTCATAACACAAAAGAACTGAAAAGTTAGGTAGCCCCAACAATAAATATTCAAATTTCACACAAGGAAAGTCAATTTACTCTAGGATAACACAATATTTAAAAATCATTTGTTAATTTATATGTGGGAAATAAATCTCGCTCCTATAGGTAAAAATATTTTTCACAAAAATATTTAGGGGAAAAAGAGTTACATTATTGATGTTATCTGAACAGAATTTGGCAAAGTCTTAAAAAATGGGTTGTTGCTTCCTTATCACTATCTAGCTCTCCAATCCCGTTTCATTACATAATATGTTATGCTTTTTCTCTTAGAGACAGAAGTATAACCAGGCAGGCACATCTATAAAGAAAATCAAATGCACAAAAGCAACCCATATCCCCATATCAAGTTCTACCTGAGGTTATAAATGGGGACAACCAAACTGGTCAAATGCCTCTAGAAAGAAAGGCAAAGAGCACTGTTTATGCTGTATTTAGAAATAGTGGAAATTCACATTTGCAGTCACTTTGTCAGTCACTTGAACAAGAATATAAGCACTGACATTTCAAAATGTTAAATGTGTATGTGATTTGTAAACAGTTACTGTCATCTAACAAAAATTTGCCAAATAACCACAGAAGGCACTATAGCTTTAATGAATATCAGCTAAATTTAAAAAGAGTAAAGAGAATGAACTCCCTTGACCTAAAAGAGTTTGTTAAATCCTGAAGAGGTTAATGATGACACTTATCAACTAATATAAATAATAACTTTAGGAGGACATTATAAGCAAGACGGAAAGACTTTTGGTAGTTGAATAATTTATTATTGGAGTCTTGTAAGACTCTATGAAACAAATTACTTTTAGGGAAAAAGTTATATGGAGAGGTAAGGTGTTACATGAATGTGCTGCATTCTGAGTGGAGAAATGGGGAAGACACTGGGCCTCTCATACACTGTGATCCACTTTAGAAAACAATTTGTGCTATCAAATGAATTTTAAATCCCACATATCCTATGGCTCCACATTTCCACTCATGGTGTAAATGCACCCTAAGGAAACACCTTATACAAAGGGACATGTACAAAAATATTCACTGCATTGTTTTATTTAAAAGCAAAGAATGGGAAAGACCAAATGTATTAATAGGAAAATTGGTTTTTTCTTTTTAAAGTAAAATCAACTGTGGCATATTCACGTTGCATGATACCATGAAACGATTAAAATGAAATGAACTAAAACTATAGGTACAAACATAAGTTCAAAGAATGTCAGAATGTTTAGTCAAAAAGCAGAATGAACTCTGTGTAACTCTATGAACTCAATGTAACGAATATAAAAATTTAAAAACCACACAAGCATGAATGGGAAGGGTATATACCTATTTCAGGTTAGTAACTACCTCTGGAGAGGGAAATGAAAGGGATTGGTTAAGACAGAGAAGGGACTTCAAATCACATCTGTATTATTTTATTTTATTTTATTTTATTTTTTTTGAGACAGAGTCTCGCTCTGTCGTCCAGGTCCAGATTAGAGGTCAGTGGCGCGATCTCAGCTCACTGCAAGCTCCACCTCCCGGGTTCACGTCATTCTCCTGCCTCAGCCTCCGGAGTAGCTGGGACTACAGGTGCCCACCACCGCTCCTAGCTAATTTTTTGTATTTTTAGTAGAGACGGGGTTTCACCGTGTTAGCCAGGATGGTCTCGATCTCCTGACCTCGTGAACCGCCCGCCTCAGCCTCCCAAAGTGCTGGGTTTACAGGCGTGAGCCACCGCGCCCGGCCTATTTTATTTTTAAAAAAGATCTCCAGCCAATATAACAAAGGTTAGCAATTATTAAGTCTGAGTGGTAAGTAGTGAGTGTTATAATGCTCCTTTTTTGCTTATGACATTTTTCATTTAAAATGTCCTAAAAATAAATGAGAATAACATTAAAAAATGTGGATATATTTGAAATTAAGATTAGAAACTTAGTATTAGGCTGGGCGCGGTGGCTCATGCCTGTAATCCCAGCACTTTGGGAAGCTGAGGCAGGTGGATCACTTAAGGTCAGGAGTTCGAGACCAGCCTGGACAACATGGTGAAACCCCGTCTCTACCAAAATACAAAAATTAGCCTGGCGTGGTGGTGCGCACCTGTAATCTCAGTTACTCGGGAGGCTAAGGTAGGAGAATCCCTGGAACCCGGGAGGCAGAGGTTGCAGTGAGCTGAGATTGCACCGCTGTACTCCAGCCTGGGCGACAGAACGAGACTCCCTCTCAAAAAGAAAAAGAGAAAAGAAGAAACTTAGTACTGATCCCAGGAGGAACAGGAAGCTTGAGTAATAGAGGAACACATTTTAAGAGAAGCCAGGGAGAATGATTTTAGCTACAATATAGATTAACCCTGTTCTAGCAAACAAAATGTTGAAAGTTTGGATGGACAGTGACTAGAGTTTACACAAAGAATTAAAAGGTGAATGCTGAAAAGGAGAAAAGATATTCCATTCATTCAATCTCCAGACTGCATACTATGTACAGAGAGCACTGTTCTAGGTAATAGGTATACATGAGTGAACTAAGCAGATGGGATCCTAGAACCTAAAATGCTTACATTCTAGTGCAGAGACAAAATATACAAGGTAATTACTGATAGCAGTATGTGCCGTGAAACCGGTAATATTAACAGCAAACCCTTAAAAAGTTACTTATTATTTACTAAGCACTATTCCCAATGCTTTAAGTATATTAATTCATTTAATCCCCATAAAAGCAGTATTATATAGTTTTTAGATGAGGAAACTGAGGCAGAGGAAGATTAAGCAGTAGCAAGACTAGTAAGGGGTAGAGTTAAGATCTGAACTCAGGTAGTGTTGGTTCCAGAGCCCTTGGTACCAGCCACTACTTGTACTTCACGTAGAAATGAATAGATTAATATAACAGAAAGTAACTAACTGGGGGAAGCCAATTCAATACAGGAGTGGTCAGGGAAAAGGTAAGGGCCGTGAGAGTTGGCAGAGTTATGAGAGGACACACTGAAGGTGCAGGTAGTGCTTGCTACCACTAACTATAGGAAATACAACTGGGAGGAAAATGGATTTGATGGCAGAAAGATGACTTTGGTTTTGCATAGTTAATTTTAAGGTGTCTTCAGGACATTTAGGTGGAGAAATCTAACAGAAAATTGGATATATAGACTTGGAGCTCAGGAAAGAAGTCAGTTAATGTTATTTTTTGGTGGAGAATCACTATATAGATTGAAGTTTTGAGTTATCAGTGTCAATGAAGTTGCCCACAAGCCTTCATTGAAAAGAGTGGGTGTGGGATAGAATCCCTAGGGAACACTGACCCCTGAAGAACTGAGGAGGAAAGTGGAAGATCACAAAGAGTATACATGATTTGATAACAAAGTTAGCAGGAGATGCGAAGTTAGAGGAAGGTTGTCATAATGAAAAAGTGTGTAGGCCACAGAAGCCAGTAAGGAAAGACAGGGAGAGGCTAGAGGTTTAGGAGGAAAGGAAGGTAGTAAGAAGGAAAATCTGAAGAAGTGGGATGAAATGAGAAAATGTTATCAGAAGCACAAACTGGTGAATAAGCCTGAAGTGTGTTCATTATCCTCAGAAACTGAAGGGAATGTGGCAGGAAAAGGAGGGAATTCATACCTAATAAATTTCTTCTATTTTACCCAGAATCTATTCGCTAGAAGTGAGGGAGCTGGGATGGCTGCACAGCTTGTGGAGAATGGTGAGTGAGTCACTAAGGGGTGGATCATTAAGGCCAACACAACATTCAGGACTGTTTTGGCACAGTCCTTCCAAGAAGTCTGTAGACTAACAAGACTGGGGGTTTCTCTAATTCTTTGACTGAGGGGATTGTAATGAGCGAGAGTGACGCAAATGAGAAAGCTCAGATGCTACTTGTCTATGGAATAGGCTAAATGTTTTTTTCACAGTCATTTCCAGATCTGACTTTTTATCACTGTATGGTATAGTAGCTTAAGAAACATAATTAAAAATGCCAAATCAAAACATAAAAACTTGGAAATTAGGAATGCTAGAGTACTAAAAGAACTATACATATACCTTAATGTAGCAGCGATCCTAGTTTAAGTCAAAGCAAAAGCTAAAGGAAGTGTTTTCACAGGAGAACCAAAGCAGGGGAGACGTGGGAGACAAGCAGCTCCTGTGCCCACCACAGAAGCGGGGGAATGGCTTGCCCAGCTTCTCTGAGGATGGCATGGTGCTGGTACATAGAAAATTCTAGAGAAGGTCAGACGCAGTGGCTCATGCCTGTAATCCCAGGACTTTCGGAGGCTGAGGCAGGTGGATCACTTGAGGTCAGAAGAGTGAGACGAGCCTGGCCAACATGGCAAAACCTCATCTCTACTAAAAATACAAAAATTAGCTGGGTGTGGTGGCGCGTGCCTGTAATCCCACCTACGTGGGAGACTGATGCATGAGAATCGCTTGAACCCGGGAGGTGCAGACGGCAGTGAGCTGAGACTGTACCACTGCACTCCAGCCTGGGTGACAGAGCGAGACTCTGTCTCAAAAAAAAAAAAAAAAAGAAATTCTAGAGAATATGATATCCTGAAGACTAAAGATGTTGGGTACACTGAGAGATACAACTTTTGGCAAGGACATGAGCTAATTCATGGCAAGCACTAGCAAAATGGTAGTGGGCAGTGGGTTAGAGAAAGACAAAACTGGAAGATCATGAAAGGGCTATTCTTGAACTCATGAGGAGATCCTGGATAATCCTGGGGATAACCTGGTAAGATTCTAAAGGGGTTGAGATATTGGCAGATGTAGGTAACAGACAATGCAAGAAAGTCAGGGCCATTAATGTAACTCTAAACCTGAAGTTAATGATCTCCTAATATAGCCCTAGTGAGGTTAAAATTGTATTTTGCCTTAATTCTGAACCCACCATAGTCCAGGGTTATATTGAGAGCTCCCTATGTATGTGCTAAATGCAGGATTGAAATAAATAACTCATGGTGTAATATGATCCGATTGGAACGAGGTAAAATCTCTTTTAAAGACTACACAGAGGGCCGTGAGTGGTGGCTCGCGCCTGTAATACTAGCACTTTGGGAGGCTGAGGTGGGTGGATCACTTGAGGTCAGGAGTTCGAGACCAGGCTGGCCAACATGGTGAAACCCCATCTCTACTAAAAATACAAAAATTAGCCAGTCATGGTAGCAGGCACCTGTAATCCCAGCTACTTGGAAGGCTGAAGCAGGAGAATTGCTTGAATCCAGGAGGTAGAGGTTGCAGTGAGCCAAGATGGCGCCACTGCACGCCAGCCAGGGCGACAGAGTGAGACTCCATCTCAAAAAAAAAAAAAAAAAAAAAAGACTACACGGAGGTAGAGTACGGTGGCACACGCCTGTAGTCCCGGCTACCACAAGAAAGGATTCCTTGGGCTCAGGAGTTTGAGGGTGCAGTAAACTACAATAGTGCCACTGCATTCCAGTCTGGATGACAGAGCAAGACCCTGCCTCTTAAAAAATAAAAAATAATAGTAATAATAAAAAAAAAAAACTACATGGAGGAAAGAAAAACCCAAACTCGTATTAACCTCTAGTCATGTTCTAAGAAATAAACAGCAAAGAACATTCAAAAGGTTTGGATTCCTGGAAATTGAGCCATAGATAATAAGGACGTGAGAGGACAGCTTAACAGGCAGTAACAGAAAATACAGATTTTTTTTGTTTGTTTCCATCCTGAATTGGTTACAATTCATTTTTTAAAAAATAATTCATTCTTTTATTTATTTATTTTTTTTGAGACGGAGTCATGCACTGTCGCCCAGGCTGGAGTGCAGCAGTGCAATCTCGGCTCACTGCAAGCTCTGCTCCTCTCACATGCCATTCTCCTGCTCAGCCTCCCAAGTATCTGGGACTACAGGCACGAGCCACCACGCATGGCTAATTTTTTGTACTTTTAGTAGAAACGGGGTTTCACCGTGTTAGCCAGGATGGTCTCTATCTCCTGACCTTGTGATCCACCCGCCTCGGCCTCCCAAAGTGCTGGGATTACAGGCGTGAGCCACCGCGCCCAGCTGATTCATTCTTTTAAAAGTGATCTGCTTAGAGATGCTTTTAAGGTACAAAATCAGCTAAAGGGAACTGGTCAGAAGGAGAAAGATCACTTATTCAGTCTTGACCTCAGAGTTATCTCATATATAATTACCACAAAAGTAAATTACTTCTCATATAGGGTATACCAAAGACATTATCAATAATTGGAAAGTAAGATATTGTGTAATAGAAAATTTGGCTGACCTTTGTCCCTGGGTAGGCAGCTTCTAAATTTTTGGGATTTCTGGACTGATGGAAATGTCTTTGTCATTCATGGTGGGTCCTGATAGTGTACGCTAATGCGGTTACTCATGGTGGATACTTTATGTTAAGATGGTGATTCCGGAGGGGGATTGGCTGGGAAGACTAAACATGTTAATTAGAAAGTTGGGACTTTGAGGAATGTGATAATCAGTCTGACTTCCAAGGAAGGTAGTGAGGCTAGATATTGAATTCAATTGCATGGCCAATGATTCAATTAATCATGCCAATGTAATGGGATCCCAATAAAAACTCTTAACACTGAAGCTTGGGTGAGCCTCCCTGATTGTCTGCAAATTGCTCTGCAAATTAACAAATGCCAATGTGCAGGAAAGACAATACATCTTGACCTCATGGGGAGAGAACAAAAGCTTTGCATTTGGGACTTGCCCAGACCTTACCCTGTGTGTCTCTCCTTTTGGCTAGTTCTGATTTGTATTCTTTTGGCACAATAAAGCTCTAATGGTGTGTCTAATTGTGAGTTATTCTAGTCAATTAAACCTGAGGGAACCTCCAAATTTGTAGCCAGCTGATCAGAAGGGTGGTCTGGTGGCTGAAGTGAGGGCAGTCTTGTGTAGGACTTATCTGGCCTAACTGCACATTAGTGTCAAAAGTCATTGTGGGTGCATAATCTAGTTTCATTAGGTTATATTCTTTTTTTTTTTTTTGAGACGGAGTCTCGCTGTGTCTCCCAGGCTGGAGTGCAGTGGCGTGATCTCGGCTCACTGCAAGCTCCGCCTCCCGGGTTCACGCCATTCTCCCGCCTCAGCCTCCCAAGTAGCTGAGACTACAGGCGCCCGCCACCACGCCCGGCTAGTTTTTTGTATTTTCAGTAGAGACGGGGTTTCACCATGTTAGCCAGGATAGTCTCGATCTCCTGACCTCGTGATCCACCCGCCTCGGCCTCCCAAAGTGCTGGGATTACAGGCTTGAGCCACAGCGCCCGGCCAGGTTATATTCTTTCATGTATTTTGTGCTACATTCACAGCATGATAATGTTGGTAGTTCATAAGTAAAGGTGAACATCATTATGAGCATAATCTTGATTTCTAAAATTTAGCCATTCAGAATGCCATCAATGAGTAGGCATTTGCTTTGCAGACTTTGGCAAGTGTTGGACTGTTTATAAGAAACCCTCAGTCTTATGGTATTTTAGCTAGACTCTGATGCTGTGTTTCCTCCATGCTTTCAAAATTTGATTTTACTTGATATATTTTTCTCTACACTACTAATATATGACTAAATGAACATCTATCTCTGTACTTTTTACCCATGACCAACATTTCATTTTTATCATAGGGTCACAAGGAAAATCCTTTACAGGTCTTAAAGGTACAAAGCTCTATCATCAAAGCAAAATTCATGCTGGGCTCCTGGCACATTAATCCACCTAATGGTTCTTTGATGGCTTAAAATGTGAAACTTCACATTCTCTAGCATTTGAATCAGTAGATCTAACATGACCTATTTCCTTCCTACACCAAAAAATCTGTTTCCTTTATGGGATTTTAATTTAGGTTACAATTGGTAGACATTCGGTTTCATAACTACTAATGTGCCACCCTTTATTTCTTGAATTGCCACTACATTTTTTTCTAACAAAGGATCACAGCCCTCTCTCAAGAAAGCACCTAAGGATTATGTTAGAAGGAAAAGGCTCGAAAATGTTTGATTTCTTCTTTCAGTCAAAGAGCATTTTATGGCCAGTAAAAATAGCTTAAAAACAGCTTGAGGTAGAACAGGTGCTGTCTTTCAGTTGCCATCATCTACCTTCATACTCTATAAAAGGATGTAAACAACAAAGTGAAAACAATTTTACAGCCTGAAGGTGCTGCTGCTGGGCATGGGTGAACACTGCTAAAAAGCTCACAATTTCTCATAGTTCACACTATATACTATATGTATAGAGCTAGCAGATACAATTTCTCTTTAAAGTACCTGTCCAATTTAATTGGCTCAGCTTCCTATGGCTTTGCACAAAATGCAAAAATTCAATGGGTTTAATGCACTTCAGACTTGATTTTTTTTGTGGCTTTATTTCCCAGCTATGTCTACCAGATCAAATTGTTTTAGTAGTTATTCCTATTTAACACATGGGTTTCTTTACAATTGTCTCACTGGAGCTCAAGGGAGCATACAGTTTTCTATTTTTGTTGTCATTCATTTTCTACCTGTTAAGGAAAGCTGTGGTTTAGCCAGCACTCTGAAAGTACTGGAATAAAAAAACGTTCTATTATCTCTCTCAGTGACCCCAAGCTGAAGCCTGACATCTGATGTGCCTAGTAATCAATCAGTCACTGTATATTTTCAAACTACTTCAAAAAAACTGTATGTGATCTCTGTTGATGTGTCTGCTATTGCAGAGGTAGCTACATAACTTTCTAAGCATTTGAAAATAAATGAAAAGAGAGAAAATTTAAAATTAACAAAGCATGTTGAACAATGATTTATAAACACTATAAAGCAGTGACTCTTAATTATTTTTGGGCCATGAAAGGATTCCTCTTGAAAAATCTTATTAAACCCAAGGATCCTCTCCTCAGAAATGCAGCAGTCACATGTGCTTACTCACACGTGTATGTTCACAGTTTACACATGCTTTTAGGGGTTGCTTGGTTCTCCAGAAACCTATACATGAATCTTAGTAATAACTCCCTTTATCTATGTATATAATAATAAAATGATATGCATATTTATAAGATGACAGATTTGCATCATATATATTAGATAATGTAACAGATTTGCATCATATATATTATATAATGTGACAGAGTTATATTATCCAAGTCACTTTATAACATACATATATAAAATATAAAACAAGGGTTAAGTAGGATTCATATATAGGCTTCTGGAGAACTAAGACCATGGAAACATATATTTATTATATAAACTTGCTCTGTTCAAGTGAGAAGGTGGGGATGAGTAGAGCAGTGTTAACTGGGCTTCAGGCTTTCTTATGTTTCCTGAAGTACTTTGTGGTACTCTGGGGCTTAGAGGAACTCAGTTTGGAAAAAATAAATTATATTAACTGTATTAAAGATCTCAGTTATTAATCAGAAGGAGGGTTGGTCAGCTGTGAAAGTTATGGCAAGATTTAGAGATGATGATTTTGTTGGTTCTGTTTCATTCCCACCTTTTGTCCCCTACAACCAGAGGGGGATCACAGAGCAGAAATGAAAACTATACAAAGCAGTAGAGACATCAAAAGAATGCAGAAACAAGCAATGCTACATAATTTCAGAGGAGGAAGAGCTGTATGTGAAAATGACATTTAACTCAGCTCTGAGAAGATTTTCATCTTATACATCTTTCTTTGCTTCTTGAATACTTTATATATATATATATAACTTGTTACTTGTAAATCTAACTTTCTTTCCTGATAGCTCTATGCTAGTTATGACAAAGCCATACTGCTATTAACACACACTATGCTTTCATCAAATGGTATTTTAATCTGCTTTACAAAATGAAATGAAAACAATATAATGGCAGTTGCTAGGTTCGTGATTATGTAAACAGGTAAATGCTAAATGAGTGTCTGTTCTTCTATTTTAAATACTCATATACAAAATACAAAATCTTGAGGAAAACATTTAAAAAATACTCTCTGTTCTATTTTTGCAACTTTCTATAAATCTATAATTATTTCAAAACAAGAGGTTAAAAACAAAATAAAAAAATACTAGCATATATCTGCTATTAACACATTTGAAAAATACAGATGGTATAAAAAAGTCAATACAAGTTTTAAATACAAGTTTACCCATAATCTGAAATATAATTATGAAGTGGGATATTATCTTATGTATCCTTAAAAGGAAAAAATTTTAAATTGCTTTGTATAAATCTTAAAAATTAATGGAAAAATTCTTTAAGAGAAAAATAATTCCCTTTAATAATGGCCTAACATGTATATCTTTAGAAGATAGAAAATTTTTAAATGATTTCAATCTACTTATAAGACCTCAAGTATAAGTTTCTCAAAATTAAAAAACTGAGCAAACAGTAAATCATGTTTATTTAAAATATAGTATTTTAATTTCTTTATCTAATGGTTTATTAACCAAAAAATTTAAGTGCAGATCTAGGCTGCAATAAAAACTGAAAACCTGTATGAGAACGAAAATTTGCAGAGTGAATGTGTGTGACTGAAGCTTAGACAGAAAAGAGAAAGATCTGGGAGTAGGGTGGGAAAGGGAGCAGAGTGCCAAGAGAGGGAAAGACGGAGGCAGAGAGACTGAAAGAGGTGAAGCCAGGGAGACACACAGAGAGACAGAAAGGTAGGGAGAAAGAGAGGCACGGAGTAGCAAAAGGATGAGAGGGAGAAGAAAGAAGGGCACACAGAGACACAGACAAAGGAAGAGGGAATGATGGACAGAGACTAATAGATAGGGACAGGAAGAGACCAAGACACAGTGGGAAAGCAAGATACAGAGAATGGGAGATACTGAAACAGACAGGGAGTGAGAGAGAGTCAGAGGGGCAGAAAAGGAAAGGCTGAAAGAAAGAGAAAGAAAAGAGAAAGGGAGGGAGAAAGATAAAAGAGAGAGAGAGAGAGAGATTAAGATAGATTTAGTCAGAAAGGGAGAGACACCCTGAAACACCAGGTAGATGAACAGAAAGGGAGACAGATTGAGACAAAGTGGGAAAGACAAATGTAGAGGGAGAGGGGGAGAAAAATGGGTGGGGATAGGGAGAATGGAAGATGGAGGGAGAGACAAGATAAATCAAGAGGGAGAGACAAATATTTAGAAAGTCAAACAGAAAAAGAGAGGGAGGGCAGGATAGAAGCACACCGACAAACAGAAACCTAAAGGAAAAAGAAGAAATGAAAATGAGGAAAAGTATGAAAAAGAAAAGCAGAATGTGACAAAGGATGGATAAAAGCAGTTGTAAGTAAGAACTGAGAGTATGTGCTGCTTATTTTAATTTTTTTCATTTATAGTTCTCAATATAAAACTTAAAATCTGAGGCTTAAAAATAATGAAATTCTCTTGGCATTAGGGTGAAGCAATGCATCTGATAAAAGACCCTAATTTTAATAATAGCTCTTAATATTTTGATGACCCTAATTACTTACACAGTTGGGAATCAGAAATAGACAAAAGAAAGAGCAATGACATTCAGCGTTGATAAAAGGCCATTTAGTGATTTTCTTCCTATTTCCTCTAAAAAAGAGATGAATTATTTCATAAGAATAAAATAATTGTTTCATAAACGGAGGGGGAAGGAATTCATATCATAACAATTCCAAATGCTGTTAAAATTTCAGCTAATTCCAGATAAAAAGCAAGCAAAACTCTCAAAAACCTTCTAAACAATTCAATTATACGAAAATGACATGTGCTATTCAGTATCACCTACATGATGAGATTTCAGTTTTGAGGAATCAAAATATCGAGGTAAATGTCAAAGTTTTCAGACTGTATAATTAGGAATCAGATACTCCTCAAAAATTACATAGTTTGATTAGCATTTGCTCTCTTTTGCAATGTGATATCTGATTACGCTAATCATAGCAATGACAGATCTAGGTTTTGCTGTTACAAGCACTTTAAAAATTATTCCACCTCTTCCCCCAAAAGGGTAGCACACCATTACCATGAGTTTTGAAAGTTAAGATTCTTAGCTTCTTAATTTCCAAAAGTCTCATTCATGTTGTATTTGTTCCACAATAAAATTTTTAAAATTGAACAAGTCATATAGTATGTCTATTTTCAGATGAACTTCAAAGAGAAGTCATTTTTCCAACTGACAATTTGCTGTGCTATACACAAACACCGATTAGCACACAGGTAAACCATTCTATCAGTAAGTTACAAGAACTATCAAACATGTGAGGGACTGGGAGAAGAAACTAGTGCTACAGCTGAGAAGTAAATGACGCTACTTTTCACTCCATCAACCTAAACAAATATATCTTTGCAAAAATAAACAAAAACAATTTTAAAAGGCTCTCACTTTCAACATGGTAGAATTTTATTACACATCCTCTAACAAAAATTATGGTACTAAGCGAACATGAATACTTCTTCATGTATCAGATTACCTTCTATACAAATTTAGCAAATGAATTAAGAGTCACATACCTTCATTGTATTGGTATTTGCTTCATCATACAGAGTTAAGAAGATGTTCTTTCCATAGTACCTGTAAACTGCTGCTCTGCATTGCTCCTCTACAGAGCTCACTGCACACATCCAGCTGATTAGTCAGGCATTGGGAGTGCCTGCTAGAGCAGTCTAAAGCACTTGCTGAGGACTCAGACAATAGAAAGTCAACAGCTGTATGTTGTGATGTCAGTAACACTCTAGCCAGTCACCACCCAGAATATCTGAAATGCATCAGAAGCTATATTGAGCTCTTCATTAGCAATTCAGAAGCAATGATGCAAAAGCCCATGAAACTGTGAATATGCAAAGACTGTCAGGATTTTTGAGATTTCTCGCTATTAAAATATTGTTGCACAATATGCCTGATCCCAGGTTGAAGAAAAAAAGTTGAGACAACCATATTTTTCTGTAATTCCTTAAAGAACAAGCCATAAATAATTTAGGTATGGTTAATATGTCATTTTTAAATTACTCTCTTTGACACTTCTAATATCACTAACAAAAAGCCTTAAAAAAGGCAATTTGTCTATAATAACCAACTTCCTGTGACAGTTTTGCATCTTCCAACTGACTTTACCTGTCACAAAGAAAGAAAATGAATTAACAGCACAATTCCTTATTTCTTAATCTGTTTTTGCTAAAATTAAAATAAGCTTGCTTATTTCTGGCAAGAGCATTACTTCTTCATACCAACAGATGGAGATAGCAGTAGAGCTGCAATCTGAGGACAATTCTGCCTCGTGTCAGATGCTTGTTGGCTATATTAGCTCAAGTGGCGGACTTACAAGAAAAGGAATCAACCAAAATCGAATTTAAAAAACCAGGTTTAATAATTATAAGGCAAACAAATAAGATAAAGAAAACAGAATACTAATTGTATCTATTGGGCAACACACTGAACCAGATGAGTATGTTTTCTGGATTCTAGCTATTGTTTTCAGTGATAGCTGGTACAGCATGCGCCTCTGTTTCCCATTTTGTTAAACAAAGATCATACTTTCCAAAAGCATATAGGGATGTTGTAAGGATCCATCAGACAATGCTCATATATTACCTGCACTACGTGAAGAAAGATCTATACACCACTAACCAGAAATCCCACTTTTCCATGTCACTAAAATGTTAAGTCATGTAGAGTTTATATAACCTTACGGATTAATAAACCAGCAGTGCTCTTTATACCAATCTGACAAACACTGAAAGATACCAGCTTTATAGTATAATGTGAAAAAATATTAACACCTTTTCAAAAATGCTCAGCCCTAGAACTAGACTGTTGAAAATACACGAAAATCCACAAAATCTTCCCAAATCTTCAAACAACAAAGGTGATGAGGCAGCTAACAACACTGAGACTTATCTGAGAGGCTTCCCACTGATTTACGTAAAATTTCTCCAGTGTACAATCTTTTACTGCACCCTGCACTTTCTGGTAAAAATCAAGTGCCAGCCTAGGTACCCAAAAAACAAATATCCAAGCCCCTGACCTTTCCATGACGAGTTACCGCTTTTACCAAAGGGTATAAATAATTTTTTTCTCAGATAAAATCTTTGTTACTTATGAGAAACATATTTCAAGGCAGCTTTTCTTAAAAACTGTAATAGAAACTCTTGTTATGAAACAGATGGACAAGCTAAAATGCAGAATAATGAAACAACCCACTTACATTGTAGCAAAAACAAATGAATATTTTCTACTACATTTCAAAAGATTCTCTTTCCAAGCTTTGGAAATTGTTAGGCAGGCCTTATAAACTCAAGTAATTGTGAATTAGTAAAAAGTCATAATTAAAAATATCTTAAAATACAGTTTTATTGCTGTCAAGTAGAGGTTTTCCTCTATGAAGAGAAGCAACTTAGCTGTTAATAGTGAGATTTTAGTGACAAAAAACTGTTAATTTAGGAATAATCTACAACTTGTTAATAAGACAGAATCTTATCTTTAATATTCTTTTTGGATGCTACACCAGTAATTGTATGAGTTGGCTTTGTCTCTACCTTACAAATGTTAAAACACAAATAGTGAAACAGGTTTAGGTTTGTAATGATGTTGTGGAACTGTGCTTAAACATGCTACCATGGTCAGGTAATGATAACTTTCAAATAAACCCTCAATAACAGAAATTTGAGTTAATATTCATTTATTTTTTTAGACAGAATCTCGTTCTGTCACCCAGGCTGGAGAGCAGGGGCGCAATCTCAGCTCACTGCAACCTCTGCCTCCCCGGTTCAAGTGATCCTCCTGCTTCAGCCTCCCAAGTAGCTGGGATTACAGGCACCCGCCACCACAACTGGCTAATATTTGCATTTTTACTAGAGATGGTGTTTCACCATGTTGGCCAGGCTGGTCTTGAACTCCTGACCTCAAGTGATCCACCTGCTTTGGCCTCCCAAAGTGCTGGGATTACAGGTGTGAGTCACCACGCCCAGCTGAAATCTGAGTTAATAAAATTTAACTTTTTGCTTGCACCTTAAATTTTGTGCTATCCATTTTGGAAAGTCCAGCAACAACTTCTGCAAAAACAGAAGTACACTGACTCTACAGGGTTTACCTGTAGTTATAAGGCAAAAAGATAATTCCCATCTGAATGATAGGAACTGGGGCAACTATGGGACTAATAATATCAGAAATTTTATTATCTAAATCTAATTACTGACATGGCTGATAAACTTTCTTCTTAATTTTTCTGGTCCCTTAGCTCTTGTGGAACTTTAAGGTCTCAACCTTTACAGGTAAAGACAACATTTGAACCTAATTCTCTCACATACTTCCTAATACATTCTAAACAAAAACAGCAAATGATTACTATAGCCAAGGGCCATCTTACGGTAACAATTTTTTATAGAAATTTTAACACATCTTTTGAAGGAGAAACTCAATTATTTTGCAACCACTAATGTAATCACTGATTCTGGCAAGGATCATAAATATATGACAAAATCTGTTAGATAAGAGATGGTCACTGAACAAGATATTCTTTGGTTACTGATAACTTTTAATTTCAAAGGTATGTTCATTACCAGCAGACTCTACCTTAATCAAGTGATCAAATTTAACATCACCAATAATCAGGCAGGCTAACCTTTTACGCCTCCTGATATAATGCAACAGGGAAAAAAATCACCTATGCTGTATCTCCAAAAATATTTAATCTGAATCTAATCATGAAACAATCAGATAAATTCAAACTGTGAACCTACAAGACAGCTAACTTTAATGCTGAAAAAAATCAGTATTATGGGAAAAAAACCGGGAAAATTACAGAAGACTAGAGAGACCTGTAAACAAAATGTAAAGTGTTATATTTGATTAGATTTGGGAATCTGAGGAGCAACTGAAGTAGTATATACACGGTTGGTATATTAAATGATTACATTTTATAAATGTTAAATTTCTTGGGTGTGATAAAAATACATTAGCCAGAGAAACAGACACACATAGAGAGAGAAAGCAAATGTGCCAAAATGTTAAGAAGTGGTGAAGACAGAAGGCTATATCTGTGTGTCTATTTTATAACTTTAAACTTTTCTGTGAAACCCTTTCCAGTAGGCCTTTCATTTTCTTTTTGAAGTAAAGATCTATATTTACTGCAGCATTTTTTATTAAGAATTTAAAACATTTTAAAAACTGGTTAGGATTTTTTTTTTTTTTTTTTACAATGCTATGGGGGCAGAAGGAGACCATTATATAGCAATAAACCTCTATTAGCAAACATACAACATTCTCCTATTAACTATATACAGTACTGTAATTTGAAGTAAAAATACCTCACTTTGAAATATAAAAATAGAATGCAGAGGATGTTATCCTCCTAAAGGAGGGTTCTTTTCCACTACTCCATACCACGCAGTGTGGGTTTCTGGCCCTCCCAGCTTCCCGCGTTCCCTGCACCCTGTACTGAGTAAGTTGATCTCCCCAAGTGGTATTCTGTAGCAGAGTCACTGCCAACAGCCCAGGGACACAAAAAGACCAAGGCATTTCAACTCTGGAAGCTTTCTCATTCCCTTAAGATTCTGCTTTTACTGAACATAAAATTGTAATAACTTAAAAGGAGGTAAGAAATTCACTTCCTATGATTTTTAATTTTCATTAAAATTAAAACCATTAACTAATTTGTATTTATTTATTTATTTGAGACAGTCTTGCTCTGTTGCCCAGGCTGGAGTGCAATGGCACAATATCGGCTCACTGCAACCTCCGCCTCCCAGGTTCAGGCAATTCTCCTGGCTCAGCCTCCCTAGTAGCTGGGATTACAGGTGTGCGCCACCACGCCCGGCTAATTTTTTGTATTTTTAGTAGAAACAGGGCTTCACCATGTTAGCCAGGCTGGTCTCGAATTTGTGATCTCAGGTGATCCGCCCACCTGGGCCTCCCAAACTGCTGGGATTACAGGTGTGAGCCACCGCGCCTAGCAAGATGGAAGGATTTTTAAAAGGAAGGAATAAATCAAGAGGTACGGGATATACAGTTACAAAGCACTCATCCATTATCTCATTTAGTCCTTAAAATTCTGAGGAAAAAATCAATTCACCAAGATAATTTGATGTCAAGGCTTAGAGTCAACATAATTCTTAAGAATCTAAGTTGAGGATAATGATGCAAAGTAATTAAGAATATAAACTGAGAGATTTTACAATAATTTAGATGTAAGGTACCATGAGTTAAGGTC
Source organism: Mandrillus leucophaeus (assembly GCF_000951045.1). Classification (NCBI taxonomy): domain Eukaryota; kingdom Metazoa; phylum Chordata; class Mammalia; order Primates; family Cercopithecidae; genus Mandrillus; species Mandrillus leucophaeus. The sequence continues at coordinate 900,994 of NW_012110252.1, forward strand.
AGAGTGTTAACTGGGAAAGAACAATGAAGACAGTGGAGAGACACTTCAAAGCAAAATTTAGAAGGCTAATAAAAATTCAAAAACTTGAAAACCTAGATAAATTAAAGAATGTTGATGCCACTAGAAGTAGGAAATTTGGCATGGTCAACTGGAATGGGGCAAAAATACTAACTTCTACTCTTGTTCACCACTGACCAAAAGCAAATAAACAAACATTAAGCAGATAAACAACCCTAAATCATCCTCTTCAACTTAACATGTCATAGAGAGGAGATACTACTTACTACTAAGTGGTGAGGAAAGATTGTGGTATTACTCAGATAGTCAGGTGAAGTCAATCAACAGTCCACAACCAATGGTGCAATGAGGTATCCAAAGTTCTAGCGTCAAAGACTACACAGATAATTATAGAAGTAAGGCACCAAGACCGTTGAGGGTAAAGTGAAATGTTCCACAGGTGGGAAATGGAATTGAATTATGAGTATAAGGAAGGACTCATGAGAGTTCCCCTACTGTGGATCTACAGGCAAACAGGACAGACAATGCTCTCAAGGATCTTATACCCCACTTTCTACATACAGTATCTCTGGGCTCCACCCTCACTAATACTGTAATATAGGTAACCATTATTAGTTCCTGCTTAGATTTACCCAAGAGACTTCTTACTGGTCTGCAGCCTTTAAAATGGTTCTGCTTCCCTCTAATTTATTCTTTATACCATAGATGGTCTAATATAAGATATAAACATTATAAAAGAGTAGTAAGTGCCAGGACAGGGGAACTAAAGGATGCCATGGAAGTATCTGAGGGGGACAATGAAAGCCAGTCTTTGAAGGTCGAATAATGTTTTGTGGATGAACTAACATTTAAGCTATCATTTCAAAGAATTAGCCAGGGAAAGAAGACAAAGAATTAGAGGAAGAAAGAACAATACGAACAAGACCCAAAAAGCATTAGGAAGAGTGGATTTGAAAGTAGCTCAGCAAGGCAACAGCTTCAAGTTCAAGGAATGAGTGAATTTCAGAGTAGCTCAGCAAGGCAAGAGCTTCAAGTTCAAGGAAAGCTAAGAGTTTATTGTTGTTTTAAAACAATAAAGCTGAAGATGTAAGTAGGAGCAGACAGGCAAGGCCTTGTGAGTGAAATTTAAGAGCTAGGACTTTTCCTGAGACTCATTAGGGAGATAATGAAGCCAATTAGGGGAGTGACATGTACAGATTTTTCACTTAAAGGGTGACAGCTGATGCCAATCAAATGGATGAGTCCTCTAAGGGAGAGTATATTAAGAGAACAAGCAAAGAAATCAATGGTTGACTCCAGGGGAATAAGAAAAATTCTATTTAGAGCAAGCCCCAATAATACTGCAACAAAAATATCAATAATAAATACAAGTATCTCTTGTGACTCTATTCAATCTTAGTTCAAATAGTGAGAGCTCTGATAGCAAAGCTTACTGTGTCATGAAAATTTTTCTGGCTTCTGAGCTCAGATAACAAGAGTTTAGGTAACAACAGATACCTGGTACCTCAAGCCTTTATCACTCATCCATTCGTTTATTTAGAGACAGGGTCTCCCTCTTGCTCAAGCTGGAGTGCCGTGGTGTGATCTCAGCTCACTGCAACCTCCACCTCCTGGGCTCAAGCCATCCTCCCACGTAAACCTCCCGAGTAGCTAGGACTAAAGGGTGCATGCCACCATGCCCGACTAATTTTTGTAGAGATGGGTTTTTGCTATATTGCCCAGGCTGGTCTTGAACTCCCGGGCTCAAGTGATCCGCCTGTCTCGGCCTCTCAAAGTGCTGGGATTACAACAGTGCTGCGCGAGCCACTATGCCTGGCCCCTATTTTTAAAGATGTTTTATTGGAAATAATTTTACAATTGGAGAAAAGTTGCAAAAATAGCACAGACATCCTGTATATACCTCATCCAACTTCCCCTTATAACATGTTACATAGTTATAGTACAATTACTGATATCAGAAAATTATAACACTATTAACTAATACTACAGACCTTATTTAGATTCCTTAAGCAAATGTCACCAGTTTCATGATTAGATTAGGCATTTTTGGCAGAGACACCATGGAAGTGAAATTGTGCCCTTTCAGTACATTAGGGAACACATGACATTGGCGTGTCTCAGATTACTACTGATTTCTACTTTACTTGGTTAAGGGGGTATCTGCCATTTCCCCCCACCTGCTGCCCCATAGTTACCATTTTTCTCTTTGTAATTCACATCTTGTGGGGAGATATTTTGTGACCTTGAAAATATCCTGCTTTTCATCACAAATTCTCCCATTGAGTATCCACTGATAGTTCTTGCATGCAATATTTATTACAGTGTTGTCTGCCTAATGATGGTTTTTATTTCTCTCTTTTCATCTATGCTAACTGGAATTCCATGTAAGAAAGAGCTGTCCTTCCTATCCCTCCCATCTATCTTATCTACCTAAATGCCTGTACATGTGTTTTATTTTGTGGGTTATAATCTAATATTATCATTATTTTGTTTCTCAAATTATCCCAGTTTGGGCCATTGGGAGTTCCACCAGATTGGCTCCTGTTGTCCTTTCAACATGCTTTCATCGTTTTTTGAATTACTTTCTGGCACCACATGATGTTCCAGGCACATCTTGTATTATTCTTGCCCCCAGACTCAACCATTTTTCCAAGGACCCATGGTTCCCTTTACTGGAGAATGGCATTTAAAGAAGATCTGAACACTAATGTGCTTACTAGGGTATCATTCCTCTGGCTCTCTCAGGACAGAGCTCGGGAATATGTGTATGTACAGTATACACATATTCACACATCTGTATTATGTATTTTTGTATTCATACATCATACGTATATTAAAAACCATGACTTCATATGGATACCTCAAACTCCAGTCAATGAACATAGCGTTAATTCTAGCCTACTCCTATCTTAATCTGTAACTTCTTTAGACAACAATGAGAAGTCTGACTTTCATTATCTACAATATATTCACTTATTTTTAAAACTTTACACAAAAGGCAGTTTCATAATACCTAAGTGATACCTCTGTGAGAAACACATTTACTACTTACAATATTTGTTTTTTGTCTTGTGTTTAGCTTTAGAATGCCTAATCAAAATACAGTTTTCCAAAGTTACTTAGTTCTTTTCTTCCCCACTCAAGTCAGTGTTACTCATTGACTTCATAATCAAGTTAATATTGTTCATCTGTTAGTGCTTGCATTACATTTTGGGCTCCTTTCTCCATACCTGCCAATATCCAAGTTGATTTCTGTTATTTCTGAAGACTATGTAAAAAATTACCAGGGTTCTGAGAGTCAAAGTCATATAAAAAATTACAGTCAGAGAAGTGCTGCTCCCTATCCCTACTATCTTATTCCCATTACTCCCAATCTTTCTATACCATTCTCATGCATTCCCTGTAAGAAACTAGTTTCACTAGTTTCTAGTTTATCATTCTGGTATTTCTTTTGCACAATAAGTTGACATCTGTGCCTGTATTTCCCTGCTTCATAAAGAGTAGCATATTATAGATACTCTTCATACTTTATTCCCTTAATTGCACTGCAAGTAGTTCAGAGATTTTCCTCATTCTTTCTTACAGTGACACAGTACTACTCCATTGTGCGGCTGTACCATCATTTATTCAATCATTCTCCTGAATGGGTATTTAGGCTACTTGCAATATTTCGTAATTACAAACACTCCTAAAATGGATACACTTCTTTAGAGAAGATTCCTAGAATTGGGATTGTTGGGTCAAAAGATAACTGCATATGTCAATTTATTAGGCACTGCTCTCCAGAAAAAGGGCTATGCCAGTGTGCACTTTTACCAGCAGTATAGGAAAGTGCCTCGCAACAAAATTAGCTGACATTCTTTTTAGTTTTCACTAATCTGACAGACGAGAAATGGTGTCTCAGTGCTGTTTTACTTTTTTTTTTTTTTTTTGAGATGAAGTTTCGCTCTTGTTGCCCAGGCTGGAGTACAATGGCGCAATCTCAGCTCGCCATAATTTCTGCCTCCCGAGTTCAAGCGGTTCTCCTGCCTCAGCCTCCTAAGTAGATGGGATTACAGGCACCTGCCACAACGACTGGCTAATTTTTGTATTTTTAGTAGAGATGAGGTTTCTCCATGTTGGTCAGGCTGCTCTCGAACTCTCGACCTCGGGTGATCCACCCACCTTGGCCTCTCCAAGTGTTGGGATTACAGGTGTGAGCTTATTTCTCCGTATGAACTTAAAACTTTTTATGTGCTTAAGGCCCAGTTTTCATTGTTTGTGAGTTGTCCATCTATGTATTTTCCCCATTTTTTCTATCAGGTCTTTGGTCCTTTGTTGCTCAGGTTTTTTTTTTTTTTTTTGGTTATTTAATTATTAAGAGTTCTTTATATATCAGGGATATGGCTTTTCAGCCTTTTGGCTAAAATCAAGTGTAGTATATTACTGCTATAAGCCTTTTGGCTAAGGTATATGTAGAAAAAATTTTCTTCAAGTGTGTCAGTTTGGTTTTTTGACTTTTTTTCATGTTGGTTTTTGCCATGTAAAATTTTCTTATTTTTATGTAGATGTGTTTGTCAATCTTTGGTTGTCTCTGCATTTTGAATCATAGCCCAAAAGCCTTTTTCATTCACAAAGGTTAAAGAAGAAAACATGGGTTTTCTTATATGGTCTTTTTTTCTCTCTCTTTAAACATTTAGATCCTTAACCTGTTTGGAGGGGTTTTTTTTTTTGGTAACAGCTAATTATTGGATATAATTTATATAGCATACATTCATCCATTTAATTTCATTCGGTGTCTTGTTCAGTGGCTTTTAGCATATTCATACAGTTGTGTAGCCATCACAATAAATTTAAGAACATTTTCACTATTCCAATGAGAAACTACTATACCTTTTATCAGTCACCCCTCTTTAAACCAAACTCACTTAGCCCCCAGCAACCACTAATCTACTTTCTCACTTCACAGATTTGCCCTTCATTGACATTTCATATAAATGAAATCATACAATCTGTGGTCTTTTGTGACTGCTTTATTTCACTTAGTATAATGTTTTCAAGTTTCACCCACATTGTAGCATGTATCACAGCTTTTCTTTTTATTGCTGTATTATGTTTCACTGTATGGACATACCACAGCACACTCTGCTTATCCAATTATCAGTTAATACACATATGAGTTTGAATTTTTTGGCTGTTATGAATAATGCTATGAACACTTGTGTATATGTTGTGTTTATTCTTATACATGGCACAAGATGTATAATACACAAGATGTATCTAATGTTATTTCTTTCTAAATATCTCAGTACTATTTATTCAGTGGTATCATTTATTATCTGGGACATTCAGATATCTGGGTACCATTTATTAAAAAGCCAATTTCTACCTTCTATCCCTTTTTTTTTTTTTTTTTTTGATACGGAGTCTCGCTCTGTCGCCCAGGCTGGAGTGCAGTGGCCGGATCTCAGCTCACTGCAAGCTCCGCCTCCCAGGTCTACGCCATTCTCCTGCCTCAGCCTCCCCAGTAGCTGGGACTACAGGCGCCCGCCACCTCGCCCGGCTAGTTTTTTGTATTTTTTTAGTAGAGACGGGGTTTCACCGTGTTAGCCAGGCTAGTCTCGATCTCCTGACCTCGTGATCTGCCCGTCTCGGCCTCCCAAAGTGCTGGGATTACAGGCTTGAGCCACCGCGCCCGGCCACTTTTTTTTTTTTTTTTGAGACAGGGTCTCACTCCGTCACCCAGGCTGGAGTGCAGTGACACTATCATGGCACACTACTGTCTTGGATGTCCTGGGTTCAAGCGATCGTCCCATCTCTTGGCCTCCTGTGAAGCCACCATGCCTGCTAATTTTTGTAGTCAGGGTTTCGCCATGTTGACCAGCGTGGTCTCAAACTCCTGGGCTCAAGTGATTCGCCTGCCTTGTCCTCCCAATGTGCTAGGATTACAGATGTGAGCCACTGAATCCAGTCCAAGATACCATTTTTATTATTTCCACTTGTACCTGTGTCTGTTTCTGGGCTTTCTATTCTACTGCTCTATTTATTTATTCATGTGATAGCAGCACACAGATTTAATTATAGAAGCTTTATAGTATACGTTTTAATGTCTCTTAGAGCTAGTCCCACCAACAGTTTCTCTTTTCTAGTTTCTTCCTGTCTATTCTTGTATATTTGTTTTCCCATAAGACTTAGTATCAACTTGTCTAACTTAAAAAAAAAAAAAAGGCTTCTTGGTGTTATTACTGAGAATGCATTAATTTCAGAAATCAAGGAGAACTGACATCTTTACAATGAGGAGCCATCCTATTCAAATCTACTTTTATGACTTAAGTTTTGAATAAGTTTCTTCCTGTATGCTCTGTCCATTTTTATGTTTAATAAGCATTTAATCTTTGTTGTTATTGTAAGTGGAGTTTTCTCTACCATTATGAATGAATACTAACTGGCTACTGTCTGTATATAAGAGTCTATTGATTTTTTAAGTTAATTTTATTGAATTCTTTTATCATTTGGATTAATTTTACCAGTGATCCCCCATAGTTTTCCAACCATACTACAGGTTGACTATCCCTTATCAAAAATATTTGGGTTGGGCGGGGCATGGTGGCTCATGCCTGTAAATCCTAGCACTTTGGGAGGCCAGGTGGGTGGATCACTTGAGGTCAAAGTTCAAGACTAGCGGGGCCAACATGGTGAAACCTTGTCTCTACTAAAAATACAAAAATATCCAGGTATGGGGATGGACACCTGTAATCCCAGCTATTTTGGAGGCTGAGGCAGGAGAACTGGTTGAACCTGGGAGGTCAAGGTTGCAGTGAGCCAAGATCACGCCATTGCACTCCAGTCAAAACCAAAAAAGTTTGGGTCGAGATATTTCGAATTTTTTTGCATTTAGGAATTTCTTCATTATTTTCATTGCGGCCTTAATCCAAAATCTGAAATGCTTCAATAAACATTTACTTTGTGCATCATATGACTGCTTAAAAAGTTTTGAATTTTGGAGCCTTTCAGATTAGGAATACTCAACCCGTATTATATAATCTGCAGAGATGGCCTTTCTTCTTTACCCATTCTTATGCCTCTAATCGATGTATCTAACTATATTGGTTAATACCTCTATTATAATGTTGAACAGCATTAAGATAGTGCACATTTGCCTTGTATAATGCACATTTGCCTTGTTTCTGTATATTGTGGAAATACTTCCAGTATTTCCCATTATATATAAGACTCCTGGCTTTAGGACTAAGATATATAAATTTCATCATTTCAAAAATGTATCCCACAATCCCTATTTGAGTGAGAGAGAGAGAGAGAGAGAGAGAGAGAGAGAGAACGAGCACAAAATGGGTGGATCTTGTTGAAGGCTCCTTCAGCACCTATGGAAATAATGAGTTTTCCTCACAAATCTATCAATAGGGAGTATGCTAATGAGTATCCTAGTATTAAGCCAGTCCTGCATCCCTGAAATAAATCTCACATGGTCATGGTATATCACTTCATAATGATAATATTTAATTTAGTATTTCTACATCAATATTCTTATGCGATGCTGATTTATAGCTTTCTTCAATGCTGTTCTTACCAGGTTTAAGTATCAATAGTATATTTGTTTCACAGAAATTCAGAAGCTTTCCAGCATTTCCAGTGCTCAGGAACAATTTATGCAGCAGTGGGACTATCTGGTCTCTGAAGGTCTGATAGAATTGCTTGGTGAAACCATTCAGGTCTAATGCTTTTTGGTGGGATAGTTTAGTAGTATTCTTTCTTTTATGGAAATTAGTCTGTCCAACTTCTTTAACTCCATGTTGGTAATCTGCATTTCCCTAGAAAATTACTCATTTCATCTAGGTTTCCAAATAACTGCAGTGAGGTCTGCTAAGTAGTCTCTTGTGATTTTAAAATTTTTAAAAAATTTTTAGTGGTTATTTACCACTTTCTTATCTTATATGTTTTACTCCTTTCCTTTACATGATTAAGTTAACTAACCGTTTGTCTATTTTCATAATTTAAAACTTTCAGAATACAGATTTATTAGGTCTTGTTTTTCTATTCCCTACCTCATTAATTTCTGCTTTTATCTTTATTATTTCCTTCTAGGCATGCTGTTTAGGTTTACTTTGTTTTCCTAAATTTTGTTTTGAGCTCAAAATTTAATTCATTTATGTTCATTTTTTCAGATAAATGTGTTTACTGCTATAATTTTTTTTTTATTAAAGCACCATATTATTGGGATGTTTTACAAGATTCCTATTTTAATAGTGCCCTCTTCTGTCAGTATAGCAAAGTCCTGCCAATTATTTGTTTTGTTGTGAGGGGAACAGTTGGCTATGAATTCTGTAACTTAACTTTGTGGTTCTCTTTGTTTTGCTGCATTCTGAATCTCCTCCTTTGCTTTATTACCTTTTCACCACTCAACTGCCAAAGGGTGCTTCTCCTCTACTTATGTACCTTCTTTTTCTCCCCTAGAAGCTATGCACTTTGAAGACTGCCTCTTCAGATTGTATGTATTTTTCTTTTGATTTTTCAGGCAGAGTCTTGCTCTGTCACCCAGGCTAGAGTGCAGTGGCGTGATCTCGGCTCACTGCAAACTCTGCCTCCCAGGTTCAAGCAATTCTCCTGCCTCAGCCTCCCGAGTAGCTAGGATTACAGGCGCCCACCACTGCGCCCAGCTAAGTTTTGCATTTTTCAGTAGAGATGGGGTTTCACCATCTTGGCCAGGCTGGTCTTGAACTCCTGACCTCACGATTCACCTGCCTCGGCCTCCCAAGATTATGTATTTTTAAGTCCCTCCGCTGTAATCCCTACTCTTACTCTATTTGGATACCTTAAAAAAAAAAAAAAAGAATTTTCAGACTTAGGGTAGACTTTTTCTGGCTGAACATTTAGATAACGTTAAGATTCCCTCTCCGTTTTGTCTCCATTTTTCTTTGCCTATGCTTGCCACAAAGTCTTGTGGCAGGCAGGAGATGAACGGGAGTATGAGAGATCACATGCCAGGATCTGCTGAGTGCTCTCTTTTTAGTTACAGTAATACTGAATTCTTAGACTCTCTTCAAGTTATGCTGTCTTCAAATTCTGTATAGATTTTTTTCCTTCCTATTCTATATTTATTTGAAGGAAAATTGGGAGGCAGTAGATCCATGACCACTACTGTCTTTAGTTATTTGGAAGTCCTCCTTGAAAATTTTCTTTTGGTAACAGCTTATCGACATACAAACGACATGTCATATAACTGCCCATTTAAAGTGTATAATTCCATACTTTTTAGTATACTCATAGTTATGTAACAATCACAATCAATTTTAGAATATTTTCATCATCCCATAGAGCAACTGCCCTCTTTAGCTATTGCCTCCTGATTCCTCCATTCCCCATCCAGACCGAGACAACCACTAATCTACTATCTCTATAGATTTACCTATTCTAGCCATTTTATATAAATGGTATCATACAATATATGGTCTTTTGTGGCTGACTTCCTTCACTTAGCACAGTGATATCGAGAGTCATCCATGCTGTAGGATTTATCAGCAATTCATTCTTTATCGTGAAAATAATATTCCATTTTATGGATATGCCACATTTTGTTTATCCATTTGTCAGCTGATAACATTTGGCTTGTTTCCATCTATTGATTATTATAAATATGCTGCTATGAACATTCATGTACTATCCAAATTTTTGTGAGAACACGTTTTCATTTCTCTTGGCTATATATCTGGGTTGACTTGTTGGGTAAAATGACAACTCTGTTTCCCCAGCAATTTTGTACAATTTAACATTCCCAACAACAACGTAGGACGGTCCAATTTCTGCACATCCTTACCAATTCTTATGTGTTTTATTTTATTATAGTCATCCTAGTGGGTATGAAGTCATATCTCATTGTGGTTTTGATTTCAATTTTGGTTTTGATTTACATTTTCTTGATGGCTAAAATGTTGAGTATCTTTCCATGTGCTTATTGGCCTTATGTGTATCTTCTCTGGGAAAATATCTATTCATATCACTTGCCCCTTTTAAATTGGGTTATGTGTCTTTACTACTGAGTCATAAGAGCTTCTCATGTATTCTGTATACAAGTCCTTTTTCATTTTTTAAAATTTTGCAGGCTGGGGCCAGGCGCAGTGGCTCATGCCTGTAATCCCAGCACTTTGGGAGGCCAAGGCGGTGGGTCACTTGAGGTCAGGAGTTTAAGACCAGCCTGGCTAACATGGTAAAACTCTGTCTCTCCAAAAAAAAAAAAAAAAAAAAAATTAGCCGGGTGTGGTGGTGTGCCTGTAATCCCAGCTACCTGGGAGGCCAAGGCAGGAGAATTGTTTGAACCTGGGAGGTGGAGGTTGCAGTGAGCTGAGACGGCACCACTGCACGCCAGCCTGGATGATGAAGTGAGACTGTGTCTCAAAATAAATACAATAAATTAAAATAAAATTGTGCAGGCCAAGTGTAGTGGCTCACGCCTATAATTCTAGCACTCTGGGAAGCCAAGGTGGGTAGATCGCTTGAGTCCAGGAGTTCGAGACTAGCCTAGGCAGCATGGTGAAACCCCATTTCTACAAAACATACAAAAATTAGCTGATATGGTGGAGCTCCATTGGGGGCTGAGGTGAAAGGATTGCTTGAGCCCCAGAGGTAGAGGCTGCAGTGAGCTGTGATTGTGCCACTGCACTCTGCCTGGGCCACAGAGTGAGACCCTGTCTTAAAAAAAATAAATAAAATTAGGCTGGGTTCAGTGGCTCACGTCTGTAATCCTAGCACTCTGGGAGGCTGAGGCAGGTGAACTGCCTGAGCTCAGGAGTTCGAGACCAGCCTGGGCAACATGGCGAAACTCGGTCTCTACTAAAATACAAAAAATTAGCTGGGTGTGGCAGTGTGTGCCTGTAGTCCCAGCTACTCAGGAGGCTGAGGGAGGAGAATTGGTTGAACCAGGGAGGTGGAGGTTGCAGTGAGCTGAGATTGCGCCACTGCACTCCAGCCTGGATGACAGAGCAAGACTCCGTCTCTAATAAATAAATAAATAAATAATAAAAAATAATAACAAAATAAAATTTTGCTAGTAAATATCCTGTAAATCTTTTATCAGATACATAGTTTGCGAATATTTTCTTCCATCTGTGAAAATATTTCACTTTCTTGATGGCATCCTATAAAATATATAACTTTTTAATTTGGTGAAATCCAGTTTATCTGAAATTGACATACTTGAAAAACATTTTTCAACAAACATTGTATATTCCTCATTAACTAAAAAAATATGTTGCAACTCCAGGAATTTCTGGCAGTATAGGCATGTTTTAAAAAGCACTGTATAGTTATTTTTGGCCTCAAGAATAGTAAATCAAAAATGCTAATAAGTATATTGACTTTTCTGACGGGTCGAAATGCAATTTTTGATCAAGTCATTGCCTAAATGAGTCTTCCTACCATTAGGCTACAACACACATGTTGAAAATACCTTTGTGACACTTTAGGCTAGATGATATTTTTAAAAAGAAAATAGTTTTAAAATTAAGACAATAAAGCTAACTAAAAGAGCAAAGGACCTGAAACAATAAAACTGTACATTTGATGGTATGTAAGAGCAACAAGGACTTCGTCAATACTGGCAAGAAGCTTTATTACACATAATCTCTACAACGAAGTCTGTGAATTACTTAATTTCTATCTTCTTGTGCTCATTTCTACAATTCTGGGAGAATTAATTTTTATCCTAGGCCCGCAGTTGTAAAGGGGAACTGATTCTAGCATTAGGTTTAGGATGCATAATGCAATCAATAATTTTTTTTTTCCAAAAAAGTTTTCCTTTCCCTTTGAATATATAAACCAGTTTTCCCTCCTCTTTTTAGCTGCTAAGTTACATAAAATAGTTTCTTGAGAGGCTGACGGTAATTGTGACACAGTCATCTAATCACTAACAGAAATCAAATGAAAGATTTTTTTTTTTTTGCAAGTACATGGGCCACAAAGTAGAAGGCAGTATTTGCTTATGTATTCCTACAGTATACAGACACATCATTACACATGGAAGATAACACTTTAGACAATACTTTACTACCCTATATGACATTTAACACTGAGATCATTTAACTTGTATAGCAAATAATGAAAGGTCAGAGAATTATTCTAGATGCAGTTGGTGGAACACAAGCTTAAGTGGCAGAAAATAAGAATAATTTAGCTGTTTAAAATTCCTCATCTCAAATACCCTAGTAAATAAAAGATATGTTTATAATCAATAGTTAATTCAAAATCATCAGCTGAGGAAATAGATTTTTCTATTTATTGAATGAAAACAACAAATGGATCAAGAGTTAACACTTAAAAAGAGCTTACTGGCCAGGCGTGGTGGCTCACACCTGTAACCCCAGCACTGTAGGAGGCCAAGGCAGGCAGATCACGAGGTCAAGAGATCGAGACCATCCTGGCTAACACGGTGAAACCCAGTCTCTACTAAAAATACAAAAAATTAGTGAGGCATGGTGGCGGATGCCTGTAGTCCCAGCTACTCGGGAGGCTGAGGCAGGAGAACGGCGTGAACCCGGGAGGCGGAGCTTGCAGTGAGCTGAGATTGCGCCACTGCACTCCAGCCTGGGCGACAGAACGAGACTCCCTCTCGATAAATAAATAAATAAATAAATAAATAAGAGCTTACGATATGAAAGGTATGTTCTAAGCATTCCCTGTGAGGCAAGTTGTACTAACATCCTTATCTCTGAGTTGGGAACAGATAGGTTAAGTAAATTGTTTAAGGTCACACAACTAGTGAGTGGTAGAGTCTAGTATCTGAAGTGAGCGGTCTGGCTCTATAATCCGTGTGCTTACCTACTTTGATATGCCACCTATTTCTCTGTGATTATGAATTTTTTTTTTTTTTTGAGATGGACTCTTATTCTGTTGCCCAGGCTAGAGTGCAGTGGCATAATCTTGGCTCACTGCAACCTCTGCCTCCCAGGTTCAAGTGATTCTCCTGCCTCAGCCTCCCAAGTAGCTGGGACGACAGGCATGCGCCACCATGCCTGGCTAATTTTTGTATTTTTAGTAGAGATGGGGTTTCACTATGTTGTCCAGGCTGGTCTTGAACTCCTGACCTTGTGATTCACCCGCCTCGGCCTCCCAAAGTGCTGGGATTACAAGCATGAGCTGCCGTGCCCAGTAGTAATTGTGGAATTTTAAAAAATCTTCTATATTCTTAATAGTTTTAACTGACAAACATCACCATCTACTCTGATTTATTCCTACAGAGTCGGGCAAATCTAGCCCATGTACTCCAGAGTATTAAACCAGTGAAACTTAAATAGGCTACAGTAAAAACTGCAGGACTTTGTAAGTGATTGGACTGGAGGAGATAAAGGAGATATGATGCCCAAGTTTCTGGTTTGAGGGACTGGGTATACAGAGTGAGAATTAAGATCAGGATTTCCTGAGATGGGGGTGGGGGAGGAGGAAGTCTTCCCTTCACTGTCCTTTTACATATTCTTTGACTTTTAGGGCAGTGAAATCTCAAGACTGAGTGGTTGGACCTCATCCACTTGAGTCTGTTTCCCTTACTGGCCAAGTGACAACTCCTTATCCCTTTCTTCCGAGAGGTCACCAATACGCCCTATGAATAGAATTGTTTTTTAAATGAAAAACTGTTTTTTTAAAAAAAATACTGTTAAACTTGTATGAATACTGAACTCCATCTCAAAGGTTAAAAAAACTGTCACTAGGCCAGGCACAGGGGCTCACGCCTGTAATTCCAGCACTTTGAGAGGCCAAGGTGGGTAGATCACCTGAGGTCAGGAGTTCAAGACCAGCCTGGCCAACATGGTGAAACCCTGTCTCTACTAAAAATACAAAAAATTAGCCGGGTGTAGTGACAGACGCCTGTAATACCAGCTACTTGGGAGGCTGACGCAGGAGAACCACTTGAACCCGGGCGGCGGAGCTTGCAGTGAGCCAAGATCACGCCACTGAATTCCAGCCTGGGCGGCAGAGCGAGACTCCATCTCAAAAAAACAAAAACAAAAACAAAAAGACAAGCAAACGAACAAAAAAAACCTGTGGCCAGGTGCACTGGCTCACTCCTGTAATCCCAGCACTTTGGGAGGCCAAGGTGGCGGATCACTTAAGCCCAGGAGTTTGAGACCAGCCTGGGCAACACGGTGAAACCCCATATCTACAAAAAATTAGTGGACATGATGGCATGTGCTTATAGTCCCAGCTACCCGGGAGGCTGAGGTGGGAGAATCACCTGAGTCTGGGGAAGTTGAGGCTGCAGCGAGGCGTGATTGAGCCACTGCACTTCATTCAGCCTGGGTTATAGAGTAAGGCCCTGTCACAAACAAACAAAAACAAAAAAACACAAAAATGTGGCCAGGCATGGTGGTTCAGGCCTGTAATCTCAGCACTCTGGGAGGCCAAGGCAGGAGGATCCCTTGAGACCAGGAGTTCAAGACCAGCCTGGTCAAAAGAGTAAGATCCTGTCTCTCCCCCCAACAAAAAAAAAACACAACAAAAAACAAAAAGCCAGGTGTGATACACGCCTGTAGTCCCAGTTACCTGGGAGTCTGAGGTGCGAGAATCACCTGAGCCCAGGAATTTGAGGTTGTAGTGAGCTATGACTGTGCCTCTGCACTCCAGCCTGGGCAACAGAGTGAGACCTTGTCGCTAAAAAAATAAAAAACAAAAAAAAAAAGGTAAAAAATAGAAAAACTAGCTCCAGAAAAATCCTGAAATGAGAACAGTAGATGACTGTTGGGCATGGTTTACCCTTTCGATGAAAAAAACCTGTTAGTTTAAATATTTAATTAAAGATTTTAAAATTTTACTTTACTTTTTTAAAGGGAAGATAAAAGAGATGCATCTTGATATACTCTAGGATACTAAGCTCTAGAGGTGAACAGGTGAAATACTCAGATATACCATTCTCACCAGAATACTGGTCAAGCAGTAAACCCCTAGTCCCCTTCCCCACATTGGTAAAAGGTCACAGTTTGGGAGTGAAAAGTAAAGCTTATGAGTGTACGTGTATGCATATACATAATGTACTCATTCATCTTTGGGAAAAATCAAGTTACTATCTATATATATGACTCAAGAAATTAACAGTACCCAAAGTACCTGGGTGTGTAATTCCAAGGAATAAGTACTAATTAATTATATTGGGCTCTAACTGGATGAAGTGTATAAAGAGAAGCAGGATTGTTAGGAGACAGCAGAGACTACCTGTCTATGGGCTGCAGACTGGTAGGATACTGCTCAGTTACTGCAAAAAATTCATACATTCATCTGTATCCCAAGCACTATTACAGATACTTTTGAAATTAAAAACAAATTCTTTCACACTTGAAAAAGCTGAGAACTTGACCACAAAGACAAGTAGTAGAGCCAGTAGTGCCAATACCAGCAAGGTAGAAAGCATCTTGCTGGGGTTTACATTTTTTTTTCTGAGACGGAGTCCCGCTCTGTCGCCCAGGCTGAAGTGCAATGGCAATATCTCGGCTCAGTGCAACCTCTGCCTCCCGCGTTCAAGTAATTCTTCCGCCCCAGCCTGCTGAGTAGCTGGGATTACAGGTACCCGCCATCATGTTGGCTAATCTTCCTATTTTTGTAGAGACGGGGTTTCACCAAGCTGGCCAGGCTGGTCTTGAACTCCTGAACTCAGGTGATCTGCCCGCCTTGGCCTCCCAAAGTGCTGGGATTACAGGCATGAGCCACCATGCTGGGCTTACAGTTTTGATCATTTCCTTCCCTAGGACCATCCAAACAACTAACAAACCTTAATCTGAACCTCTTGCTCACCAAACAGCCTTCTAATTAATAGTCTGGATTTCCATGCAGATTAACCTGAAGAAGAAAATATACTGGTAATGCTGACAGAAGCACTACTCAACTTTCACAGTAAATTAATAATCTGGCATTCGGATTTATTCAGTCTCTGCAAACATCATTAGCATATATAACCTGAGCTTATTTTATGTGAATCTACAAAAACAAAATTTCTGAGTTCTCAAAGTTGAGGCCACAAGCACTGTATTTCAGTAATGTAAACGATGCCTTGTAAGATCTCTGGGTAGTACCACTCTTACTCCCTAACTTATCCCCTTTCACATAAAGACGCTATGTAAGATAGTACAAAGAGTTTTACAAATATTCTGGATTAGCATTACAAAACAATTGCCAAGTTTTTTTTAAAGAAAAAAATCCCCCTGCTTCCCCCCCAAAACCAAGGGTGTGTCTAGCTCAGGGAAGGTAGAAGTTGTTCAGGGTAGACAATCAGATAAAATAAGATGCAAATACAATATATAAATCATAAGTTACTTATTTTTAAAAAAGTTTTCAATTTTACTATACATATATCTGAAGTTAAGTTTCAAATGTATCTGTTGGGAGAAAAGCTGAGTGTTGGGAGAGACGCTGAGGCAGGGCTTGCCTGTTGGCTAGATTTGCTGGCTCCTTGCTTCTAGCACTCCCATTATCTCAAGTAGCCCTATGTTTCCCATTCACTTGATACACCGTTTCCTTTCAACCCCCACATCTCACCACCTGTTTCTTTCTTTGATCACCAATAAACAGCATAGGCTCCCAGAGCTCAGGGCCTTCACAGCCTCCACACTAGCCATGGCCCCCTGGTCCCACTTTCTCTCTCAAACTGTCTTTTTCTCATTCCTTTGACTCCACCAACTCATCGCCCCCAAGACCTGGTGTTGGGTCTGATCACCCCAACATGTATCTTTTTATTGTACAAGGCAGTGATTTAGTTTCTTATTGTTGAAACTGCAAAAAAAAAAAAAAAAGAAAGAAAAAGAAAAAGAAAAAAATCAAGTCTGGCTGTGAGCAGTAATTTCTACTAATTAAAATTTAATAATTACTATTAAGTTATATTTTTAATTTTGCAAGTAAAGAAGAAAAAGATGAACATACCTGAGAGAAACAGCCAAAGAAATGAACAGGTAGTCCAAGGCAAAGAAATGAAAGATTTTTGATTGAAGAAAAGCAATTTTTAAAAAAGCAGCATTTTTGAACTAGATCCAATGGCACGTGCCTATAGTCCCAGTTACTTAGGAGGCTATGGCAGAAGGATTCCTTGAGCCCAGGATAAGTCCAGCCTGGGCAACATAATGAGATCTTGTCTCTTAAATAAATAAATAAATAAAACATTTTTTTTCATTGGCAAGGACAGAAGATAACTTTGCCAAGTGCAAGGAGGGCTCAGCAAATGTACACTCTCATAAACTGTTGTGAAAAATGGTCCAAACTCTTTGGAGGTCAGTTTACCAGTATGTATCAAAAGCCTTATACTGAATATATCTTTGATCCAGGAAGACCACTTAGAGAAAGTTTATCCTAAAGAAAAAACTACAACATATATCAAAGTGTTGTTTTAAAAGACTGAAAAACTGTACACAGTAGAACTGGCTGTGTTAAATGGAAATATAGTACATTCAATAAAATCAGAAATGTCCTTATTGGCAGCAAAGAGGATAATGATATTTTAAGTGAAACAAAAAAGTAGACCATAAAATGGTATGCACAGTATGATCTGATTTTTAGTTAAAATAAGAAAAAGGAATACCTTATCCATTTTGCGGTAACTACTTGCCAGGCAATGTGGAAAATACACTTTTAAAAGTTTGGAAGGTTATACACCAAATGTTAACAGTAAATAGTAATTTATTGGTGGCTAGTTTTCATATTTTTGCTTATCTGTATTTTGTCCTCTATGAATATGTATTAATATTTATTTTTAAAATATAAACAAAATCTATGTGCTAGGACCTATATATGTGGGAAATGTGACTCTTTGAGACCAATCTTACTGTACTCTGCACTGTAGAAATTTTTCTGCAACATTTAGAGGACTCAGCACTTTGGGAGGCAGAAGCCAGGTGGATCACCTGAGGTCAGGAGTTCGAGACCAGCCTGGCCAAATGGTGAAACCCCATCTCTACCAAAAATACAAAAATTAGCCAGGCATGGTGGTGCACACCTATAATCCCAGATACTTGGGAGGCTGAGGCAGGAGAATCGCTTGAACCTGGGAGACAGAGGTTGCACTGAGCCAAGATTGCGCCACTGCATTCCAGCTTGGGCGACAGAGTGAGACTCTGTCTCAAAAACAAAGCAAAACAAAAAAAGGAAATTTTTCCGCAACATTTAAATTCACCATTTGCAGAACGTACATTTCATTTATCTCCTTTCTAAGTACAATATTACACATGGTAAGAAAGCAGCTGCATATAACTTACTGCCTAGGTAGAGGTACAAAATATACAGTAATATAGTTTGGATGTTTATCCCGTTCAAATTTCATGTTGAAATGTAATCCCCAATGTTGGAGGTGGGACCTGTTGGGAGGTGTTTGGGTCACGGGGGGAGATTCTTCGTGAATGTCTTGGTGCTGTCCTTGTGATGATGAGTGAGTTTTTGCTCTGAGATCACGGAGGATGTGATTCATGTGGCACCTCCCCACTCTCTCTTGTTCCTGCTCTCGCTGTGTGATGTGCCTGCTTTCCTACCCTCCCTATGATTGTAAGCTCCTTGAAGCCCTCAGCAGGAGCAGATGCTGGCACCATGTTTCCTGTACAGCCTGCAGAACACTGAGCCTAAACAAACCACTTTTCTTTATAAATTACCCATGCTCAGGTATTCTTTAATAGCAATGCAAGAATGGACTAACACATATAGAATAATACATGAGCTAAACTGTAACCGTAAAAAAATTAAGGCTGGTATTGTACAGCTAGCTTATTTTTAGTGGTTGGTCTTTTCCTCCCATCACAGGATTATAAAAGTATTCCACTGGGCTTTGGGTACTTACCCCACCCTAGTCCTAAAAAATAGTAATGGCTATTATTATGGAGTCCTAAAAAGATATTTGTTATGATTTCATACCAAATACCTTGCCAAAAATTTTAAATGGCTACTAAAGAGCTAAAAAGTATACAATCAAATCAAATAAATAAATAACCCTTACCAAAAGGAAGACATATGCTAACCAAGACCGCTGATACAGAATTGACAGACCAAATCTGGGCCTAGGAGTCATGGCAGCAAGAGCAAAATGGAACAAGATATGTACACAGTTCTCATTCGCAGAAAATCAGGAAATGTATCAAAGTTTTTAGAACAAAGACTTTTCTTGCTTTAAATTAAAAGGCAATTCTTAAGTTTGCTTTGGCAGTGCATAAGCAAAAATTATATTATACAGCCCCAGCACAAGAGTGACACACATGCACACATTTATTCCCCATGCTAAGGATTTCAGAGTGCCTCAGTGTGATCTCATCGACTAATTGTTAGTTGTAAGGGGTAAATGAAAAAATTAGGTTATCAGCCAAATGAAATAAAAACACTCACATAAGACATTTCTGCCAATCATTGCCAAAAATGGTACACAATAGTGAGGATGACCAAATAACTTATCCAAACTGGAATACTTTTCATAATGAAAGGGGATACTATTATTTTTGCTGGGCAGCAGGTAATGTGGTCGCCCTAGTTATCAACCTGACAGCAAATGGTAAAGGCAGAAAGTAAAAGGATAAAATGGTCCATTTATTTCCATAAGAAATTAAATAAAAGGAACAGTTAACATTTACTGAGGTTGAAACAGGAAGTTTTCCTTTGGTAAAGATTAATTTATCCCAACCAGATAAGGTTAGTTGACTTAGCACAGTTGGCTTTAAAAAGATACCTGATAAAGTATGGGACTAAAGTAGGAATGTAAAGGTGAAAGCACCTGGCCACTTAAAATCAGTTCAACTGTGCAAGTCTTCATGAACCTGAAGGTGTAAATAAATTTGACATGGAAAGTGTTATACAATTAAGGAGATAAGATTTTTTAAGTCTAGATATTGGTAAGTGAGCTCCCAATTTGCAACAAATGGTGTAAGTCTAAGACTTATGGCTTAGTGTATCTGATGCCAAGTCCTACCAAAATTATAGTCTGGATTACTAGAAGAAATGCAACTAGAAAAAAAAAATAATAAGCAACCAAATAATTAAGAACTAGCATTGACAGAATAAGTCATATCATCTAATACTCAATTTCATCTTTTTTTTGATAGGACTAGTATGTTGTTAATATACTACAGACTATATGTTGTACGATTTCCAAAAAGTTCTTGACCAAATATCCTATAGAAGCTTTGGGGATCATGGTCAAACACATAATTGAAAGATGTTGGCTATAAAGATCAAATGTAAAGCCTGGATGCCCATCTGCCTCATTCCTACAAAAAGCTATTAGTCACCTGCTGTGAAGATAGAGAAAGAAAATTAATAAAAGACAGACTTCATTGTAACTATCTGAGATCATGAGATATTGTCCAATGGGCTGTTTCTCTTTAAGTATCTCTAATTCCTTTAGCCATTCACTGTGTTTAGGGTGTCTAGACTTTTGTTGAGACATTCTGGTGACCATTCCTCTAGACTAACTTTGTCAATTCTTCCTTTAAAACTTGGTTGCCTTTAATGTAATAGATGTGGCTGGACTCATTCACAGTACAGGAGAGAAATATTTGCCATAAACAAAACACCAAGCATATAATTCAGTTAATTTTTTAACGGTCATTTTATTGTTTTATACTAAGTTGACAGATGTTTTCTCAGAACTGGGTCAAATCTTCTTATCGCTTGTGTAGTTGATTTTTCTAAAGTTAAATGTAGTTTATTATATTCTAGTTAATACAACTTTTATTTTAAGCTTGGTTTTTTGTTTTTGAGACAGGGCCTCGCTTTCATCACCTAGGCTGGAGTGCAGTGGTTCTGATGGCTCGCTACAGCCTTGACATCTTGGGCTCAGGTGATGCTTCCAACTCGGCTTCCTGAGAAGCTGGGACCACAGACACTTGCCACCACAACCAGCTAATTTTTTATATTTTTAGTGGAGACGGGTTTTCGCCATGTTGCCCAGCCTGGTCATGAACTCCTGGGCTCAAATGATCCGTCTGTCCTGGCCTACCAAAGTGCTGGGATTTCAAGTGTGAGCCACCATGTCCCACCAAGCTTAATGTTTTTTAAAATGTCATTTGCTATTTTATTCTGTTTTCTCCTAGGTTAACAGACCAGGGAGACCTGAAAACTATCTTTGGATAATGAAAAGCTCCCACAAAATATAAAACTCATCTGGAGGCAGAACTGGAACCAACAGATAAAATGGAATCAGGACTTTGGCTCACTAAAAAGAGAAAAATTAGTTATAGATAAAGTTGTCCATCAATGGAATAGGTTATCTCACAGAATGTACAGTGCAGAGATTCCTGATATCAGAAGCATTCTTTAGAAATATGGTGGAGTCAGACAGTTAGATGAGATCACCTGTGATCTAGTAAGTCAAGTAATGCTATGATAATGAACCCTTAAAACTTATTGGATTAACAGAAAGACTTTTGTCTTGGTTGCACCACACATTTGTTACCACTCAGGAGACAAGCACAGAAGTTAGTAAACTAGGGCCTGTGGCCTGTTTCTGTATGTCCCTTGTACTAAGAACGATTTTCATATTTATATTTATTATCTGCCTTCCATGTCATGACCCAGAGACTCAGGAAGCTTTAAGTTTGGGGTTCCTGGCTTCTTTCTGTAAGTGGCTCTGCCTTCTTAACATACAGCCTCCACAACAGTCTCTCCTCACACTCCAGAATGAGTCACCTGGTACCACCTAAGTACAACGGGACTGGGAAGTATACTGTTCCAGATGCCCAGAAAGCAGAACTGAGTACAGATAAGCACCTTAAGTCTCTACCACAACTTGTATATTTTTTATTCTTATCCAAAGATTCTACGATTCTAAATATTTCAACTCTAATTTTCATTTTTAGTGCAAATTTTAGTGAAATGGTTTACATGAAAGATTCAGAAAGAGCCTATAATCCTAGCACTTTGGAAAGCTGAGGCGGGCTGATCACGAGGTCAGGAGATTGAGACCATCCTGGCCAACATGGTGAAACCCCGTGTCTACTAAAAACACAAAATTTAGCCAGGTGTGGTGACGCGCACCTATAGTCCCAGCTACCCGGGAGGTTGAGATGGGAGAATCACTTGAATTAGAGAGGCAGAGGCTGCTGTGAGCAGTGATAGCACCATTGCACTCCAGCCTGAAAAAAGATGCAGAAAGAAATGTGTCAAAATATCATGGATGGTGGTAAAGTAAAAATGCTTTATGGTTGAGTTAGACCTGAGACAAAGGGAATCTAAGTATCACCTGCAGCATGTTTAAATTCTTTGGTTTACACAGTGTTCAATTTTTAGTATGCTCACAATGTCACTAATAAACCCTAAAAACTTGAAATTTTAAACATTTTCCACTTAGTTTAGAGTGGAAAAATCCTGCAGAAACATATATACAGGTGCCGACCCTGTAAACAAAGACCAAGTGATTTCCATGCCATCACTGCAGGGAAAATTTGTCATTTGGTCATTTCAAAATCTCAACCCTCTCACTGAATTGATTTAGTAAGTTATGGAACAGATGCAAACTGAATTATACATAATGATAGTGAAATATTTAAAAGTTTTGGTCAACTCTTATCTACTGGGCAGAGCATAAATTAAGAGTAATTCTTTTTCCAGTTAACCGAATGTTTCATTACTTAGACGAATTTATTACTAAGAGAAAGCTATAATCAGCTCCACATTCCAAAAACATAAAGAGCTCTGCCAGGGCACACTTCAAACATTCATGGAGACAGACAGGTCCTTAAATCAACTAGTGATAAGAGACAACCAACCACTAAACAATTGCCTAAAATATTGAATTGCAGACAGTAATAAATAGTTGGATCCTACTGCAGGAAGGAGGGAAATGAGATGGTCCGAGGGGCTCGGCACAAGTATCTAATAATTGATAATACAGAGATTAAGGCATATAAATATACTTATAGTCAAGAGTTGATATTTCAAAAGCAACAAAAATAATATAAATGAGAAGAAATGCAGGATGGACCTGGTGATTTTCTACTATCCCAAAATATCTCAGGGGACAAAATAACAATTTAGTAAGGAATGCAAGATGGTAATACATTTTGTAGGCCAAGCATAGTGACTCATGCCTGTAATCCCAGCACTTTGGGAAGGTGAGGTGGGAGGATTGCTTGAGCCCCGGAATTTGAGACCAGTCTCAACATGGTGAGAACCTACTTCTACAAAAAAATTTAAAATTAGCTGGATGTGGTGGCATGCACCTATAGCCCCAGCTGTGTGGGAGGCTGACATGGGAGGATCACTTGAGCCGGGGAGGTCGAGACTGCAGTGAGTTGTGATCATGCCACTGCACTCCAGCCTGGGTGACCAAGCGAGGCGCTGTCGCCAACAACCACACACACACACACACACACACATACACACACACACACACACTTTGCGGAATCATAAATACCAGTGATAAGGTATTTTACTTTTAAGATTTCGTAAAACAATTTTAAAGTTAAGATAGGCTAAAAAGTAGTAACCTTTTACACTTTTTAAATTACATTTTGACTTTCAGAGAAGAAAATCCTTAAGGAATCCTAAAAGGAAGCCGATTATCATTTTAAAAGTTTAAAAATACGTTTAACCACCTTAGAAACAAAATACTGACCAAATCACCACGAAATATGTACAGAAACCTTTGTTTGATAAAAATTTTAAGTTGCCAAGACAGTACTGAAATGTTCATCCCTAAATCTCCCCAAACTACATTTTCTGTACTCAGTCTATAATAACATACACATTAATAAATGGCTCAACTGCCACAGCTCCAAAGATGTTCAATAAAATTTTTAACTGTTGGATTACTGGCTACTCATTTCTTTAGCTCCCATTCCAAGGTAGTGATAAAACAATGACAATAAAGACTAACACTTAAATGCCATATGCTCGGTGAGTGCCAAGTACATTTACATGGATTAAGCCATTTAATCCTCAAAATAACCCACTAAGACAGGTTATTTATTATAAGACATTTACTCTCATTTTACAAATGGGAAAACAACAGCAAGCAAGGTTTGTAAAACTCCCCAATATCTTAAAGATATTAAATATAGGAGGCAGGATACTGATCAAGTTATTCCAAATTTAGATAGCTGTGCTGTCTATTAAGTTAGCTACCAGCCACAAACGGCTATTTAGTATTAAATAAAATTAAAAATTCAGTTCTTTAGTTACACTAGACACATTTCAACTGCTCAGCAGGCATATATGGCTAGTGGCCACCATGTTGAGCAGTACAGATATGAAACAATTCCATCACTGTATAAATCTCTATTGGAGGGTACCAATGTGTGAAAACTGATGTTTTCATATCAGCTGCTTATGATGTGTACTTAAAGAACTGGCATTACACTTGAACCAATTAATCTATAACTCAATATTTCTAATGTTTTATTGTTATTTTTCTCCTAACTCATTATCATTTATCATTATCCACCGTATCTCTTAAAATACGTACTTCTCTAGCCCTGTGGGCTCCATGCAACTCAAAGAATTACATAGTTTTAATGTATTCTAAGATCTGATGTCATTCCTTTGTACATGGGCCCATGTTTTTTGTTCAACGTATATTAACTACACTTACTACCCTCTATTATTTTTGTCTCTTGAATGCCTTGTTCCTCCACCTCTCCTGGTAATAATACCACTCAATGTAAGCAGCCTTGCCTGGCACTTAAGTTCCACTTCCAGCCCCAGGGGTGAGAACATGACCTAGACATGAACTATACTCCAGTCTCTGGCCACAATTCAGTGTTGAACATGTAACTTAAGCTGGGTCATTCAGAATATGCCATATGATCTTCCTTGCCACTGGCTCATTACTATTGGGATCAAGAGCCATAAGGACCAAGTAAGTCAGGATTTACAGCAACCAATTTTTCCTGGCAACATGAATGCAGTTGACTACAGAATACCTGTGGAGAAGAAATAAGACTCGGATTATACCACCTAAGACCTGAACCTGGCTGCTGCTTAACTTCTGGACCTGGCATTCAGATGAGTTTAGTAAATTCCCCCACTCGCTGAGTTTGTATGCTTTGGATTTGTATCACTTACAATTTAAAGTGCAGGAGCAGAATAATCAGAGATAAAGAGTTTTAAGCCCCTTGGTATAGTATGGGAAGAAAAAGATACAAAGGATATACTTATGTTAAATATGGACAGTAAAAAGAAAAAAAAAAGTAAAATTAGTAGAGGAAAAAAACAGCAATAAACTAACAACAAAATACTTCCTTAAGGTTACTAAATTGCTAATTACCACTGTAGAATAAGTAGAACCATAAGGGCACTTACCCTAGAATTCTAGATCTGGATCTTCGTAGAGGTTCAAAAGTCACTGATTAAGAAAGAAAAAAGGCTGCAAGATCCTACATTTCAGTCTTCATCAGAGAATCTAAGTAGAGGAATTTTAATGTTTTTTTTTTTTTCTATATGAATTCTAGTAAGTGTTGCTTCAAAATGACAGTTTTGGG
>NW_012110252.1:927173-995302 GCF_000951045.1 Mandrillus leucophaeus
GTTTTCAAGGTTCATTCACATTGGAAAACGTAACAACACCTCATTCCTTCCCTCCCCTCCACCCCCGCCCCCTGCTTGGGACAGGGTCTTGTTCCGTTGCACAGGTTGGAGTACAGTGGCAAGATCATGGCTCACTGCAGCCTCAACCTTCTGGGCTAACGTGATCTTCCTGCCTCAGCTTCCCATGTAGCTGGGACCAGAAGTGTATGCCACCATGCCCAGCTAATTTTTTTTTTATTTTTATTTTTGTAGAAATTACGTTGTCCAGGCTGGTCTCAAACTCCTGGCCTGAAGCACTCCTCCTGCCTTGGCCTCCCAAAGTGCTAGGATTACGCCTAGCTTTTCACTGTTTTTTATTGTCATACAATATTCTACTGCATGGATATACCACATTTTGCTTATCCATTCATCAGTTGACGGATATTTGGGTTGTTTCTACTTTTTCACTATGATAAATAATGCTGCTATAAATATCCGTGTACAAGTTTTGCTTGGTCATATTTTCATTTCCGTTAGTTATATACCTAGGAGTGGAATTCCTGGGTCATATGGTAACTCATGTTTACTTATTTAAGTGTTTAACAAATTGAGGAACTTCCGGACTCTCCAAAACGACCACACCTTTTCAATTCCTACTGGCAGTATATGAGGATTCCAATTTATCTACATCCTTTTCAACTGTTGTTATTATCTGATTTTATAATTATAGACATTATAGACACAGTG
This sequence comes from Mandrillus leucophaeus, assembly GCF_000951045.1. NCBI lineage: Eukaryota > Metazoa > Chordata > Mammalia > Primates > Cercopithecidae > Mandrillus > Mandrillus leucophaeus. Next base: position 927,900 of record NW_012110252.1, read on the forward strand.
GTATCTCACTATGGCTTTGATTTGCATTTCCGTCATGACAGATGATATCTATTTTACCTTTTTTTTTTTTTTTTTGAGATGGAGTCTTGCTCTGTCGCCCAGGCTGGAGAGCAGTGGCGCCATCTCGGCTCACTGCAGGCTCCGCCTCCTGGGTTCACGCCATTCTCCTGCCTCAGCCTCCCGAGTAGCTGGGACTACAGGCACCCGCCACCACGCCCGACTAATTTTTTGTATTTTTAGTGGAGATGCGGTTTCACTGTGTTAGCCAGGATGGTCTATTTTACTTTTAAGTTTACTACTGTATGTCACAGCAGGAATGTGTGTCATCGAAACAAAAGAAGTTTGCCTATTTGCTAGGACAGAACGGACATGGACCACTTAGCAGTAGTTTGCGAGGGTTTCTGTGACAAAGTATGACAAACTGGGTAGCTTAAACAACAAAAATTTATCTTTGCACAGTTCTGACGGTAAAATCAAGGTGTTGGCAGGGGTGGTTCCTTATGATGGTCAAGTAGGATCTGTTCCAGGCCTCTATACTTGGCTTGTCAATGGCCATTTTCATGTTCATGTGGCATTTTTCCTGTATGAATAACTGTCTCCAAATTTCTCCTTTTTATAGACATCAGTTATTAATACATTGAAACAAGGGCCCACCCCTAATCCACAGCTTGATGAGAATGCAAAATGGTATAGCCACCTTAGAAAACTGGCAGTTTCTCAAAAGGTTAAACATAGTTATCATATGCCCCAGCAAGTCTACTCCTAGACATACAACCAAGAGATATGAAAACATACATCCACATAAAAACTTGTCCAAGAATGTTTACAGCAGTGATGCTCACAATAACCAAAAAACAGAAACAACCCAAATATCCATCAACTGAATGCATAAGTTATATATCCATTCAAACGCATATTATTCAGAAATAAAAAGGAATGAAGTACCGATTCATGCTACAACATGGATGAATCCCAAAAACATTAAGCTAAAAAAAGCATCCAGTTGCAAAATACCACATACTATATGATTACATGTATATGGAATGTCCAGAATAGGCAAATCTATAGAGACAGAAAAGTATATTAGTGGTTGCCGAGGACTGGGGAAGAGGGAGAATGTGGAAGGGACTGCTAATGGGTATGGGGTTCCTTTTTGGAGAGATGAAAATGTTCCATAATTAGATTATTGTGACAGTTGCATAACTGTGAATATATAAAAACTGAATGAACTGTATACTTTAATAGGGTTAATTTTATGGTACGAGAATTATATCTCAATACAGTTGTTTAAAAAACCAGCAGAGGCTGGGCCCTGTGGTTCATGCCTGTAATCTCAGCACTTTGGGAAGCCGAGGTGGGCGGATCACCTGAAGTCAGAAGTTCGAGACCAGCCTGGCCAACATGGCGAAACCCTGTCTCTACCAAAAATACAAAAATTAGCCGGGCGTGGTGGCTCACACCTATAATCCCAGCTACTTGGGAGGCTGAGGCAAGAGAATAGCTTGACCTGGGAGGTGGAGGTTGCAGTGAGCTGCGATTGTTCCACTGCACTCCAGCCTGGGTGACAGAGCGAGATACCGTATCAAAAACAAACAAACCAACAAAAAACACACACAAAACCCCCAGCAGAACAGCAGAATATTAACATTGGCCACTTTCAGCATGATTCATATAAGTCAGGTTATATACAAACTTGTAAAAAAAAATCACATTTTGAAACCTCCTTATAGAAATTTATAACAGTGCTTGATCGAGAGCATCAGCTTGACTGACATTCAAATATTTTGATGCTCCTGAATCCCTGATTTCTGCAACTGCTACACATCTCAATTCCTGCCTACTCCTCTTTCCATGGTGATGACTTGGAAACATTATTATCTGGATCTGTTGAAATTTTGTACAAATCACTGCTGTTTGGCTTTTGCCAGAATATATTTATTGTGATCCTAAAAAGCACAAATGTCACTTTATAAAAAAGGAACCGAGGGTTGTACTTCATTTGAGTATGAAATATACTGAGTTTCCTCCCATTTGGCTGAACTTTAGTTCAGAAAGACTCGTTCAAATATTTAAGCAAACATAATCTAGATAACCAAGAAATCTATTCATAGAATGGATGCCAAGCAATATTAGAGCCAGGCACGGTGCCTCATGCCTGTAATCCCAGCACTTTGGGAGGCCAAGGCAGGTAGACCAGTTGAGTTAAGGAGCTCAAGACCACCCTGGGCAACACAACGAGACCCTGTCTCTACAAAAATTAACCGGATGTGGTAGCACATGTCTGTGGTCCCAGCTATTAAGTAGGCTGAAGTAGGTGGATCTCTTGAGCCCAAGAGGGTGAGGCTGCAGTGAGCTATGATCATGCCACAGCACTCCAGCCTGGGCAACAGAGTGAGGGACTGTCTCTGAGGAAAAAGAAAAAGCAATGTTAACAACAAACTACCTATCAAACTGTTCTGCTTCACAAAATTTACTTCATTTAAAAATATATCCGGGTTGCAAAATGAGTAAGAAATTACAACTTTCTAAAAACTCTACTTTTTCAAGTCATTACAGTGTAGGAAGTCAACTCACACTGCAGTGCCAATGATGACCTGGGATTTTAAGAACCAATATCTCTATCAACTTCCTCCAAAGCCACCCTTAATTAATATGCAATCTAAATAAATATAGTATTTTTGCTATCAAAAAAGTACCTAGGGTCAACTATCAGATTGTCACTCTCAAGTTACTCATTAGAAATTCTGAAGCTATGACTGGTTGACTTAGTCTATAGTGTGAAGAATTTAAATTCTGGATTAGGCCGGTGTGGTGGCTCATGCCTGTAATCTCAGCACTTTGGGAGGATGAGGCGGATGGATCACTTGAGGTCAGGAGTTCGAGACCAGCCTTTCCAACATGGTAAAACCCCGTCTCTACTAAAAAGACAAAAATGAGCCAGGCGCGGTGGTGTGTGCCTATAATTCCAGCTATTTGGGAGAGTGAGCTGGGAGAATTGCTTGAACCCGGGAGGCAGAGGTTGCAATGAGCCGAGATCACGCTAATGCACTCCAGCCTGGGCGAGAGAATAAGACCCTGTCCCTCCCCGCCCCATCAAAAAAGAAAAAAGAATTCTGGATTAGGTCAAGCCATAAGTTAAAAGAGATGTAGGTATGCTTTCATAATTATTATAGCATATATTTTATTATTAAATCTTACAATGCTGAAAGCAAAATCCCTTGCACAGTAGACACAAAAACTTTACTAAATAAACTGAAATTATTTTTCATTTATATGATGGACAATTTATGCTAACTTTTCAATTTTGCAATTAGACTCTAAGCAGCTCATGTTAATTTATGATACAGTCAAATACTAGCATCAACAAACGAGCTATCATTTTCATATTAAAATAAACATTTGCCTTCAAGGTAATACTGAGTTAAACAAAATCTGAAGTTTAATGAATCAGATAATGAAAACAACTCTCAAATCAGTTTACAATAATTTTTGACATTTCACTCAAAAAATTTAGAAAGCTCTAGAACCAGAAAGAAACCAGAAAGATACACCCCCGATCTCAAACAGCAATCACTCTAGGAATTCCATTTGAAAAGATTCTCCAAAGGCCTCACAATGTAAAAGGAGAAAACTATAAATTATATACGACTTTGCTAATGTGAGTTTGAAATAACTATCAGTGCTCACATGCAACTCAACGTGATTTAACTTTTAATGCACACTCAATTATTTGGTAATATCTTAATTACTTGGCATAATCAAAGAATGAGTATATTTTCTAGATGACTGTTGCACTGTTTTTTGTTTTTTTTAAATTCTTTTACAAACAAAATACCAGGGTGCAATACAACAACCTTGGCAGTTTTTTCTTTTAGTAGGTACAAGGACAATTCATCCTATGGTAAATGGTCCTGAATAGTTTTAAACTACTTAATACCTTTTATAGTTCTCTTTCCTTCTTTGATTTTAGTTATCAGTTTTTGCTGCTAGAGCAGCTACAGCGGGCAGCCTCTCCCACTTCTAATTTTGTTTCTAATTTTCTATGAGAAAAAACAAACCTGTCAGTCTGCCTGCATCTCCTACTAACCTACTGTCATCGCATTGGCTAGATAAAAGTGTTAATGATAGAACGGCAGGGAATCACTACTCTGTGCCTATGATCTTAAAACTATGATCAATGATGATCAATCAGCCACCTGTCCATAAATGAACTTACAAATTTGGATTACATGGTATAGGTCCCTTGTCCACTGGTGGATGGATTTATTTTTTTCTTAACCTTCATGACTTCAGTAAATACGGAAGGTCTTCTAAGTACATAGTTGCTGTAAGCAACTAACAATTCTAAGAACATTACAAAGTCTGAACAAAATATAGAGTAGAATTGTAGTATGCCTGACAAGCTATCCATTTTGAAAATTTCCCCAATAAACCCATTTAATGTTGGGGATAAAGGCATATTAATTGACTTGATTCCTAAAATGATTTATACTTGATACAAGCATAAAGTTGAACTTTTATAAATGACATAAGATGATAAGCCCTTTCTAAAATTACAGTATAGGTGTTAATTGCTAATGAAGTGTTAATTGCTAATGAAGTACAAGTGATACAAACTTCATTTAAGTCAATTCTCTTAAACTGCCACCTATTTTACCACTGGGTTCTCCATTTCAGTAGCAAGATAAAAGCAACAAAAACATGGTAGAGCAGCTGTATGAAAGCTGCTTGCCTAAGAAAAGACATAAAGAAATTTCCATATACTACAAATAAAACTTAAATGCTAGACTAAAAACACGCTTTATCCTTTCCTTGCTTTAATTAAGTATCAAAATCAGCATTCATTAAAAAGAAAATAAACACAAAAAGCTGTGGAGTGTGTAAAAAAATATTTCGTGTAACACAGAATGACAACCAAAAAATTTCATTTGTAATTTATCATATGGACTTAACAAAACTTCAGCTGGAAAAGACATTCCAGATCATGAAAAGAAGATTTTAAACTTGGGTCTTATTGAACATAAACTGTCATTCTAAAAGCTATGAGAAGTAGAACTGACAATAACCTTTACCAAAGAACAAACAAAAATTTATAACTACAAAAGTTACACATCTTTGTGTCAAGGGTAATTCATATGTAATGTATTCTTATTTAAATGAGGTGAAAATCAAACATACAATTGACCATTATAAAGGTACAATTTAGTAGTATTTAGTCTATTCACAATGTTTGTCTCTACCAGCTATCTAGTTTCAAAACTTTTTCATTACCCTGTAAAACACCCATTCCCATTTAAGGAATAACTATTTTTCCCTTCCCCCAACTCCTGGTAAACTCTAACCTGTTTTCTGTCTCTGGATTTGCCCATTGTAAATATATCATATAAAATGAACTATATAAGCTGGGCATCCCTTGAGCCCAGGAGTTCCAGTTCAGCCTCAGCAATAGAGCAAGACCCTCCAGGTTTTTTTTTGAGGCGGAGTTTCGCTCTAGTCGCCCAGGCTGGAGTGCAATGGCGCAATCTCAGCTCACTGCAACATCGACCTCCCGAGTTCAAGGGATTCTCCTGCCTCAGCCTCAGCCTCCCAAGTAGGTGGGATTACAGGCACCCGCCATCACACCCAGCTAATTTTTGTACTTTTAGTAGACACAGGGTTTCATCAGTTGACCAGGATGGTCTAGAACTCCTGACTTCAGGTGATCCACCTGCTTCAGCCTCCCAAAGTGCTGGGATTATAGGCGTGAGCCAAGACTCCATTTTTTTTAAAAAAACAAACCAAACCAAAACAAAACCATACAATATGTGTTCTTTAAAATTAAATGACTTCATATGCTGCATATGCATATAAATGCACTCTAGGAAAGATACATACTTAATTACACCTAATTAATATAAACACCTACTTACCTAAAGTCGATTAAGAGTTAAAAAGGTTAATTCTAGTTTCAATACAAATGTTGAAAACTTTTTTAAAAAGGAGATGACTTTAAATAATCTTCTTCCTGCTCTTATTACTGAGAACAAGAAATCATAAAAAGTTTGACAGTATTAAATTGACTGAATTTTGTATTAACAAAATTTCAAAACCTAGGAATAAAGAAATGTAGGACTAAGAAGTAGATTATTGTGCACTGCATGTTAGCAGGTATTACTTATTTGAAGATTTAAAACATTCTTAAATTACTAAATAGAGACAATACCAGAAGCCATAAACAGAAAGGAAAAATTAACTGTGTATTTATATAATAAAATACTATTCTGTAATAAAAATATTCATATGTGCAATAAAATGGATAAATCTGAAAAACATGTTGAGTGGAAGAAGCCCTACACAGAGTATATACTTTATAATTTCATTTAGGTAAATCCTAGAACAGGAAAAGAATCGGACATTTTGGTTGCTGCCTCTTGAGGTATGGTGCAGGGGGAGCGACGACTGGGAAGGAAAATGAGGGAACTTTCTTGGGTGACAGCAATGTTCTGTATCTCGATGGACGTACGGGTTGTAGAGATGTATACAATTTGTCAAAAACTAACTGAATGACGTATTTATGATTTGTGCATTTTTCCGAATGCATATGTACCTTTAAAAAGCAATCAAACATTGAAATCTAGTTAAGGATATGCGTACCCAAGTGTTTAGGGGGTGATGTATACTATTATAATACCTGCAACTTAATTTACAATGCATAAAACATGGATTAATATGGGAGAAAGCAAAAAGAACAAAAGGTTAACAACTGTAAAATTGAGTAATTCATCAAATTTTGTGTACATTTGGAAAATTTCAAAATAAAATGAAATATCAGATTGGCAACAGATCTCTCAACAGCAATCTAGATGTTAGAAGATACCAGAGATACGTCTAAGTACAAAAGGAACATGATTCTGTACTTAGCATTCTATGCATCAATCAAGTCTGATGTCAGAAAAAAGACTTCAGGCCGGGGAGGTGGCTCACGCCTGTAATCCCAAAACTTTGGGAGGCCAAGGCGGGTGGATCATGAGGTCAGGATATCAAGACCATCCTGGCCAACATGGTGAAAGCCCGTCTCTACTAAAAATACAAAAATAGGCTGGGTGTGGTGGCGCGTGCCTGTAGTCCCAGGTACTCGGGAGACTGAGGCAGGAGAATAGCTTGAACCCAGGAAGCAGAGAATGCACTGAGCTGAGATCGTGCCACTGCACTCCAGCTTGGCGACAGAGACTCCGTCTCAAGAAAAAAGAAAAGAAAAGAAAAAAGACTTCAGACATGTAAGTTCTCAGAAGGTTTATTTCCTAAGCAACCTTCCTCGGGAAAATATCTCAGACTATTACCTAGACAAATGAATGTAAAAAACAAGAGAAGGATCCAGAAGATCCAGCAAACAGTTGATTCAACCTAGTAGGGCAGTGAAGGAATGAGACCTGTGAGCAGGACATAAGATTCCAGGAGAAAATCTCATGGAAACACAGACTGGATAATCTTGAGGATTGCTGATGGTGCACTATTGTTTGTCAACCAGAAAAAAAAAAAAAGAAAAAAAAAGGCAATTAGAAACTCCAGAAAAAAAAAAAAAAAATTCGAGGACAGTCATGCTTCTAATGTGTAACAAGTAACAATGTGGCATAATTCTGATAAACTGATGGAAGCATCAAAAAAATCCATTTGATTTTTGGTGCTAGAAACATTCTCTTCAAGTAACTCATGAATCCTGATAATAAAACAGAGGATGAGAATGATAGTCAAATGCAGACCCACCATACTGATTTCTATGTGTATGTACTGTTTTGATTTTTTTAAATACTACTTGAGAAAAAGTTCTAAAAAATTAGTTTTAGAAATGTAGTTCTACACAGGCTCAGTTTCTTATCCCATGCCTACCACCAAAATGTTTATAATTTGTCAAGCATACTGAACAATATGATAAGTGTTTCAGTTCAAAAGATAGAGAAGTTATCAAAATTACTTGAGATAAAACCAATCCGACCATCCTCTTTCTCAACTTATCAAAATGATCTTAAAGAAAGGTTTTTAAAATGTCCTTCAAAACATTTCTTGGCAGGGCGTGGTGATTCATGGCTGTAATCCCAACATTTTGGGAGGCCAGGAGTTTGAGACCAGCCTCGACAACATGGCAAAACTCCATCTCTACTAAATACAAAAATTAGCCAGGCGTGGTAGCACACACCTATAATCCTGGCTACTCAGGAGGCTGAGGCAGGAGAATGTCCTGAATCTGGGAGGTGGAGGTTGCAGAGAGCCAAGATAGTGACACTGCACTCTAGCCTAACCATTTCTTTTCTGTGGTCAAACCATCCTGAGTAAGACAAAAACTAAAATCACAAAGATAACATCATGGTCTGGTTGCCTGGCTCTGTGATAACATCTCATGTGCTTTGGGTACTGAATCTAGCGTCTTAGCAACAATATGTAATACAACCTGGTAAGCCTAAGAAGGGTGCCAAACAGCCAAGGGGAATATAAAGGGGAGATAATTACTTACTGAGGACATTTATAGAATTACTCCTTCATCATTTCCCCCTTTTTAGCACAACTGAGCCAGGCAGGAGGGTCTTGAGTGCAAAGTCTCCCATCCCTATTCCCATCCCACTATTCTATTCTCTTAAGGGTGGAGAGGGAAGGGAAGGGAAGAGGGGACAGGTGACATTGATACTGATGCACTTTTAGGAAAACATCTCATTTGTGTCTCGGACCAGGTGGATTTCTTCTCCCCTGCCTATCCCCTTCCTCCCTATATCCAAAAAAAGAACAGAAAAGAGAACAGAACAAAAATTTATCAGGTAATCTTCAGACCCTGAAACAAAGAAATACAATGTAGAGACAAACATTCTCTTTAGGAATGCGCTCTTGTCACTAGAATAGTTCAAGCAAAGAATAAAAATATTATCTGCCTGACTTCAGATACCCACAGGCTCTTGCTCAAAAGGCATAAGCCAGGCATCTCCTCTTCCCCTATTCTGATATCCCCTGGAAGAAGGCAAGGAAAAGCAGACAATTTTAGGCAAAGCTGCCCAGGTGATTGCCCCTGGATGCGTCCCACACCACTGAGGTTGGATCGGATGACTTCTCACATTCTAATAGCTGAGATTTATCAGTCTATCTAAATGCAGGTAATTTTGTTTAAGAAAAACTATGGCATCTTTCGTTTAAACACTAAGAAGACAGGAAATCCTTGATATATGGAGATTAAAGATTGGGGTTTAGATGTCACAAGTGTACCCCCAAATCCACTACATTTGGGATGAAGAGATAACTGTGGGAATGATTCACTTAACTAATGAATACACCTAGCTGACAGCCCAGAACCACAACTCCAGTCTTCTTTATGTACTCGTTATTTTAATTCACAATTGTCTACAGGAAAACACTGCTGAACTTCAGTAAACAAGTGTACTTGCAACTTCATCCAAGTATATACTTCTTTCATGGCCTTTGTACTTTCTGTTCCTTCCATCCAAAACATTCTTCCCTGATATACCTCACGGCTTGTTCCTTCATTTCATTCAGGTGTTTACTTGAATGTCAAGAGCTGTTGCTCTGACCACCCTGTGTAAAATAGGCCCTACACTCCATTTCATCATGTTCTAACCTTTCAACCTCCTTTTTTAAAATCATTGCAATAGTTTCTATCTGACACTCTATTATACATAAATATTTCATTCTTTGTCTCATTCACTAGAAAATAAGATCCATGAGGACAAGTACTCTCTGCTTTATATATGCAGTACAAGGCACATAGTAAATTATCAACAAATATTTCATGAATGAATGCTGAGTGGATCCATAATGTCCTGGGTGGGCAACAATCCTATCACTTTAGTTTTGCAGATATATTCAAAATTAAAATTACCACTGGAATAATAGAGTTTTAATGACAGGAATTTATTTTATAGAACTTTATATATGATTTGGGCCAGTATTTATGGAATCATTAAGGAGGTGGGGTTATTTACATTTTATTTGATTAACAGAGAAAATACATGCTAAAGCATCATGCTCTATCACCCAGGATGGAGTGCGGTGGTGTGATCTCAGCTCACTGCAATCTCTGCCTCCAGGATTGAAGCGTATCTCATGCCTGAGAGCCTCCCAAGCAGCTGGAATTAACAGGAGTGCACCACCATGCCCAGCTAATTTTTTGTATTTTTAGTAGAGACAAGGGTTTTGCCAAGTTGCCCAAGCTGGTCTCGAGTTCCTGGCCTTAAGTATTCTGCCCGCCTCAGCCTCCCAAACTGCTGGGATTACAGGCGTGAGTGAGCCACCGTGCCTGGCCCTGTGCTCTACTTTAATGCAGAATTTTTGCAGTTTCCTTCATTCTTCAACAGTTGATAGTGGAGTTAGGGTGAGTGGCAAATAGTTTTAAAGGTGCTGCTAATTTTATTCCTCCATTTCTGGAAATTTTTACCTTTTTTTTGTTAGCCCTTTCCTTTCCTTTATTTGTTTGACATCATTTGTAGTTAAAAGGCCTGATAATAGGAAACTATATGAATACAGTCAGCTCACTGTAGATATCACTACAATAAACTAAAGTTTCATGCTGAGACTACTAAGAGTTTGTCAAGTTGTGTTTGCCTCTACTGCAGTAACTCTAATAAACACAACTTTGATAAACACATTTTTTTCTGGTGTCCTTTTTGGGGAGTCAGTTGACAGTTAAATGTCTATATGATGTGTTTTTACTATATAAGTATATTTAAAATTCCAACCTCTCTCATTTCCCAACTATTTGTACCTTTCACTGGAAAAAAATTAGCTAATCCTATAGAGAGAGGTCAACAAGTATAAATGAACGAAAACAGCATAATTTCTTTAGTGGTTTCCACATACCAAAACGTTTACAGGCATTATCTTGTTTCCTCCTTACAAAATCCCTAAAAGGAGATGTCATTATCTTCATTTTATAAATGAAGAAACAGACTGAGAGGCTAAGTAACTTAACTTGTTCAGCTGTTAAGTGGCAGAGCTGTGAATTTCAATTAGGTCTCTGAGTTTCCAAACACATACTTGTTTCCATTCAACATGTGGTTCTCAAAGTGTGGTCTAAAGACCACTGCAGGGTCACCAAGATCCTTTCAAAGGGTTCATGAGGTCTTCCCCTTTTTATCTTTGTATCTACGCTTGGCCAAAATTGTCTTCTTATATTTCAATCCAAACCACGTATAACAGAATGAATGCAAAAGCAAGTATGTGAACCCAGCCATCTTCTTAAGTCAGACATTAAGGAAATTTGCAAAAATGTTAAACAATGGGATTCTTCTTTTTTAAAGTTATTTTGCATAAAACATGGTATTTATGTAAACTTGCAATAAGTGTATCATTATTAATCATTAAATATTTAAAAAAAATTCTCATTTAATAGTTTTAAAATGGCAATACTATCCACATTGACTTATATATTTGACATAAACCCAATTAAAATCCAAGGTGGCTTCTTTGCAGAAATTGGCAACCTGACCCTAAATTATATAGAATAATAAATGGGATCTGGAATAGCCAAAGAAAGACAAAAAGAAAAAAAAAAACTCGAAAAAGAAGAACAGAATTGGAGCTCTCATATATCCCAATTTCAAAACTTGCTACAAAGGTACATAATCAAACAGTGTGGCACTGGAATTATGACAGACATAGAAATCAATGAAATAGAATTGAAAGTCCAGAAATAAAACACATTTTTTGATCAATCATTTTCAACCACAGTGCCAAGACAATTCAATGGGGAAAGAACAATCTTTTCAACAAATGGTGCAGAAAACTAGATATTCACATATAGAAATAAATCTGAACCCCTACCTCACACCATACACAAAAATTAATCATCTATTTGACATATTACAGAGAGTGTATCCTCCCCAAGTTGGTGGTCTTTTACTGTTGATCTCCTCACATTCCATTTCCATTGCTTTAAAACATTTAGACCAGGCACAGTGGCTCACACCTGTAATCCCAGCACTTTGGGAGGCGGAGGCAGGGGATCACTTGAAGTCGGGAGTTTGAGACTAGTCTAGCCAACATGGTGAAATCCCATCTCTACTAAAAACATAAATATTAGCAGGGCATGGTAGCACATGCTTGTAATCTCAGCTACTCAGAAGGCTGAAGCAGGAGTATTGCTTGAACCTGGGAGGTAGAGGTCGTGGTGAGCCAAGATTGCGGCACTGCACTCTGGCCTGGGCTACAGAGTGAGACTCCGTCTCAAAAAAACAAACATTTAATACTTTTGGTCATATGGTAACCATAGTGTAACTTAAGCATTTCCATTACCCTCTTCCCTCAAATTAGTTATCATCTCCCAGTTTGATGCTTGTTATGTCATCATAGGGGAAGAAATCTTTTATTTCATCTTAAAGATAATATGCTTACAATATAAACATCTGGTTGAAAAATGCCTCTTGACAAAACCATATTACAGCAACCGGACAATGAAAAATGCAGACAACAGATTCTTTCTAGTTTAAATGACGAGGAGTTAAAAAATGAAAGAACAGCAAGACCTAACAAAAGGACAATGAGAAAAGAACTGGCATTTAGAAAAAAACAAGGCACACAAAGTGAAAACAAAAACTGTAACTTGGATTTGTTCAGTGTTAGAGGTATTTCTATTGTGCTCTATACATGCGAACATGGCTTAGTAATAATAACACAATTGAACTATGTTAAATATATGAATGGTATTTTGCAGAGGATATTCGTTTAAAAACAGGTATTTTTCCCCCTTAGTACTATACAGGAACACACACAGGTTGTGCATACCTAATCTGAAAATGTGAAATCCAATACGCTCCAAAATCCAACAGTTTTGAACACCAACATGACAATACTAGTAGAAAATTCCACACCTGACCTTACATGATGAGTTGCAGTCAAAACTTTGTTTTATGCAAACAATTATTTAAAATAGTGTATAAAATTATCTTTAGGCTATGAGTATAAGGTACATATGAAACAAATAAATTTCCTGTTTAAATTTGGGTCTCATCCCAAAGATATCTCAATATTCCAAAATCTGAAAAAATCCAATACACTTCTGGTCTCACAAATTTCAGGTAAAAAATACTCAACCTATATGCACTTCAGAAACATTGCTTTTCTTTTTTTCTTTTACTATTTTTTTTTAAACAAATTGAAGGTTTGTGGCAACTCTTGAGTCGAGCATATCGATCACTACCATTTCCCCAACATGTGCTCACTTCATGTCTCTGTGTGATAGTTTGGTAATTCTTGCAATATTTCAAACTCTTTCATTATTATGTCTGGTGATGGTGAGCTGCAATCAGTGATCTTTGACCTTACCACTGTAATTGTTTTAGGGGACCACAAACCACACCCATATAAGACAGTGAACTTAGTTGATAAATGCTGTAGGTGTTCTGATTGCGCCACCAACTGGCTGATGCCCCATCTCTTCTCCCTCTCTTTGGTCATACCTATTCACTGAGACAAAACAATATTGAAATTAGGTCAATTGGCCAGGTGTGGTGGCTTACACCTGTAATCCCAGCACTTTGGGAGGCCAAGGCAGGTGGATCACGAGGTCAGGAGATCAAGACCATCCTGGCTAACACAGTGAAACCCTGTCTCTATTAAAAATACAAAAAATTAGCCGGGCATGGTGGTGGGTGCCTGTAGCCCCAGTGACTTCAGAGGCGGAGGCTGAGGCAGCAGAATGGTGTGAACACAGGAGGTGGAGCTTGCAGTGAGCCGAGATTGCACCACTGCACTCCAGCCTGGGTGACAGAGCAAGACTCCCTCTCAAAAAAAAGAAATTAGGTCAGTTAATAACCCTGCGATGGCCTCCACATGTTTAAGTGAAAGTAAGAGTCACAGATCTCTCACTTTAAATCAAAAGTTAGAAATGATTAAGCTTAGCAAGAAAGGCCTGTTGAAAGGTGAGACAGGCTGAAAGCCTAGGCCTCAAGCTAGGCCTCTTTGCATCAAATAGTTACCCAAGCTGTGAATGCAAAGGAAAAGTTCTTGAAAGAAGTAAAAATTGCTACTCCAGTGAACACACAGATGGTAAGAAAGCAAAATAGCCTTATTGCTGATATGGAGGTTTCAGGGGTCCAGACAGATGATCAAACCAGCCACCATATTCCCTTAGGCAAAAGTCTAACCCAGTAGAAGGCACTCTCTTCAATTCTATAAAGGTTGAGAGAGATAAGGAAGCTGCAGAAGTTGAAAGCTAACAAAGACTGATTTGTGAGGTTTAGGGAAAATGACACCATCTCCATAACGTAAACATGCAACGTGAAGCAGCAAGTGTTGAAGAAGCTGCAGCAAATTACCCAGAAGATCTAAGATCATTGATGAAGGTGGTCACTAAACAACAGATTTTCAATGTAGACAAAACAGCTTTCTATTGGAAGATGCTATTCTAGGACTTTCATAGAGAGAAGTCAATGCCCTGCTTCAAAGCTTCAAAAGACAGGTTGACTCTCTTTAGAAGCTGATGGAGACGCTTAACTTTAAGTTGAAGCCAGTGTTCATTTAACATTCTGAAAATTCTAGGGCCGTTAAGAACTATGCTAAAAGTACTCTGCCTGTGTACTTTTATAGAGCCTGTGCTCCATAAATGAAACAAAGCCTGGATGACAGCACATCTGTTTGCAACAGGTATGCTATTTACGAATACTTAAAATCCTCTGTTGACACCTACTGCTCAGTAGACTCCTTTTAAAAGACTCCTTTTAAAAGAAGACTCCTTTTAAAGCACTTACTGTTCATTGATAAAGTACCTTGTCACCCAAGAGCTCTGATGGAGATGTAAAAAGAAATGAATGTTCTTTTGCCTGCTAACACAACAGTATTTTTCAGCCCATGTGTCAATGATTAATTTCTATTTTTAAGTCTCATATTTATGAAATACACTATGTAAGTCTACATGGCTGCCAAAGATAGTAATTCCTCTGATGCACTGGGTAAAGTAAGCTAAAAACCTTCTGGAAAGGATTCATCATGCTAGATGCCATTAACAACATTCGTGGGCATGGTGGCTCATGCCTGTAATCCCAACACTGGGAGGCTGAGGCAGGATTGCTTGAGGCCAGAAGTTTGAGACCAGCCTGGGCTACAGAGCAAGACCCTGTCCCTACAAAAATAAATAAATAAATAAAAATAAAAACAGACAGATGTGGTGGCATGCACCAGCAAAGAAGTGGGAGAACTGCTAGAGCCCCAAAGTTCAAGGTTACAATGAGCTATGACAGCAGCACTACACTCCAACCTGGGCAACAGAGCAAGACCTCCATGTCTTAAAAGAACATTTATGATTCATGGGAGGAGGTCAAAATATCAACGTTTAAAAATTTTTATTTTTTGACCACCTAGGCATCTGTGAAGTTACAAAATATCAAAAAGAGTCTGGAAGAAATCGATTTCAACCTTCATGGATGACTTCGAGGGGTTCCAGACTACCCCGGGTAAAGTAGCTACAGATGTGGTGGAAACTGTAAGAGAACTAGAATCAGAAGTGGGGCTTAAAGATGTGTTTGAATTGTTGCTCATTATATCATTTGTTCACGATTATGGATGAGCAAAGAATGTGATTTCTTGAGATGGACTCTACTCCTAGTTAAGTCTATTTCTGTAAGCATTGTTGAAATAGCAACAAAGGATTTAGAATATTACACAAACTTAGTTGTAAAGTAGTAGGAAAATTGGAGAGGACTGACTACAATTTTGAAAGAAGTTCTACTGTGGGTAAAATGCTTTCCAACAGCAGCACATGCTATTGAGAAATCTTTCATGAAAGGAAGTGCCCATCAACTGCTGTCATTGTCTTATTTTCAGATATTGCCACAGTCACTCCAACCTTCAGCAACAACCATCTTGATCGGTCAGCAGCCACCAACACTGAAGCAAGACTTTCCACCAGCAAAAAGATTACAACCTGCTGAAGGCTCAGATGATTATTAGAATTTTTAAGCAATATTTAAAAATTAAGATATGTGCATTTTTTAGACACAATGCTCTTCACACTTTAAATAGACTACAGAATTATATAAAACTCTTTTTTTTTTTTTTAAAGCGATAACGTCAGTAGTAAACCTAACTTTCAAATGCACTGGGATACCAAAAAAGGTATATAACTCACTTTTTCATGGTTGTCTGGAACTGAACTCGCAGTATCTCCTAGGTGTGCCTGCAATTCTTTTGGGATCCATTCTAGTTGCTGTATCAATACAATCACGCACTGCATAATGACATTTCAGTCAACAATGGACTGCATAAATGACAGTGGTCCCATAAGACTATGTTGGTGAAAAATTCCTAGTACCTAAGGATTATCACAGCCTTCGTAACACATTACTCACATGTTTATGGTGATGCTGGTGTAAACCTACCGCATTGCTATATGCATATGACTATATGAAAGTATAGCACATACATATGTACAGCACATAATACTTGATAATGGTAATAAATGACTATGATACTGATTTATGTATTTACTACACTTATTATTTTAGAGTGTACTCCTTCTATTTAAAACATTAGATTAAAAATTAGATTAAAAATTATATTTTAAAAATTGTATTAAAAATTATATAAAATAATTAGAAGTTAACTGTCAAACAGCTCAAGGAGGTCCTTCAAGAAGTATTCCAGAAAAAGACATTAACATCAAGATGATAGATTCATGTGTGTAATTGTCTTTGAAGACCTTCCGGTGGGACAAGATACAAAGATGGAAGACAATGATACTGATGATCCTGACCACATGCACAGGCCTAGGCTAATGCATGTGTTTACATTTTAGTTTTTAACAAAAAATTTTAAAGGAAAAACAACAACAACAACAAAAACTTTTAGGCCAGGTGCAGTGGCTCACGTTTGTAATCCAAGCACGTTGGGAGGCTGAGGTGGGTGGGTCACCTGAGGTCAGGAGTTCAAGACCAGCCTGGCCAACATGGTGAAACCCTGTCTCTACCAAAAATACAAAAATTAGCCGGGCATGCTGGTGGGCACCTGTAGTCCCAGCTACTCGGGAGGATGAGGCAGGAGAATCGCTTGAATCCAGGAGGCGGAGGTTGCACTGAGCCAAGATCGTGCCACTGCACTCCAGCCTGGGTGACGGTGATGACAGCAAAACTCCTTCACAAAAACAAACAAACGAATCCCCAAAAATTGTAAAACAGAAAATGCTTATAGGGCAAGGATATAAAGAAAAAATATTTTTGTACAGCTGTACTATGTCTATTTTAAGCTAAGTGTTACTACAAAAGGGTCAAAACTTAAAATTTTAAAAAATTTATATAGTGAAAAGTTATAGCAAACTTAATTTTTTAGATAGAAAAATATTTTATAAATTTAGTGAAACCCAAGTATACAGCATTTATGAAGTCTACAATGGTGTATGATTATGTCAGAGGCCTCTGCATCCACTCACTGGCTCACCTAAAATAATTTCCAGTGCTGCAAGCCACATTCATTGTAAGTGCCTTAGGCATACTATTTAAAAATATTTTATACCTTATTTTTACTGTACCTTGTCTTTATTTAGATATACAGATACTTAACCATGATGTTAGAATTGCCTACAGTATTTAGTGTAGTAGCATACTGTATAGGTTTGTAGCCCAGGAGCAACAGGCCATACATACCATATAATTTAAGTATCTATAAGGCTATATACCATGTAGGTTTGTGTAAGCACACTCCATGATGTTGGCACAACAAAACTGTCTAATGACACATTTCTCAGAACTTATCCCTAATGTTAAACAACGTGTGACTGCAGTTTGTTCCTTTTTTTATGGCAGCGTAGTATTCCATGGTATGGATGTATCACAGTTCAACAATTCATGCAGCAAAGGACATCTGGGTTGTTCCCAGTAAAAAACAAATAGATATGCAGTAATTCTGTATGAAGGAAGCTTCTTTCCCAAGAGCATGTTACAAATGAGAGCCCACTGGGCACAGTGGCTCATGCCTGTAATCCCAGCTACTAGGGAGGCTAAGGCAGGAGAATCGCTTGAGCCCAGGAGGAAGAGGTTGCAGTGAGCCAAGACCACACCACTACACTCCAGCCTGGGCAACAGAGCGAGACTCTGTCTCAAAAAAATAAAAAAATAAAATAAAATAAAATAAAATATTAAATAAAATAGAGGCTTACTAAAATGAAGGCCTAGGCTGTGGGCATGATGGCTCATGCCTGTAATCCCAGCACTTTGGGAGACCAAGGTGGGCAGATCACTTGAGGTCAGGAGTTCGAGACCACCCTGGCCAATACGGCAAAACCTCGTCTCTACCAAAAATACAAACATTAGCCAGCATGGTGGCTTGTGCCTGTAGTCCCAGCTACCTGGGGGACTGAGGAAGGAGAATTGCTTGAATCTGGGAGGCAGAGGTTGCAGCGGGCCAAGATTGTGCCACTGCACTCCAGCCTGGGCGACAGAGTGAGACTTCGTCTCAAAAATAAATAAATAAATAAATAAAAAGAAAGATTAATGCTCACTTTAGCTATTGTTTTGTACACATGTTGTATACATGTACAAAGAAGTTTGATTTCACAACAGTAAGACTTTTTTTTTTTTTTTTTTAATTCCAGAGCTTCTCTCCCCACTGAGGGGCAAGGTAACAAAGTAAATCCACAGTTAAGCTACCTCAGACTGTAAGGTGGTAGTTTACTCTAGTTATGGAACTTGTTTCTGTCCTAAGAGCACCAGGGACCTGTTTTGTGGAAAATAATTTTTCCCCAGATGGTACAGGGGGTGAGGAGGATGGTTATGGGATGAAACTGTTCTATCTCAGATCTTTAGGCATTAGATTCTCATAAGAAGCACGCCACCTAGATCCCTTGCATGTGCAGTTCACAATAGGGTTTGCAATCATATGAGAATCTAATGCCTCCACTGATCTGACAGGAGGCAGAGCTCAGGTGGTGATGTTCACGGTTCACTCAGACACCTCCTGCTGTGTGACCCAGTTCCTAAGGGCTGGGGACCCCTGCCTTAAAGGACAGGTTAGCGAAGTTAATTGTACAACTAACCCACAAAAGTAATTTATATTTGTCATTCATGAAACTAATGTTGTGAGAAGTCAAATTCGCTATTTTAAAACCTTAGATCAGACAATATCAAGTTATTCCCTCTTGAGAATGGTCAAGAATAAAAACAAAGGTAGTTTATTTTCTCTACTTAATTTCTTTGTCAGACGAAGTCATTATAGGGAGTTGTAGATAAAAACTTTAGTAAAGCAAACATCATTTAAACATGCTGTGCAATCTACTATTCATGTAACAGGCTGGGTGCAGTGGCTTATGCCTGTAATTCCAGCACTTTGGCAGGCCAAGGCAGGAGCATCGCTTGAGCCCAGGAGGTGGGAGACCAGCCTGGGTAACACAGTAAGAACCTGTCTCTACTAAATTAAAAAAATTAGCCATGTGCCTGTAGTCCTAGTGACAAGCCTGTAGTCCTAGTTACTTGGGAGCATAAGATGGGAGGCTCATTTGAGCCTCAGAGTTTAAGGCTGTGGTAAGCTATGATCCTGTCGCTGCACTCCAGTCTGGGTGACAGGGTGAAACCTGTCTCTTAAAAAAATAAAAAATGAAATGAGGTGGCTCAAAAACCTTACAACTTTCCTAAAGAAGTGAGCTGACAGGTAGAAATTTGGAAAAAACTCACAAATATAAAATTCACAAGTCAAAGAGGGAACAAAGATCATAAACTATAGGCTTTCAAAATTCTCAGAAAAAGAAATTTAAGTTAATATGTGTGTATGGAGACTAAGAATGGGTAAGATGAGGCAAAATATTAAAGATAAAACCTAGATATAAAAAAAACAAATTGCTGGAAAATAAGGTATAAAACTAGCTTTGGGCCAGGATTTAGTTTCATCTCTATTTCAACCCTCAGCCAATAACTAATTGAATTAAATTCTGGAAATGACATACATTCATGAGGACGCTAATGTCTTATTAGGTACAAGCAAATGTGTTTAATTATATAACTTCCTTATTTGAGAAGCAAAGTTAACTTGACAAAATTTTGTTTAATTATATGATTTAATTCTTTGCACATGTCCATATTATTAAACAGTACAGGAAGTCTTAAGGATTAAGTCTTAAGATGATTTTTTTTTAAAGTTTACAATTATACAGAGAAAAAACTGACTTCCTTCTCTTCACAATAGCCATCTCATTCCATTTTATTTATTTATTTATTTATTTATTTATTTATTTATTTATTTATTTATTTTTTGAGACAAAGTCTTGCTCTGTCGCCAGGCTGGAGTGCAGTGGCGCAATCTCGGCTCACCGCAACCTCCGCCTCCCAGGTTCAAGCGATTCTCCTGACTCAGCTTCCCAAGTAGCTGGGACTACAGGCGCCCACCGACACGCCCTACTAATTTTTGTATTTTTAGTAGAGATGGGGTTTCACCATACTGGCCAGGCTGGTCTCAAACTGCTGACCTTGTGATCTGCCTGTCTCGGCCTCCCAAAGTGCTGGGATTACAGGCGTGAACCACCCCGCCCGGCCCTTCATTTTAGTTATCTTAAGTTATAAGAAATAAATTATCCCTATATGCAAATGTGGTTATAAAGACAGAGTATTGATTCTGCGGTTTGGTGCTGCAATAGCTATTTGAAAATTACATTACCATTTGTTACCACGCCTCCTTGACACACTAATTCCCCAACTTATTTACAACAGAATATGGAAAGTCAATAGTGAAATTTTCTAATTCAAATAGCAATAGTATTTTACAAACCTATCAAGCCTTGTTCATCACTGTAACATTTTCCAAGAATGGGAAAAACAAAACTGCTACCAATTTTCACTACTTTATTGCTGAGAAATTAAAACTTAATACTAACTCAAATGGATGAAATTAGGTATACTAAAGTACCAGTTCAACAAAAGAAAAAAAAAAACCTATTACTTGCAATGCATGGCAATGCACATCTTCTGCATAATATTTGACAAAGCTCATTTCAAGTTTATATAATTTTCTATTGCTACTATCATGTAACACCTCCTTGGAGGAGCACCCATTTGTACGAGGTCCAATGACTTGGGAGGCCCACCGTATATACCGCAGCTCATTATTTTGCTTAAGGTGCAGCTTGTTTTGAACTCTGACTGTGCATTCCTGTCTAACTATAGAAATTCTAAGAACACTATTATGTGTGAAGAGTCAGTAAATTTTCAGAAATGCCTAGGAAGAGAAAGGAATAGCATCTCTCACGAGCTGTTTCACAGAAAAGGAACACTCAAGTGTTGATAAATAAGGAGAATTAAAAAACAGCAACAAAACTGTAGTCACATATGGTCATAACAATTTCAAATGATTTGCTTAATCTTAACTGTGTATTAAATAGTTCAAATGTCGCCTGGTAGCACAATGAATATGGATAGCATGTATATAAACTAGAGCTTGAAACATGTATCAGCTAAATAAAATTTAAAAGATATTACAATAGTTAACCACTACATGGAGTACACTAATTATTATTCCCAATAATCCATTTGAAATATATTCCACAGACACTTGTATTTTAATTCAAAGTCAAAAAAACTTCCATAAGGGAATCAAAAATAGCCACAAACTGTGCTTAAGTCACTATACAAATTAATACGCCTATGGTACTCTTCAGTAACAGAATGTGTTCGAAGGCTGCAACACCACCCTCAGCATAGGAACAACAATCCCATTCTCTAAATATGCATGAAAATAATAACAGTTAATATTTAATTGCACAAACTGTGTCAGGCTCAATGCTAGGGGATTTACATACTTTATCTCTAATTTTCTGTTTTCTTTGTTTTTAAGATGGAGTTTCACTCTTGTTGCCCAGGCTGGAGTTCAATGGCCTGATCTCCACTCACCACTGCCTCCCTGGTTAAGCAATTCTCCTGCCTCAGCCTCCCGAGTAGCTGAGATTACAGGTGCCCACCACCACACGCAACTAATTTTTTGTATTTTTAGTAGAGACAGGGTTTCTCCATGTTGGTCAGGCTGGTCTCCAACTCCCGACCTCAGGTGATCCGCCTGCCTCAGCCTCCCAAAGTGCTAGGATTACAGGTGTGAGCCACTGTGCCCAGCCGTTACTATATATTTATCTCTAATTTTCATAACTTCTTAAGTTAAGCATTATCATCCTCATTTTACAGATGAGGAAACCGAACTGAGGTTCATGGAGGGATCCAACAGCCAGGAAGAAAATGTAGACGACTCCTAAATTTTCAACAGTCTTTTCTCTATATAAATCACTCAAGATCTGAAAGTATCAATTGTATAATTTATCAATTAACTCTTAAGTTTTGGAAAATACTATGCTGGCAGCTGGCAATATATGTTACAGGAACTTTGTGGGGATCTCAGGGGACTTACCTTTTAAGGCTATCTATTTATTTTTTTGAGATGATGTTCTGCTATACTGCCTAGGCTGGCCTTTAACTCCTGGGCTCAAGTGATCCTCTCACCTCATACTCCTGAGTAGCAGGGACTACAGGTGACTACTATATGGCTGGCAATTTTCATTTCTTAATAGATACCCAAATTTCCTCCAGGATCTGAACATATCTATGTCAATCCTGTATCCAGGTGTACTAGTTATGGAATATAGAAGACCATTAAGCCACCATAGTCTTCAGACCCTGAAGAAATGATCAAAACTCAGATATTTCTTCAGAACCCAGGTTTATTCTGCCAACAAGTAAACCTCAGAAATGAGCCTAGAATTTTAACTCTGATCACAGGTATGTCTACTACAGACTATAGAATCCATGATTTAAAGACATATTCTTCCAGGCATAAAAGCAGAGTGGTATTTGAAAAGACAAGCACTTGATCAAAACGTGATGAGGAAATCATAACAGAATGCCCTAAAAATAGCCAAATATGCCAAATTTTTAGAAATTGAGACGTGTCCAATTATTCCTATCAGACTGGTATCCTACTAAATACTTAGAAGATCTTGTTTCAAATATTATAAATGGGTAGACTTCCAGTTTGACTTTAACCATCTTTTCATTTAAAAGTTTTTGTCATCAAAGACATTTAAGCTAAAAAGGGTTTCTTAAAGTTACAATTAGGTAAACTATAACCATGAAGATACATATATTTAGAAAATTTTATTAGAAAAACCATTTGCTGTTCACGAATCCTAATTTGGAAAGCACCTCTTCACCTTTTACTTAGTTAACTTACTATCCCAGGACAATTACACACGGAGCATGATAGTCCCAATAATTTAAGTTTCTTTATAAAAACAAGCTCAACAGAGGCATCCTTTGGACCTAGTCACAACAACAAAACAAAACACAACACCAAAAAACTTCAAAGCACACAAAAATTTGTTGGCAGCCTAAGGCTCAGTCATCAAAACGTGTGTAAATCAGATCCCGGGGGACCGTGACACTGACAGTCATTCAACTTTCTTTTTAATATTCCCATTGTGCTTTTGCTGATACCACAGGGAAAATGTACCTACATTTCACCAACCGGTCGAAGCTGAAAATTCTCTTGGTGCAAGGCCAGGGGATGCGGCCGTGGGAGCCCGGGGCACCGGCGCCAGCCACCCGAGAGAGCAGCACCACGCTCCTGGCAGGCCTGCTGTGGCTGGCTCCCGAGTCCCTGGGGCTGCAAGAGCAGCCGCGGAGGCAGCAGCAGCCATGGCAGGGACTCGGGAACCTTTTCCCCTGCCTCCTCCGCTAGGCCTCGAGGGGTTTGCTTTTCACATGGCCCCCGAGTGGGGGCGGTGGGCACAAGGTAGTGGCTGCAGCTGCAGCCGCAGCCGCAGCCGCGGGCCAGGCGAGACTGGCTCACTCGGAACCCGACCTAACGGCGGGCTGGCAGCAGCGGGACGTCGGAAGGCCCTGGCTGGAGCGCCGACGACGCGGCGGGGAAGGCCACCTTCTCACACACCGCATCTCTCCCCTGCCTGCCTCCTTCTCCGTTAGCGCTACCGGTTGGCGGGCGGGGGAGGGGAGCGAGGCGCGTTATTCCCGGGGAGCTGGACGGGGGAGGGGAGGGCATCTCTTACCCGCGTTACTGAGGAGGAGGAGGCGGTTGGAGCGCGGCGCGGCGGGGCGACGGCGGGGCTGGGTGGGTGCAAGTAAGAGTCTTACGAAAGGGAATTAACCCCATCACCAGCCCGGACACCGGCTCCAGCGGCAGCCGCGGCTGGCAGAATCCCGCCCCTTCCCACCACGCACTAGCCCCGCCTCTTCGTTCTCTTTGAGCGGCAGCCGACTACTCATAGGTTGTACGTCCCCGGAGTGACATGGGTGTTGCCCAATCACGCTTGAAAAAACTGCCTTCTCTCCACCCCTTTACCTCCTCCCAGGCCTCGGAGAGCCGTGCCAAATCTTCCTCCAACCTCAAGAGAAAAAGAACCAATCCGTGATAAGTAACCGCCCTTGAAGGGCGCAAAAGCCAACCAATGGTAAAACTAGGAGGACAGCCATTTTGCCCACTTGTAAAAGAGCTACCTTTTCCCACGAGTTGGATCCTGAGGTGAGGGAGTTTCGTGAGTTTTTACTGACTCGAGGTATTTAAAAGACAACCATATTTCCTCAGGGGGTATTCATAGTGCTTTTTAGGGGTAAAGGAAAATTATCCTCCATGTGGGGCGAAGTGAGGCATGCTGCTTAAGGGCTTGGCTCCTCCCCTTAGCGCTAACGGGTTCTGAAACGAACACCTGGTTTCTCCAGCGTCAGTGGCGGAGGGCGGGTCAGTGCTCTTTTCGACCTGGAGTGGACTACAATTCCCAATACGCTTTTCCCCTGCTCATAACCTCTCCTCCGTTCACCTGTCGCGGTGGTTGGCTGGAATTGTAGTTCCTGAGAGGTACCCATGGCGCCGCCTCAGCCAATGAAAAGGGACAGAGTTTTGAATGACTTGGAATTAGGGAGGAGAACGAGTTGTCGCGAGGCTATACTGAGCCCTTTTCGCAACCCTAGCAGGAGAGAAATGATGGAAGAAGGGTAAGCAGAAGATTTCCTCAAAACACCATACGGGTTTTAAATTATTAGTACGTATTTGAACTCGTCTACTTTCACGTAGTCCCGTTGAACGTCACTTCCGCTTAGGGGCGGACACGTCCCAAACCTGTGGCGGGAGTTGGAGATGCTGCGGCGAATACGCCAGGTGTGACTGTTTGGAAGTGGCGTGGCGGGCAAGTCGCTAGTTTCTTGCATGGGAGATAAAAAGTTGAACGGAATTGAATGGCATTTTAAGAAAGAGTGGGTGACATGGGATGGGGGTAATTCCCAGGGCCCTCATACTGTCTCCACCCCGGCCTTCAATCCCGGGCGTCTCGGCCTGCTGGCTCAGATTGCACGGCTAAATTTGTAGAAAGTACCTCTAATGCCTTTAGTCTTCGCGTGGTCAGTTCGAACTGTAAAGACAGGGCTCCGAAGTTCTGAACTAACTCCTCCCACATTTACAGACACACTTTTTTTTTTTTTTCTTTTGAGACGAAGTCTTGCTCTGTCGCCAGGATGGAGTGCAGTGGCGAGATCTCGGCTCACTGCAACCCTCGCCTCCCGGGTTCACGCCATTCTCCTGTCTCAGCCTCCCGAGTACTGAGATTACAGGCGTGCGCCACCACGCCTGGCTAATTTTTTTGTATTTTTAGTAGAGACGGGGTTTCACCGCGTTAGCCAGGATGGTCTCGATCTCCTGACCTCGTGATCTGCCCACCTTGGCCTCCCAAAGTGCTGGGTTACAGGCGTGAGCCACCGCGCCCGGCCCCAAACACACTTCTAAAGTCAGCTTTGAAGGAAAAAAGTCACATAAAAGGGCTTTTCTGTTTGAAGGATTGATAATCAAGAGTGGCCCCATCACCATTCTTTGAATAACGACCATTTATTAAATGAGTGGCGGACAGGCGCGGTGGCTCAGGCCTGTAATCCTAGTACTTTGGGAGGCCGAGGCGGGCGGATTACTTGAGGTCAGGAGTTCGAGATCATCCTGGGCAACATGGTGAAACCCTGTGTCTACCAAAAAACACACACACACATTAGCGGACATGGTGGCAGGGATCTGTAGTCCCAGCTACATGGGAGGCTGAGGCAGGAGAATCGCTTAACTTGAGAATCGAGCCACTGCACTCCAGCCTGGGTGACAGAGCGAGACTCCATCTCAAAACAAAATCAAAAACAAAAAACGTGACCACAGGGTGCCAACTATGATACACCGATGAATAAAGGCATCACTAAAAGGGTTAAGGAACCCACAGCCTAATAATCTTAGCACGGTCAGGCCCTGGATTATGCCTCCTTCAGAGTTCAAGGGTGACTGTATACGGTCCCCAGGAAAACTTATTGAATAAAGGAAATGCAAGTTACGGAAAAGACTTTTTACCTCCCTATGCGTGTGCCCTTTATTCTTAAACTCTTTGCTTTATTATTTTGACTGAGACTTTCTCAGATAAATTCTAATTCAGTTTACTCCATGATTTTACTGAGATTTTCTCTTATAAATCCTCTTGTATTTATGGTATGAGCGCTTACACTGTATAGACTTTGTGGGTAGAGCAGTGCCTAAAAAGACAGGCTCCTTGTCCAAAAGTTGTGAGGAAGAGAGAGGCTAAACAAAATCGTAATGTCACTTACTCCTTTTATCTCTCTCTAAGTGAAGTCTTTAGTCACATTTTGTATGTTTACATTCTCTTTACATTCTACCTTTGGATTAAAACAAGCACATTTTCCTCTTTGCATTATTTTTACTAAAGCACTAATAAATCTGTGTCCAATACTCATGAGTGATGTTTATATACAAAGTAGATGGTAAATTTTATAGTGTAATCCTGCTAGATATAGGAATGTAACCATACCTTGCAGCAAGACATTTTTGTAGCTCTACCAGGCAAAGTGTTGTCTCTTGCTTTTTAATGCAATTAGGATATTCAGTGATAATTTAGCAATGCAGTCTTCTGTAGATGCTTAGTTTTTTTTTATTTGTTTGTGTCGGGAGTTCTTCAGTGTAAATCGAGTCACTAAACAGTAATGATGGCCATCATTTTACTGAGTTTCATTTGAGCCAGAAATGATGTTTTGTGTGATAAGTACATTTTCCTTGCAACAATCTGTTAAGTCTTCTTGACATTTTTATAGTTGAAGAAAGTGAGACTCAATGAAGTTAAATAAGAATTGTAGAGGTCTGACCTGGTGGTTCACACCTGTAATCCCAGCACTTTGAGATGTCAAGGCAAGAGAATCACTTGAGTCTAGCAGTTCTAGACCAGCCTGGGCATCATAGGAAATCTCGGTCTCTACAAAAAATAAAATTAGCTGGGCTTGGTGATGCATAGCTGTGGTCCAGCTACACAGGAGGCTCAGGTGAGGGAATCGCTGGGACCTAGGAGGTCAGAGCTGCAATGAGCTGTGATTGAGCCACTGCACTCCAGCCTGGGGCAACACAGGAGACTCTATCTCAAGCAAGCAAACCAACCAACCAACCAACCAAAAAAAAGAGCTTTAAAGTCTGAGGCCCCTTTTCAATGAATATGAATTGAGATTCATATCCAGGCCTGTCTTGATTCCTGAACTCTTAACGACTGTTCATTTTGCCTCTCAAATTTTTATTAATCCTTCAACATGTGCCAGACACATAGTGATGAGGGAAACAAAATTCCATCCCAGGATTCTGGAGCCAATGGTGGCAGTCACTTCCTCTTTTAAGCCATCTTTTGCCATGTACTTAATACTTAGTCCACACAAGAAAATATAAAAAAGAAAGTAAAGGTCATCTGCAATCCTATTACCTAGAGATGCCACTGTTTACACATACCTCTGTCTTTAGTTACAGATATGGACACATGTTTTATGATATAATGCTTTGCTTTTTTTATATTGAAAAAACTTGCAAGAATGGGCTATGGGTATAACTGAATAGGTATCAGTATTATCATTTTTGATGGCTACTTTATTGTATAGCTGTAGCATGACCAATTCCCTGCTGGTGGGTATTTACATTGTTTTCAATTAATAATTTATTTTTTATTGTGTTAAAAACGCATAACACAATTTATCAACTTAATTTTTTTTTCTTCTTTTATGTTGAGACAGAGCCTTGCTCTGTCTCCCAGACTGGAGTACAGTGGCTTACTGCAACCTCTGCCTCCTGGGTTCAAACGATTCTCATGTCTCAGCCTCCTGAGTAGCTGGGATTACAGGCCTGCACCACCATGCCTGGCTATTGTATTTTTAGTAGAGAGGAGGTTTCACCATGTTAGCCCACGCTGGTCTTGAACTCCTGACCTCAAGTGCTCCACCCACCTCAGCCTCCCAAAGTGCTGGAATTACAGGTGTGAGCCACCGTGCCTGGCCATCTTAACCATTTTTAAGTGTATAGTATGACCCTTAGTCTTCTCTGAGGCCCCACGAATGGGTGCCAGATGATTGATGACAAAAAGAGTCAAACTCTGTAAAATATGAGGCGATTTATACTGACCCAAATATGAGTGACCATGGCCCCATGACACAGCCCTCGGGAGGTCCTGAGAACATGTGCCCAAGGTGGTTGGGTTACAGCTTGGTTTTATGTATTTTAGGAAGGCATGAGACATCAATCAAATACATTTAAGAAATACATTTGTTTGGTTTAGAAAAGCAGGACAACTCAAAGTGGGGACTTCCAGGCTATAGGTAAATTTAAACATTTTCTGGTTGACAATTGGTTGAGGTTGTCTGAAGACCTGGGATTGACAGAAAGGAATGCTCAGGTTAAAGACAAAAGATTGTAGAGACCAAGTTTTACTGTGCGGAGGAAGCTCTTAGATAGCAGACTTCAGAGAGAGCAGGTTGTAAATTGTTTTTTATTGGACTTAAAAGGGTGTCTGGCTCATAGTTGATTATCTCCTGGATTTGGGAAGGAAGGAAAACAAACTGGGAAGGGGATTCACTATAGAATATGGATTTTTCCTACAACAGGCTTTGCAGGACAATTTTAAGGTACGGCAAAGAAATATATTTTGGTGTTAAACATTTCTTCCTTGTCTCATAATGTTAGGCCAGAGTCAGATTGAAAAGTAAATTACAATATATAGGGTCAAATAAAACCCACCTAATAAGAATTTATGGTTTGTAGGGCATGACTCCCTAGACCCCTTAGGTAGGAATTTGGGTAAGATTAAAAAAATCAGGTTGGGTGCGTTGGCTCACACCTGTAATCCCAGCACTTTGGGAGGCCGAGGCAGGTGGATTACTTGAGGTCAGGAGTTCAAGACTAGCCTGGCCAACAAGGTGAAACCCCGTCCCTACTAAAAATACAAAAATTAGCCTAGTGTGGTGGTGTGCACTTGTAATCCCAGCTACTCAGGAGGCTGAGGCAGGAGAATGGCTTTACGGAGGCTGAGGTTGCAATGAGCCGAGATAGTGCCACTGTACTCCAGTTGGGCGACACAGCGAGACTCCATCTCAAAAAAAAAAAAAAAAAAAAATCAGAGCTTAGTCCACAAGTACAATTAAATGTACCTTGTGCAATAGATCTCTAGAACTTTTTCATCTTGCAGATGTGAAATTCTATACTTACCAAACAACAACTGCATTTCCCCTGTATCCTTTGCCCCACAGCCACCATTCTATTTTGTTTCTGAATTTGACTACATACTTTAAATACCTCATATAAAAGTGGAATCATGTAGTACACTATTTGACTTTTTGTGGCTAATTTATTTCAGTTTCCATAATGTCTTCAAGGTTCATCGGTGCAGAGCATGATAGGATTTCCTTTTTTTTTTTTTTTTTTTTTTTGAGACAGAGTTTTGCTCTTGTTGCCTAGGCTGGAGTGCAGTGGTATGATCCTGGCCCACTGCAACCTCCTCTTCCTGGGTTCAAGCGATTCTCCTATCTCACCGTCTTGAGTAGCTGGGATTACAGGCACGCACCACCACGACCGGCTAATTTTTAAATTTTTGGTGGAGACGGGGTTTCGCTATATTGGCCAGGTAGGTCTCGAACTCCTGACCTCAGGTGATCTGCCCGCCTCGGCCTCCCAAAGTGCTGGGATTACAGGCGTTAGTCATTGTGCCCAGCCCAATCCTGTTTTCATTTCTTTCGGATATGTACCCAGAAGTGCGATTGCTGAACAGATTAGGTTTTATAGGTAACGCTGTCATGTGTGCTCTCTTTGTATGCTTCCCTGATTATCCTTGAATCTAACCTTTTAGAAGTAGGTTTATTTAGCCACAAATACTCTGTGATCTCTAAGTTGCTCTTCAGAAAGGATGTTCCCATTTTCTTTCCTACTAATGGTGTTTGAGATCACCCATTCCCCGTGTTTTACTCTATTCAATCTGATCGTAAACAGCGATGGCTCATTATATTTCATTTGTATCTAGTTGAATTCTATTGATTGTGGAGCATCTTTCTTATGTTTATTATCCTTTGGTGTTGTCTCTTTTAAGTAGCCTGTTGCTGTCATTGTCTCTTAATATTTTTTAAAAATTACTGCATAGGCTGTTAATTCTTTGTCACATATTTCTCACGTCTTTACTCCCATTTTGAAATATCTTTTAACTTTTTAATTTTTTTCTTAGAAGTTTAAATTATTTTAATGTCCAAATCTATCCATCTTTTTTTTTTCTAGCTTCTAATTTATTTGTGATGCTTAGAAATGCTTGCCCCACCCCAGATTAGTAAAAAATATTATGTATCTGATTAAAACTTTTTTTGTATTTTATAATTTAGCTGTAATTTTTTTGGTATAAGGAACAAAATAAAAATCTTTTTTAGGCTAAACCCGATACCATTTAGTAAATCATCTCTCCACACCCATTAATTTAAAATATCATTTTATCATATTCACAATTCTCATTTATACGGGGTTCTTTTTGGACACTGTTCTTTTTCATTGTTCTCTCTTTTCTTTGACTTGTACCATACCCATTATCTTAATTTCTGTAACTTTGTAATAATATGTTTAGGTGTCTAGAGGTAAGGTGTGCTCCCGCTCTTCTTTTTCCGTCGTTTTCTTGTTATTTTCAGCTGTTCTTGTAATCTATTAGATTTTTGTCAAGTTAAAAATCTCTGCACTTTTATATTTTAACAAAATGCAAGTTTGACATTTATATAGATACCAAATGTGACTTCTTAAAGAAAGCCAAATATTTCATTTCATAGTAACAATACAGAATTTTTCATGGGTGTCATCGAGGCTCAACGGGTCATTCTATCTTTGTTAAAACATATTTCTATTATAGAATTCTACAGGCCAGTCGCGGTGGCTCACTCCTGTAATCCCAGCACTTTGAGAGGCCGAGGCGGGTGGATCACCAGAGGTCAGGAGTTCGAGACCAGCCTGACCAACATGGTGAAACCACATCTCTACTAAAATACATAAAATTAGCCAGCTATGGTGGTGCATGCCTGTAGTTCCAGCTACTCAGGAGGCTGAGGCAGGAGCTAGAACCCGGGAGGCCGGGGTTGCAGTGACCTGAGATTGTGCCATTGCACTCCAGCCTGGGCAACAAGAGCGAAACTCTTTGTCAAAACAAAAAAAAGAATTCGACCAAAATGGTTACAGTTTAAAAGCCCATCTTATTTTTTAAATTGTATAATCACTTTTTAAATACAGACAGTTGTATTTTGTAGCTGGCTTCCAGGAGAACCTGATAACTTCTAAATGCTCATCTCTAACTTATAACTATTTATCCCACTGTACTTCACAGCCTTCTCCAAGTACTTCAAATTCAGCATGTCCCAAATCATAGCCCATAATCTTTACCACTAAATCTGTTCCTCCTCTCTGTATTCTCTCGTTTGTTTATTTGTTCAAGGAATATTTATTGAGCATCTACTCAAAGAGGTACTGAATAATCAAGACTGTAGGCTGGAGTCTGCCTAGGCTTGATTCTTTGTTGTGTCATTTATTTGTGTTACCTTGGGCAGATTAATTGACCATCTGTGTCTCAGTTTCCTTATCTGTAAAATTGAGATAATAAGAATACCTACCTTAGAGGCTCTTGTGAGGATCAAATGATTTCATATATGTAAAACCCTTAAAATAGTACCTGACACATAATAAGTGTGTGTTGCTTTTTTATTAATATTGTTTCTGTTAATCAGGCTGATGCTAGGTGCTAGAGCCCTGAAATAAAACCATAAGGAAGTCTGTGGTCCTTGATTTATGAAGGCATTCTAACAGAAGTGAGAGACAAAATTGCCAATTACAGTAAATATTTTAAGGAAACCAAGTGGTATTAAGGGAAATTTAGAGGAGTCCAGTTGGGAGCTATTGTGCTAATCCTGTTGAGCGGTGATGATGGCTTGGGTTTGGTGATAGCAATGGAACTGGGGGAAAAAAAGGATAGACTTGAGATACATTAATATTTTGGGAATAATGAATAATAAGTGGATTCAACTTGGTGGTTTAGGGAAAGGGAGAAATCAGGAATGAAACCGGTTTGAGTAACTTGCATGGTTGTACTATTTACTGAGACTACAGGGGCACACAGGTTTGGTGAGAAATCAAGACCGGTTTGGGACATTTAAGCTAAAAATGTCTGTGAGATATCCAAAGTGTCAGGTAGGTAATTAGATATAGGAGTCTAAAGCCAAGAGATTATGAATTGTATTACCTGGACTATTTATGGTAGCCTTCTAAAAAGTTATCTCTGCCCCCACATTCATTTTTCTGAAGTTGACAAAGTAATCTTTGTAAAATAGCAACCTGATTACACTTTAAAAATTGCTTCCAATTCCTTACAGAGAAAAGTCCAAACTCTTAGCATGGCACCTCCTTGACTTGGCCTGTTTTTACTTCTTTACTGCATGTCACGAGGATCTTATTCTTTAGCTATACTAAACTGCTTAGGATTTTCTAAAACTTCTTTTTTCTTTTTCTTTTGAGATGGAGTCTCACTCTGTCGCCCAGGCTGGAGTGCAGTGGCGCGATCTCAGCCTGGCTAATTTTTGTATTTTTAGTAGAGACAGGTATTCACTATGTTGGCCAGGCTGGTCTTGAACTCCTGACCTCAGGTGATCTGCCTGCCTCGGCCTCCCACAGTGCTGGGATTACCCGCATGAGCCACTGTGCCTGGCCAGATTTTCTAAAATCTTTATGCCTTTGCAACTGTGGCTTCTTTCTCCCTGTTGGGGAAACCAGCCCC
The DNA here is from genome assembly GCF_000951045.1 of Mandrillus leucophaeus. NCBI lineage: Eukaryota > Metazoa > Chordata > Mammalia > Primates > Cercopithecidae > Mandrillus > Mandrillus leucophaeus. The sequence continues at coordinate 960,964 of NW_012110252.1, forward strand.
ACACCACCCAGCAGGTACTCCAAGTCCAGCAGAGACAAAGGAATTAAAAAGAGAGAGTTTAAAAGGCAGGTCCAGGGGACTGCAGCGTAGGAGGCTTTCTGAAAGCCCTGAGCTCTCGGCCTCCACCGAATTTATTGGTTTACAAACTCTTTGTTCTTAGGGCAAATGGGAGGGGTAGGAAAGGAAGAGGAAAAGGATTAATCGTTCAATAAGATGTATAGCAGTGGCGGTTTCTGTGAATTTCCTCGAGCCAAGGCGTGAGAAATATGTGAATTGCGAGAGATCTTCTAAAATTTCCTAGCGTAGTGGTTTACAGAAAGAAGTCACCCAATAAGTGGGAATTATTTTATCATTAGACTGAAAACAGTTGCCTGTAGAAAGAAAGTTTGCAATATTCTTCATTTTAAAGTAATTGGAGGCTGAGGTGAAAGGATTGCTTAAGGCCAGGAGTTCCAGACCAGCCTTTGCAATGTAATGAGACCCTATCGCAACAACAACAAAACAACAACAACAACAACAAAAAAACGTCCTGACCAAGATGGTGTAACCCCGTCTCTACTAAAAATACAAAAATTAGCTAGGCACAGTGGCAGACGCCTGTAAGCCCAGCTCCTTGGGAGGCTGAGACAGGAGAATCGCTTGAACCCAGGAGCTGGAGGTTGCAGAGAGACCAGATTGCACCACTGCACTCTAGCCTGGGTGACAGAGTGAGACTCCATCTCAAAAAAAAAAACCAACAAAAAACAAAAAACAATTAGCCGGGTGTGGTGGCAGATGCCTGTAGTCCAAGCTGCTTGAGGGGCTAAGGCAGGAGGTTGTGTGAGCCTAGGAGTTTGAGGTTACAGAGGGCTAATATTGCACCCCTGTACTCCAGGCAGAGTGACAGAGCAAGACTTTGTTTCAAAAAAAAAAAAAATTCATTTTTTCTCTTTGAGGTGGAGTCTTACTCTGTCGCCCAGGCTGGAGTACAATGGCATGAACTTGGCTCACTGCAACCTCCGTCTCCTGGGTTCAACCGATCTCCTGCCTCAGCCTCCCCAGTAGCTGTGATTACAGGCAAAGACCTGCCACCACGCCTGGCTAATTTTTTTATTTTTTATTTTTAGTAGAGATGGGGTTTCGCCATGTTGGCCAGGCTGGTCTTGAACACCTTACCTCAAATGATCCACCCTCCTCGGCCTCGTAAAGTGCTGGGATTACAGGTGTGAGCCACCGTGCCCGACCCAAAAAGAAAAAAGAATTTAAGTGGGGAAAAAAAGATTTAATGAAGAGGGAGTGATTACTGATAGGTCCAGTAAGATGAAGACTGAGAATTCCTTACTGCTTGCTTCCTTACTTTTACCTCCAATTCACAGCCTTTATACGTACCATATACTCTTCCAAAAATACTCTTTGATCGCTTCCTCTCTGGTTAATGTTGTTCAAGTATCAACTTTGATGTGTGTATATTTAGAAGACTTCCAAACACTTAATCTGAAAAATTAGTCCTGTTCGTATGCTCCCTTAACACCCAGTACTTCCCCTATAGTCTTTCTTCAGAACTGCATGTAATAATATATTTACTATTATATATCCGGAGCCTAGTGCAATGTCTGCTACATGTGAACAACTGAATACTTATTTGTTGAATGCATGAAAAAATGAAATTCAGGGAGTTGGATGATTACTTTTTATGGGATATAACTGTTTATAGGGCCAGTATATTAATATTTAAAATAGATATTTTCAGTGGGATTTAGCCCTGAAGTAGAGATGGAGCATTCATGTGATAAAAAGGGATGAAAGAGCCAAATATAGGTCTTACCTCTGCTGTTAGCTACATGATCTTGGAGTTTTATCTTTCTGGGTCTTGCTCTGTTTAGCTCACTGCAGCCTGGACCTCCCTGGCTCAAGTGATCTTTCTGCTGCTGCCTCCCAAAGTTCTGGAAGTACGAGTGTAATCATCATGCCCAAGCCAGGGTGTTTTATTTTTTTTTTGATCTAAAAAAGATCATACTGTTTGAGTTCATTGTAAATTCACAGGAGGTTGTAAGAAATAATGCAGAGAGATACTGTGGACCTTTCCCTAGTTTCCTCCAGTGGTAACATCTTAGAAAACTACAGTACAACCAAGATATTGACACAGTCAAAATAGAGAACATTTCCATCCCAGGAGGATCCCTTATTTTGCCTTCTTATAGCCACAATCACTTCTATCTCACCCCAACCTAATCACTAAAATATTATACATTTCTAAAATTTTGTCCTTTCAAGTAGGTTGTATAAAATGAAATAAAATAATAAATGGAGTTAAAATAATAAATGGACTCTCCCTGATGAACCACCTAATCTGAGGGACAGAAACAGTTTTCCCTGTCCAACAGTCAGCTCCAAATTCTCCCTCCTGAACCCTGTTATTTTGGAATTTTTGGTAGCAACAAACAGAAGTAGGAAGCAAAATTAAGCAAACAAGGAGATAACATGCTGCAGTGCCTCCCAGCAGATAGATCTTCTCAGTAGGGGAAGCATCTAGAATAGCAGCTAAAAGTGTGGCATCTGACATCTATAGCCACGTGACCTGAGTTTGTGACCCAGCTCCATAACTACAAGTTACAGGACTATGGTGACTGGCAAGATGGCTGAATAGGAACACCTCCAGTCTGCAGCTCCCAGCAAGATAACTCAGAAGGCCGGTGATTTCTGCATTTCCAACTGAGGTTCTCAGCTCATCTCATTGGGACTGGTTAGATAGTGGGTGCAGCCCATGGAGGGCAAGCCCAAGCAGGGTGGGGCGTTTCCTCACCCAGGAAGTGCAAGGGATCAGGGAACTCCTTCCCTTAGCTAAGGGACTGTGCCATGAGGAATGGTGCATTCCAGCCCAGATACTACGCTTTTCCCGTGGTCTTTGTATCCCACAGACTAGGAGATTCCCTAGGGTACGTAAACCACCAGGGCCCTGGGTTTCAAGCACAAAACCAGGCGGCCCTTTGGGCAGACACCGAGCTAGCTGCAGGAGTTTTTCATACCGCAGTGGCTCCTGGAACACCAGTGAGACAGAACCATTCACTACCCTGCAAAGGGGGCTGAAACTAGGGAGCCAAGTGGTCTACCTCAGGAGATCCCACCCCCAGGAGGCTAGCAAGCTAAGATCCACTGACTTGAAATTCTCACTGCCAGCACACATTCTGAAGTCTATCTGGGATGGGTGAGCTTGGTGGGGGGAGGGGCATTTGCCATTACTGAGGCTTGAGTAGGTGGTTTTCCCCTCACAGTGTAAACAAAGCTACTGGGAAGTTTGAACTGGGTGCAGAACCCACCGCAGCACACAAAGCCGCTGTAGCCAGACTGCCTCTCTAGATTCCTCCTCTTTGAGCAGGGCATATCTGAAAGAAAGGCAGCAGCCCCAGTCAGGGGCTTACAGATAAAATTCCCATCTTCCTGGGACAGAGCACCTTAGGGAAGGGGTGGCTGTGGTCACAGCTTTAGCAGACTTAAACCTTCCTGCCTGTCAGCTCCGAAGACAGCTGCATGTCTCCCAGCACAGTGCTCAAGCTCTGCTAAAGGGTAGACTGTCTCCTCACGTGAGTCCCTGACCCCTATGCCTCCTGACTGGGAGACACCTCATACAGGAGAGCTCCGGCTGGCATCTGGCAGTGCCCCTCTGGGATGAAGCTTCCAGAGGAAGGAACAGGCAGCAACCTTTGCTGTTCTGCGGCTTCTGCTGGTGATACCCAGGCAAACAGAGTCTTGAATGGACCTCTAGCAAACTCCAACAGACCTGCAGCAGAGGGTCCTGACTGTTAGAAGGAAAACTAACATACAGAAAGGAGTAGCATCAATATCAACAAAAAGGACGCCCATACAAAAACCTATCTGAAGGTCACCAACATCAAAGACCAAAGGTAGATAAATCCACGAAGATGAGGAAAAAACAGCGCAAAAAGGCTGAAAATTCCCAAAACCAGAATGCCTCTTCTCCAAAGAATCACCACTCCTCACCGGCAAGGGAACAAAACTGGATGGAAAATGAGTTTGATGAATTGACAGAAGTAGGCTTCAGAAGGTGGGTAATAACAAGCTCCTCCAAGCTTAAAGAGCATGTTCTAACCCAAGGCAGGGAAGCTAAGAACTTCAAAAAAAGGTTAGAGAAAAAAGAATGAAAAGAACGAACAAAGCCTCCAAGAAATATGGGACTCTGTGAAAAGACCAAACCTATTTTTGATTGGTGTACCTGAAAGTGACAGGGAGAATGGAACCAAGTTGGAAAACACACTTAAGGATGTTATCCAGGAAAACTTCCCCAACCTAGCACGACGGGCCAACATTCAAATTCAGGAAATACAGAGAACACCACAGAGATGCTTCTTGAGAAGAGCAACCACAAGACACATAATTGTCAGATTCACCAAGGTTGAAATGAAGGAAAAAATGTTAAGGGCAGCCAGAGAGAAAGATTGAGTTACCCGGGTGACAAAGGGAAGTTCATCAGACTAACAGCGGATCTCTCAGAAACCCTACAAGCCAGAAGAGAGCGGGGTCCAATATTCAACATTCTTAAGGAAAAGAATTTTCAACCCAGAATTTCATATCCAGCCAAACTAAGCTTCATAAGCAAAGGTGAAATAAAATCCTTTGCAGACAAACAATTGCTGAGAGATTTTGTCACCACCAGGCCTGCCTTACAAGAGCTCCTGAAGGAAGCAGTAAACTTGGAAAGAAACAACTGGTACCAGCCACTGCAAAAACATACCAAATTGTAAAGACCATCAACACTATGAAGAAATTGCATCAACTAATGGGCAAAATAACCAGCTAGCATCATAATGACAGGATCAGATTCACCTATAACAATATTAACCTTAAATGTAAAAGGGCTAAATGACCCAACTGAAAGACACAGACTGGCAAACTGGATAGAGTGAAGACCTGTCGGTGTGCTGTATTTGGAAGACCCATCTCACATGCAAAGACACACATAGACTCAAATAAAGGGATGGAGGAATATTTACCAAGCAAATGGAAAGCAAAAGAAAAAAGAAAAAAAAACACAAAAAACAGGAGTTGCAATCCTAGTCTCTGGTAAAACAGACTTTAAACCAACGAAAATCAAAAGAGATAAGGGCATTATATAATAGTAAAGGGATCAATGCAACAAGAAGACATAACTATCCTAAATATATATGCACCCAATACAGGAGGACCTAGATTCATAAAGCAAGTTCTTAGAGACCTACAAAGAGACTTAGACTCCCATACAGTAGTAGTAGGAGATTTGGAGATTTTAACACTTCACTGTCAATATTAGACAGATTAATGAGACAGAAAATTAACAAGGATATTCAGAACTTGAACTCAGCTCGGGGCCAAGCAGACCTAATAGATGTTTATAGAATTCTCCACCCCAAATCAACAGAATATACGTTCTTCTCAGCATCACATCACACTTATGCTAAAATTGACCACATAATTGGAAGTAATGCACTCCTCAGCAAATGCAAAAGAACGGAAATCATAACAAACAGTCTCTCAGACCACAGTGCAATCAAATTAGAATTCAGGATTAAGAAACTCACTCAAAACCCCACAACTACATGGAAACTGAACAACCTGCTCCTGAATGACTGCTGGGTAAATCACGAAATGAAGGCAGAAATAAGTTCTTTGAAACCAATGGGAACAAAGACACAATGTGCCAGAATCTCTGGGACATAGCTAAAGCAGCGTTTAAAGGGAAATTTATAGCACTAAATTCACACAGGAGAAAGCGGGAAAGATCTAAAATTGACACCCTGACATCACAAACAAATTCAAAAGCTAGCAGAAGATAAGAAATAACTAAGATCAGAGCAGAATTGAAGGAAATAGAGAACTATTAGTAGCCTACCAACCAAAACAGCCCAGGACCAGACAGATTCACAGCTGAATTTGTACCAGAGGTACTAAGAGGAGCTGGTACCATTCCTTCTGAAATTATTCCAAACAGTAGAAAAAGAGGGACTCCTACTTGTTTTATGAGGCCAGCATCATCTTGATACGAAAACCTGGCAGAGACATAACAAAACAAGATGATTTCTGGCCAGTATCCCTGATGAACATCGATGCGAAAATATTCAATAAAATACTGGCAAACCAAATCCAGCAGCACATCACAAAGCTTATCCACCAAGATCAAGTTGGCTTCATCCCTGGGATTCAAGGCTGGTTCAACATACGCAAGTCAATAAATGTAATCCATCACATAAACATAACCAATGACAACACATGATTATCTCAATAGATGCAGAAAGGGCCTTCCATAAAATTCAACATCCCTTCATGCTGAAAAAAACTCTCAATAAACTAGGTATTAATGGAATGTATCTCAAAATAATAACTATTTATGACAAACTCACGGCCAATATCATACTGAATGGGTGAAAGCTGAAAACATTCTCTTTGAAAACCGGCACAAAGGATGCCTTCTTTCACCACTTCTATTCAACATAGTATGGTAGTTCTGGCCAGGGCAATCAGGCAAGAGAAAGAAAGAAAAGGTATTCAGATAGGAAGAGAGGAAGTCAAATTGTCTCTGTTTGCAGATGACATGATTGTATATTTAGAAAACCCCATCATCTCAGCCCCAAATCTTCCTAAGCTGATAAGCAACTTCAGCAGAGTCTCAGGATACAAAATCAGTATGCAAAAATCACAAGCATTTTTATACACTAGAATAGAGAGCCAAAACATTTTTGAACTCTCATTCACAATTGCTACAAAGAGAATCAAATACCTAGGAATACAACTTACAATGGAGGTGAAGGATCTCTTCAAGGAGAACTACAAACCACTGCTCAAGGAAATAAGAGAGGGCACAACAAATGGAAAAACATTTCATGCTCATGGATAGGAAGAATCAGTATCGTGAAAGTGGCCATACTGCCCAAAGTAACTTACAAATTCAATGCTGTCTCCATCCAGCTACCTTTGACTTTCTTCACAGACTTAGAAAAAACTACTTTAAATTTCATATGAAACCAAAAAAGAGCCCACATAGCCAAGACAATCCTAGGCAAAAAGAACAAAGCTGGAGGCATCGTACTACTGACTTCAAACTATTCTACAAAGCTACAGTAACCAAAGCAGCATGGTACTGGTACCAAAACAGATATATAGCTCAGAACACAGGCCTCAGAAATAATACTACACATCTACAACCATCTGATCTTTGACAAACCTGACAAAAACAAGAAATGGGGAAAGGATTCCCTATTGATTCCCTGTTTAATAAATGGTGTTGGGAAAACTGGCTAGCAGAAAACTGAAACAGGACCCCTTCCTTACACCTTATCCAAAAATTAACTCAAGATGGATTAAAGACTTAAACATAAGACCTAAAACCATAAAAACCTTAGAGGAAAACCTAGGCAATACCATTCAGGACATAGGCATGTGCAAAGACTTCATGTTTTTGCTTTTAGTGTTATCTAAAGCCATACCATAACCCAAAATTACAAAGATTTGCTCTTGTGTTTTCCCCTTGAAGTTTTATAGTTTTAGCTGTTATTTTTTTATTTTTATTTTTTAGCTGTTATGTTTTAATCTTTGTTCCATTTCAAGTTAATTTTCATATGCAGCTGAGGTGGGGGTTTAATTTCATTCTTTTATACGGACATCTAGTTGTCTGAGCACTATTTGTTGAAAAAGTTACTCTTTGCCTATTGAATCCTCTTAGCACCCTTGTCAAAACTCAATTGACTGTAAGGGCTCATTTCTGGACTTTCAGTTCTGTTCCGTTGACCTAGCTGGTTGTCATTATGCTAGTAGTGCTACACTGTCTTGATTGTTATCACTTTGTAGTAAATTTTACAACCAGGAAGTAGAAGTCCTCTAGCTTTGTTCATTTTCAAGATTGTTTTGGCTATTCTGGGTTCCTTGCATTTCCATATGAATTTTAGGATCAGCTTGTCAGTGATTGAATCTTGAAAGTGTAATCAGCTGTGCATTCCTGAAATAAGCCCACTTCAGTCTTGGTGTCTTAGTCTTTTAGTTACTGCTATATTCGGTTTGCTAATATTTTGTTTACCTATGAATATGAGAGATTGTAGTATGTATGTTTTTTCTTGTAATGTGCTTGTGAGATTGTTTAGGCTGGCTTCACACAATGAGCTTGAAAATAATACTCCTGTCTTTGCACCAAATGGGTCAGATTTGTTTATTGTGTTCTTGAAATCATCTTTATCCTGTTACAATTTTAATCAGCTTGCATAATCAATTACTGAGAGACATGTGTTAAACTTTTCCACTGTGGTTATAGATAGATATGGTTGTGTCAAATTTTCCTTTTACTTTTATCAGTTTTTGCCGTGTATATTTATTAAGATATATTTCGTGGCTAAATTTTTCTAATAAATATTTTATCATTATAAAATGCTCTTGTTTATTTTAATAATTTTTTTTTTTTTGCCTGAAACCTATGTTATAATGTAAAGCAATACCAGCTATACTTTGGCATGTATGTCTTTTTTAATTCTTTTACTTTCAATGTTTATGAATCCTTCTATTTAAGGATATGTCTTTTAAAAGCAGCATGTAAATTTATATATTTTTTAATTTAATATAGGAATCTTTTCATTTGTTTTTAGTCCATTTACATTTAATATCTTTTCTAATTTACTAATTTTTTATCTATTCTGCAGTAAATTTCATCCAATACATTCTTAATTAAAAAAAAAATTATCTCCCCAAAGTGTATATAGTTGTCTTCACCAGCCATTTACTTGTTATTTCCAAAATAAGTCTCTAGGTCGTGTGTTTTAACAATATCTGATTCTCCTCAATACAATTCTACTATTTACTTAAATGAGTCAGTGAATTCCAGTTGAATTTGCCTTGTTCTCAATTGAGTACAAAAACACTGTCTTGACCTAAAAGATGGAAAATAAATACTTCCTTTATTCTTTTTTTCAAGTGTTGCTTACCAAGCGAATTGCTTAGAAAATAAGTTCTACTAGATTTTGCTTTCACTAAATTTCCCTAGCCAATATTGTCATTTTGATTTTAATAACATGGTATTAAAAATAATGTATTGCTGGTGCAGACACAGTTGCGTGAGGGGTTTCTGCCATCATCAGTGCTGTGTAGCAGAGCTAGTTCCTCTCCCTCTCAGCCGCGCAGGTTTGGACATATTTGACTTTTCCCCCCAGGTTGAATTGACCAAAGCAATGGTGATGGAGAAGCCTACTCCCCTGCTGGTTGGGTGGAAATTTGTGAGACAGCATTACGCACTGGTGAACCAGGCCCTAGACATGCTGCATAGATTTTATGGAAAGAACTCTTCTCATGTCCATGGGGGATTGGATTCAAATGGAAAGCCAGCAGATGCAGTCTTTGACAGAAAGAAATCCACAGGAAAGTGATGTCACAAAACTTCACCAACTGCCACACCAAGATTCTCCATGTTGATGCTTATGCTATGCTAAATGATGGTGTGGTAGTCCAGGTGATGGTGCTTCTCTCTAACAACAACCAGGCTTTGAGGAGATTCATGCAGATGTTTGTACTTGCTCCTGAGGGGTCTATTGCATATCAGTTCTATGTTCATAATGATATCCTCAGACACCAAGATGGGTTTGTCACTGAGCCTCAGGAGGAGTCTGAAGAAGAAGTAGAGGAACCTGAAGAAAGACAGCAATCACCTCTGATTCTGGAACTTTCTATGATCAGGCAATTGTCAGTAATGACATGGAAGAACATTTAGAGGAGCCAGTTGCTGAACTGGAGCCTGATCCTGAACCAGAACCAGAACAAGAACATGTATCTGAAATCCAAGAGGAAAAGTTTGAGCTTGTATTAGAAGAAACTGCTCCTGAGGATGCTCAGAAGAGTTCTCTAGCACCTGCAGACATATCTCAGACAGTATAGGAAGACTTGAGGACATTTTCTTGGGCATCTGTGACCAGTAACAACCTTCCACCCAGTGGAGCTGTTCCAGTTACTGGGATACCTCCTCATGTTTGCAAAGTACTAGCTTCACAGCCCTGTACAGAGTCTAAGCCTGAATCTCAGGTTCCACCACAGAGACCTCAAAGGGATCAAAGAATACGAGAACAACGAATAAATATTCCTCTCCAAAAGGGACCCAGACCAATCTGTGAGGCTGGTGAGCAAGGTGACATTGAACCCCGAAGAATGGTGAGACACCCTGACAGTCACCAACTCTTCATTGGCAACCTGCCTCATAAAGTAGACAAATCAGAGCTTAAAGATTTCTTTCAAAATTATGGGAACATGGTGGAGTTGCACATTAACAGTGGTGGGAAATTACCCAATTTTGATTTTGTTATGTTTGATGATTCTGAGCCTGTTCAGAAGGTCCTTAGCAACAGGTCCATCATGTTCAGAGGTGAGGTCCGTCTCATTGTGGAAGAGAAGAAGACTCGAGCTGCCAGGGAAGGGGACCCACGAGATGATCGCCTTTGTGGACCTGGAGGCCCTTTAGGTGGGCTGGGTGGTGGAATGAGAGGCCCTCCCTGTGGAGGCATGGTACAGAAAGCAGGATTTGGAGTGGGAAGGTGGCTTGCTCCACGGCAGTGAATCTTCATGGATCTTCAGGGGGCCGTATGAACCCTAGTTCCTACAGAATGGTGAATTTCTTCGACCAGCCTTTGGTATCTTGGAGTATGACCCCAGTTTGTTATAAACTGCTTTAGTTAGTATAATTTTACTTCTTTTGTGTGTTAATGGTGTGTGCTCCTTCTCCCTCTCTTCCCTTTCCTGGCCTTTAGTCTTTCACTTCCAATTTTGTGGAATGATATTTTAGGAGTAATGGATTTTTAAAGAAGAAGAAGAAGAAGAAGAAGAAAAAAAGACCAAATTTCCTTGCTTATTTTGCATGTACAGACTGGATTTTTTTTCTAACAGCCATTTCCCCAAAGGAATGTGTCTTGCGTTATTGCTGACATTTGGTACATTTCATTCATTGGAATATTTCTTACTTTCTGTGTTTTCAAAAGCCTGTGAGAAATACAGGATTTGATAACATTTTGAAGGCAGGAAAACCCCAAACTGTTTCTTCTTTGAGAGTCATGACCACTTTCTGGTGTGGAGAAATCGCCATTGGAAAATTTGACAATTTTGATTCTCACTGGTAGTGTTTAAAAACTGAATAAAAGGAATATAATTTTTATTTTGATATAGGATCATGAAACATTTCTAAAACCTGTTTTTACAGTGGGTTTGGAAAATTTGCCAATTTTGATTCTGACTGGTATGTTTAAAATTTGGAAAATTTGACAATTTTGATTCTCGCTGGTATGTTTAAAAACTGAATAAAAGGAATAGAATTTTTCTTCTGATGTAGGATCACAAAACAGTTCTAAAACCTACTGTTTTTACCATTGAAATTTCAATTGTGATATAGGTTTTAAATGTCTAGAATGCAACTAGATAGGCTTTTCTTGAACTGTTAGTTTTTTTGAAGTAGAGTTTTTTCATGTTTAATTTGTATTTGTAAAAAAACAAAAGACAAAATATTCCCAAAACCCAGATAACAACCGTAACAAAACTGTTGTGCCTTCTGTTTATCTTTTAGATTTGGCAGTTGTTTAAAGAAAAATAATTTTTTAATATCTGGATTTGTTGTATTAGGTTCAGAGTATGTGGGGAATTGTAGAAACCCTCTTTTATCATCTTGTATGTCTTCTGTTAACATGTCTGTTATATCTTATTCTAAAATTGAGTCTCAAGCTAGAATCCCTTTGAAGACAGGTGCTTCTCTAGAGGTTCTTTGACCTAAATGGTTCAGCATTTGTAGTAAGTTTTATTCTGGTGTCTAATCAGACTCCTATTCATAGCCCGTAAGAAGGAATGTGACTTTAAATGGACTTTGCTGATGTGCTCCTGTCCACATTATTTTTTCTTTAAGTCATAGCCATATGGTAAATTTTCTGTTTTGTTATGGTTCTCTTTAATTGATGGGCATGCAGTGGGTGTTTCTTGGAAATGGTCAATGATTATTAAAATCTTTTCGGAAGAAAAATTTTTTAAAAAGTATGTATTGCTGGTTTCATTTTGATAGGCTTCCCCCGCCTTACTGCAAGTAAATTAATATACATATATTGAATAAAACCTTTTAAGCTAAACCTGTGAACTGAATACAGTATTCATGATTAAAGAGGTATGCACATTATTATAACTGTTAATTTCTTGGTAATCTAGAATGAAGATAAAATCTGCATCTTCTTTTATTAATGTAATGTTGGTTACAACTGATTTTTTGTAGCAATTAAATCTATGTGGCCGAACCTACATGAGATATTCGTTGTTATACCTTTTTTACTTTAGATCCTGTAAATAGAAAATAATATTTTAAAAATTATTTTTAGGATTAACAAAAACATTCATGTTCTATTCATTAGATTGTACCACTACATGTTTTTAAGTTCTTTATGTATCCAAATATCTACTTAAATCATCAATGAGCCACACTATAATCTTAAGTTCAACTGAAATTTGTTCTGTACATTTTCATAATGTTTTAGATTTCTTTAATCTTCACATTTAAATAACTATTTTTTCTCTTATTTGTGACTATTAAAACAAATTTTTGATTAATATAACTTTAGTTTCATTGTTTATTTTTACAAATATTGTGCCTGAGTCAGTCCTCATAAAAATAAATCATGTAAGCGGCAGAGTGACCCCAAGTTACCACATTTTTTTGGAGTGTCTATTAAAATTTTTAGTAAAATTGTAAAGTGCAAAGGAGTCATTTTGCTTTGTTTTGTTATTCTCCCTCTCCCCCTCTCTCTTTCTTCTTTTCTTTTCCTTTCCTTTCCGTTCCCCTCCCCTTCCCTCCCCTCCCGAGTGCAGTGACAAGATCATAGTTCCAATTCCTGGGCTTAAGCAGTCCTCTCAAGCCTCCCAAGTAGTTGGGACTACAGGCATGCACCCCCACAACCGGCTAATTTTATGATCTTTTGTAAGCAACAGGATCTCGATATTTGCCCTGGCTGATCTTCAGCTCCTGTCCTCAAACTATTCTCCTGCCTCAACCTCCCAAAGTGTTGGGATTACAGTGATGAGCCACTGCACCCAGCAAAGAAAAAAAAAAAAGCAGTCTTAAATAAAGATGATAAACAGCAAAATTATTTTAAGTTTTTACTTCTTGCCAGTGTTCCACCCTGAAACATTGCATCCTTCATCCCATTGACCCTAAAAAGTGCTTCTGAAACTCCTGTTACTTCTGGAAAGTGGACATGGTTTTCTGCTGCTGTTAGCCTTGCCAGAATGAATTTTACTTAATCTCTGCTCCTTTGAGTTTTGACTTTCTAAAGTCCACAATAGGCATGTCTGATTAGTAGCTCCAAGGCAGGCTGGGAAAGTGATATTTCTCATGTGTATCCAGCCTCTATCTCTCCCTATAGGAACTTAGGCTCATATATTTTCAAGCATACCTGACATTTCCACTTCGTATCTTATAACCATCTCAAAGGATATCTATTGATCATTTTTCTCCCCTATTTATTTATTCTGTAGTCCTCACTATCCCAGCCAATTGCATCACGAACTCACTCCATCACTCTAGGTCCACATTTTGATTCTACGTTTCTCTTATTCTCTACGTGTACTGCATCAGCAGGTGCTGTTTGCTTTACCTCTGATACACTTTCTGAATCTTTTCAGTTTCACTGTTAAAGGTTTTTTGCCTTGTCTGTTGCAACCTGAAAACAGTTTTTCTGCTTTCATGCTTTCCCTTTTTGCTCCATTCTCTATTCCTTGCTAAGTTTTGTTATGGGGGTGGTGGTGTTGAGAGGGTCCTATGGAGGCCCACTCATAAGTGTTTATGAGGACCTTATTCAGACAGAACTGACTCATAAATCATTTCTAAATTCGGTTGCCTACTGAAGCAGTGGAGGCTTTGTTGACTGGCCAAATCCTGTAAGAATATTTATCTCCTGGCTCCTTATTAATATCTTTGTCTCCTCCAGGTGTTTTTTGAAATGTAAGTCAGATTGTGTCATTCCCCTGTTTAAACCTTCCATGGAGTACTGTCCAATAGAACTTTGAGTGAAGAGAGAAATGTTCTGTATCTTTACTATTAAATATCATAGCTTGGACCAGACATATGTTACTGTTGAGCCCTTGAAACATGGCTGGTGAAACTGGAGAACCGAATTTTCAAATTTAAATAGTCCCATTTGGTTAATGGTGTATAGGACAGCAAACTCCATTAGCATTCCTTCCTTCTTAAAAAGGAATCCAAAGTTATTATCAAGGCTGTATATGATTTGGCTCTTGTTTATCTTGGTAGCTTCATCTTATACCATTCCTTCCTTTGGGTCATCAGCCACATTGGCTTTTTTTTTTCTTTATTTTTGAGATGGAGTCTCGCTCTGTTATCCAAGCTGGAGTGCAGTGGTGTGATCTCAGCTCACTGCAGCTTCCTCCTCCTGAGTTCAAGTGATTGTCACGCCAGGATTACAGGCATGTGCCACCACACCCAGCTAATTTTTGTATTTTTAGTAGAGACAATGTTTCGCCACATTGACCAGGCTGGTCTCGAACTCCTGACCTCAGGTGATCCGCCCACCTCGGCCTCCCAAAATGCTGAGATTATAGGCATGAGCCGCTGTGCCTGGTCCATATTAGCCTTCTTTTTGTTTTCTGAAAACACCAAGCCCTTTCTCAATTTGGGTCTTTTGCACTGATGCTCTCTACTTGGACTGCTCTTCTCTTAATTTTGATCCTGGGTGGCTTTTTACATCTTTCAGACCATAAGCCAAATAGCACTTCCTAAGACAGGCCACTGTTGGTCAGCCTACCTAAAGTGACCAGTACTCTCTTAAATTCCTTACACTATTTGTGCTGTATTATAATTAATCATCCTTCCCATTCGATCAGGTGCAGCTGAAAACAAAAAAGAAAAACCATCATGTTTATTTATTTGCTAATTTTTAGTCTTCCCCTGAAGAATATAAGCCTTATGAGTGTGTGGGTCTTGCTTCTCTAGGTTGTGGCATGTAGTACCTATTTGTTATTAATAAATAAACACTTGCTTTATTCTCAACCTTAGCAGACACAGAAGTTGGTTACTTTTTTGGATGGAAGAGAGTTATAGTTACATAAGTCTGCATGTAATTGAGGAAAAAAGCAAATTTTTTTTCTTTGAGATGGAATCTCACTCTGTTGCCCAGGCTGGAGTGTGGTGGTATGATCTCAGCTCACTGCAACCTCCGCCTACTGGGTTCAAGCGATTCTGCTACCTCAGCCTCCTAAATAGCTGGGACTACAGGTGAGTGCCACCACGCCCAGCTAATTTTTGTATTTTTAATAGAAACAGGGTTTCAACATATTGGCCAGGCTGGTCTCGAACTCCTGACCTCGTGATCCACCCACCTTGGCCTCCCAGACTGCTGGGATTACAGGCGTGAGCCACTGCGCCTGGCCCGCAAACTTTTTTTAAAAGATGAAATGAGATAATATATAAACAGAAGGCAGGGTACCATCTAAATACAAAATATTATTATTTGATAGGTATTGTAGTGTAGTGGTATAATAGGACATTTTCTTCCAGTGAGAATATGATTTAATTTATAAGAATTTACAGATATATGAAATTTTTATGTCATAGAAAATTAAAATAACATCTGTGGAAAACCAGGGGGTGAGGAAGGTGTTAATCAGGCAGAGTTATACTGTGGATTCAGCTCATTTAAAAAATTGATTTTAATATTTAAACAATTTAATAATTAATTTAATTACGATAAATTTGATTTTGTAGTTAATGTCTTTGTATTTTATAACTTTTTAAAATGCAGCTTTACCTCACTCTTAGAAAATCTGGTGTGATATGAAAATGTGGATCCATAAAAGGATAAATTATTAAAGGACTCATCTTTCTCTAGCAGATTCATCCCTTATTTTAAAAATTATCCAATTTGTGGAAAATGTAGTTTTATTTGTAATTTATTAGTAATACATTTGTGGCGTTAAGCTGGTGTATGGTATTAGGGCTTGAAATAGTGCATGCTGAGTTCCTAGAGAGTGCATTAAGTGATTGTTTTCAAACTCAGTGCTGTGAATTTTCTTAGTAGCTTACTGTGAGAATATGATTTAGTTTATATAAATGGTATGTCAAAGCTATTAATAAGTGCTTTAATATTATTTATATGTGATTCTGTAACATACTTAGTAATATCTGTTTCTTATACCCCTCTCTTTTTTGTTGTTTCTTTGTTTTTTAGGATCATCATGCCTAGGGTTCATAACATAAAAAAGTCTCTCACACCTCACATTTCTTGTGTGACAAGTGAATCTGATAAACTGCTGGACTTTTTGCCTGACAGACTAAGAGCAAAGCTGCTTCCATTCCAGAAAGATGGCATCATTTTTGCCCTCAAAAGAAATGGCAGGTAAAATTCTTCTTTTAAGACATGCTAAAAATGTTAAATTCCTGGCAAGTGTATTAAAAACAAAGTTCTGTTCAAACTATTCTTTTCAAACAATCTTTTTTTGGTAGAATTGATTGTGACTAAGTTAGCTTTATCCATTTACTATGGTTGACTTATACTTCATGTTGAAATATGCCGAACCAATTGTGATTTCTTAAGAGAAAGTATGTTCAGTTATCTTAATCATTTCGGTTATCAGATATTCTCAGCAACTCATATATTGACAGTTTTCTAGAATGTTGCTTTCACATGAAACTAATTCAACTTATTTCCATCGTTTTTTGTTTTTTTGGTCTCTTACCAGAAGGAATTTTTTTTTTTTTTTTTTTTTAACAGACTCTGCCCTTTCACCCAGGCTGGAGTGTAGTGGCATGATCTTGGCTCACTGCAACCTCTGTCTCTTGGGTTTAAGTGATTCTGCTACATCAGCCTCCTGAATAGCTGGAACTATGGGGTGCACACCACCACACCCGGGTAACTTTTGTTTTTGTTTTGTTTTTTTTAGGGATGGGTTTTCACCATGTTGCCCAGGCTGGTCAAACTCCTGGGCTCAAGTGATCCTTCTGCCTTGCCTCCCAAAGTGCTGAGATTACAGGCATGAGCCACTGCACCCATCCATTGTATTTTCATTTTATTTTTCACCTTAGATTTAGCAACTTCTGGGTGTGTCTTATGAGTACCTTATAGTACTATCTGTATTTCTTTACTTCTTTCAAACTTCATGATAGTTATATGATCTCTTCCATCAAATTGGGCCATTATATGGTTTTCTATATTTTTAAGGATAGCATTGTCTTAGTTCCACAGTCACATATATCATATACTTTCTCTTCAACATTTTATTATGAACAATTTAAAAAACATGTAACGAAATTGAAAGAATGTTAGAGTAAATGCTTGGTAGAGTCAACACACGCAGTTTATTATTAACATTTTGCCATGCTTGGTCTATCACGTATTTATCTATTAATCCATCCGTCTATCCTTCTACCCCATCAGTCCATTTTATTATTTTCATTTATTTCAAAGTAAATTACAGACATTATTATACTTTCTCACATATACTTAAGTATATGTATGATTAACCAGAATTCATATTTGTTTACAGATTTTTTTCTGTTGTGATTTAATTAATGAAATGTACAAACCTTGACAAATGCATATACTTTTATAACCCAAACCCATCATCCTAGAAAGTTACTTCATTCCCTTTCTGAGTCAGTCCCCACTCTCACATTGATCTGATGTTTTTTATTTTGCCTGTTTTTAGTGGTTTATATAACTGGAATCCAGTTGTATGTGCTGTTTATGAAAAACTTTTTTAAATTGTTGTAGTCTTATTGAGATTCATGTATTAGTAGTTTGTTTATATTGTACACATTTGTATTTATAACTGTTAGTTGACACTTAAGGTTATATACCTGGTGTTTTTCACCTTACACCTGCATCTTCTCAGTTTCTCCACCCTAGACATCACTTCTGTAGATTTCCATTGCTTTTATGGAGTTAGAAAAGTTGTACTCTTTCATATTCACATTGTTAACCTCAAATTCCTGAAGATTCAGTCACAAATGACATTTTAAACTGCCATTTGACAGCCTTTAGCTCCTTTAGGTACTTCATATTTTGTGTGGTTGGGCTTCTCACTATGGCAGAGTAGAAAGAACATACGCTTTAGGTTTAGACTTGGTTTAAATCTGAGCCACTTACTATCTCTGTGATGCTGTGCATGCTTCTTTAACAATTCATACTTCAGATTCATTAACTATAAAATGGATTTTATAATCCTAATTACTGTGGTAAGAAAAGAAGACCGAGTTCTTCATAATGGTGAAATAAAATGCCTTTTCCCTTTTTCGTAGCTAGACTTAGTAATTTCCAAACACTTGTCCCTGGACTGTTAACCAGTCCTAACAAAATATGGATACATGTAGCAAAATGAGAAAATAAAAACTGTGCTGTTCATAAAGCAAAATTCATTCATTTTAGAGAACCTTCATTTATTTTGAGCTTAAGTCTTCTTTTTTGGAGGCTTAGAATTGTCTTCTTTTCTGAAAACATGATGTTAGTTGCGGAAAGTTTTTATTATATTATTTGGCAAATGAAAACTTGGAAATGTTTCCCATCAAGTTTTTTGTTTACTTGACCATGAAATAATAATTTCAGGATTTAAAAATAATTTCAGGATATATTTTATCTTGAGTTCATTCTTCAGTAATATTTTCGTTGGCAATATAGGTCTGCTTTAATAGTTATTTTTTTCTTAGCACTTAGAAGGTTGTATCCTCCTGTCTTCTGGCTTCCATAATTGTCATTGATAATATACCCCTGAGTCTCAAAATAGCACCTTACAGATGACTTATTTATTACAAAGGGAAAAATTACAAAATGGCCAAGCTTGGTATTGCTAATAGTGGGACAGCCACATGCTTAATGTGGTGCACAGAAGAGACATAACATTACCTTATGTGGTGTTCTTACTGGAAACATTTGATCTGGGAATCATGGTGAAACTGTCCAACTAATCCAGAATGTAGAACATTTTTTCATGCCAACTGACTTGGACTCTTCAAAGGATTCAGTGTCATCAAAATCAAAGGAAGTAGTGTATCAAGGAAAGTCTCTAAATTGAGAGAGACCTAATAACTATACCATCTAAAAGTAATGCACAAGCCTTGGTTAGATCCTGGATCAGTAAAAAGAAAAACTTTAGGGAACGCTTTTAAGATCACTGGGAAAATTTCATCTGGACTCTATTTAGATGATGTTATTGGATTAATGTTGATTATCTTAGATGAGGTAATGGTGTTGTCATTGAATAGAAGAATGTTCTTGTTTCTAATAAATGCATGATAAAGAATTTTCAGACAATAACAATAGTGCTATTGTTAGTGCTATACTTTCTACATTTTCCCAAAAGGGAAGGACTTATGTTCAGAAACATTTTGAGTGGATGAGCCAAAATGTTAACAGTGTGAATTTAGTGAGTAGTATATTCTGGTGGGTGTCTTCATTGGTGAGTGGTATAATCTGCGGGGTATGCTCATTGAATTATTCTTTTTTGCTTTTCTGTGAGTTTGAAATTTTTTTAAATAAAAAAAAAATCCGTCCAATTTTTGTTCCTTTGTGCATCATCTGACTTGAAGATTTTCTCGTCTTTGGAGTTCTGCAGTTTCACTATACTTTATTCAGTATGGTTTTCTTTTTATTTATCCTGTTTAGGATTATTGTGCCTTTTAAATCTGGGATTTGTGTTTGTTGATTCTAGGAGATTCTCAGCTATTCCCTCTTCAAATATTGCTTCTCCCCCATTTGTTTTGTCTGCTGCAATTCCAGTTAGATTTATACTTGACCTTTTTCTTTCATCCTATGCCTCTATTAATGTCTCTTATATATTTTCTGTTTATTACATTATGACTGTTTTCAAGTTCTCTTATACAATTCATAACCAGCTGGTCTAATATGCTGTTTAACCAACCTATTCAGTTTTTTTAAAGTACTTTTTATTTTATTTTTTACTGATACGTAATTTACATGGACAAAGGTATACAGATTGTGAATGTACAGCTTGAGGAATTTTCACAGTGTAGCATCACCAAGATCGAGAAATAGAACATTGCCAGCATCACAGAAACCTCCCTCTTATCCCTTCCAATCGTTACTACTTCCTTTCTCTCGAAAAGTAACCACTATCCTGACTTCTAACATTATAGATTGCTTTGCCTGTTCAACTATATTATTGTAATTGTATATTCTTTTGTATCTTGTTTTTCTCAACATTATTGTGAGATCAATCTATGTTTTTGTATGTGGTTGTAGTTCGTTCATTCTCATTGCCATGTAAAATTCCATCTTGTGAATATACCATAATTTATTCATGCTACTGTGGAGCATTTGGGTTATTTCTAGTTTGGGGCTCATAAAATAGTAATGATGTGAATGTTCTTATACAAATCTTTTGGTGAACGTATATACACACTTTGATGTGTATCTACGAAGAAGAATTGTTGGATCATAGAGTGTGCGTGTATTCCATTTTAGTAGATAATGCCTATATTAGTTTGCTAGGACTATCATAAAAGCATACTGCAACTAGGTGGCTTAAACAACAGAAATTTATTTTCCCACAGTTTTGGAGGCTAGCAGTCCAAAATTAAGGTGTTGGCAGGGTTGATTCCTCTTGAGAGCTGTGAAGGAATTGTCTTTTCCAGGGCTGTCTTCTTGACTTGTAGGCTACTGTTTTCTTCCTATTTCTATTCAAATTATCTTCCCTCTGTTTATGTCTCTAGGTCCAAATTTGCCTTTTTTGTATGGACACTAGTCATATTCGGTACATTGGTGATACCCTAATGACTTCATCTTAAGTAATTATGTCTGCAGTGACCATATTTCCAAATAAGGTCACATTTTGAGGTACTGGGGGTTTGAACTTCAGCATATGAATTTTGGCGATATGTAATTCAACCCATACCTCTGCTAAACATTTTCCAATGTAATTTCACCAATTTTTTCTTGTATCAACGGTGTTTAAGAGTTCCATTTATATCTCATCCTCACCAACACTTCATTTTGCCTATCTTTATTTTCATTTTAGATATTCTGGTAGGTATATAGTGATGTATATTGAGGTTTTTATTTACATTTCTCTGATGATAAGTAAAATGTAATACCTTATCATATGCTTATTAGTCATTTGGACATCTTTTGTTAAGTGCCTGTTCATGTCTAATCTGTTTTTCTTCTGGATTGTCTATTTGCCTTTTTCTTATTGTTTTGTAGGAATCCTTTTGTCAGATTTATATTCTGGATATGAGTCTTTTATCAGGTATATTTGTTGCAAGTAAATTTTCTCAGGTTGTGTTTTGCCTTTTCCTTGTCTTAATGATGTCTTCTGATAAGCAGAGATTCTCAATTTTAATGTCATCTTACATCATCTTTATCCGTATTCGTTCTATGCCTGGCACTTTTTTTTTTTTTTTTGAGACAGAGTCTTGCTCTGTCTCCCAGGCTGGAGTGCAGTGGCCCTATCTCTGCTCAGTGCAACCTCCACCTCATGGGTTTAAGCAATTCTCCTGCCTCAGCCTCCTGAGTAGCTGGGACTACGGACGTCTGCCACCACACCCAGCTAAGTTTTGTATTTTTAGTGGAGACGGGGTTTCACCATGTTGGCCAGGCTGCTCTCAAACTCCTGACCTTGTGATCCACCCACCTCTGCCTTCCAAAGTGTTGGGATTACAAGTGTGAGCCACCGTGCCCGGTCTGGCTGTCACTTCTTTGATCAAATTTTAAAAATCTTTGTCTACTACGAAGTCATCAAGAAATTTCCTGTGTTTTCTTCTAAAAGCTTTATTGTTTTAATTTTTACATTAATTTGATTTACAATCTACTTTGAATTGTTTTGTGTATATGGTATGAAGTAGACATCAGGATTGATTACTTATTTATTTATTTATTTATTTATTTTTTGAGACAGAATCTCGCTATCTCCCAGGCTGGAGTACAGTGGCGCGATCTCGGCTCACTGCAACCTCTGCCTCCCGAGTTCAGGTGATTCTCCTGCATCGGTCTCCCGAGTAGCTGGGATTACAGGTGCACACCACCATGCCCAGCTAATTTTTGTATTTTTAGTAGAGACAAAGTTTTACCATGTTGGCCTGGCTCATCCCGAACTCCTGACCTCCACTGATCTGCCCGCCTTGGCCTCCCAAAGTACTGGGATTACAAGTGTGAGCCACTGTGCTCGGCCTCACTTACTTATTTTTAAGTTTATTTTTACATATGAATGTCTACTTGATCTAGCACAATTTATTGAAAAGACTTTTTCCTACTGCATTGTAATGTTACTTTTGTCATAAATCAAGTAATTTTATGTGTATACCTTTCTAGGTAAGTGCTGTCTAATGGAACTTTCCACTGTGATGGAAATATTCTTTATGTATACTGTTCAATTCAGTAGCTATTCACTGCAGATGGCTATTGAGTACTTGAAGTGTGACTAGTGCAACTAATGATTGCATTTTTAATTTTACTAATTTTAATTAATTCAAATTTAAATAGTCACATGTTTAGTACGTACCATATGGAATAGTGCAGTTGTAGATTCTTTGTTTTGTTTCTCTGTTTGCAGTCTTTGTGTCAGTACCATACTTCTTCATGCTTCTTACTGTAGCTTTATAATAAATATTCTGGTATCAGATAGTATAAATCTTTCAGCCTTACTCTTTTTCAAAATTGTCTCAGCTATTATTGACTCTTTGAATTACATGTAAATTGTAGAAGTCATTTATCAATTTTCACAAAAAAATTTGCTAGGATTGTGAATGAAGTTTTATTGCATTTATAGATCAGTTTGGGGATAATTGATATATTTATAATACGGAGTATTTCATTCCATGAACACGAATTATTTTTACATTTACTTAATTGCTTTTTTGGTGTCCTGTATACCTCTTATCTTTTTTGTTGTGTGCTGCAGTTTTGATATTTTGCATTTAGCCATATTCAAGCTTACTGATGTTATTTTTGCTGTTAATTAATTTATTGAATTCTCTTAAGGATGAGACCATCACTCAATATACTTGAAATCAGAAACCACTCAATTTCTTTCTTGATAAGCAAGGGAGAACTGTGCTTCTTAGCCATGACTTTCTAAACAAAGCAAAGAGTTGGTATTGCACTGGGCTTTAGAAGCCTGGAGACTTTCAAAAACAGGAGTGTTTAAGGACTGTGTGAAATTTCTGTGTATACTTTAGGGATTAGCTGACTACCAGAGAACAGTTAGTCCTTTCTTTTCTTGGAATTGGAGAATAGGGACTTTTAACTTTCTGTTCTTAATTTCAGAAAGTGTATTTTTAAGTCCAATTCAGCTCTGCCTGCTTATGTTGGTAGTGTCTTTTTTTGCTATGTTTTGATTCTGTCTTATTTCTGTAAATATTTAGAACATACTTATTTATGTAAGTCATACTTATTTACATTCTTTGAAGTCCTTTAGAGGTTAATTTTGCCTTTTATTGTTGTATGTGAT
This sequence comes from Mandrillus leucophaeus, assembly GCF_000951045.1. Taxonomy (NCBI): domain Eukaryota; kingdom Metazoa; phylum Chordata; class Mammalia; order Primates; family Cercopithecidae; genus Mandrillus; species Mandrillus leucophaeus. Next base: position 984,397 of record NW_012110252.1, read on the forward strand.
GGTTTATTTCCCAGTGTATTTGCAGATGTCTTAAATTTTGTTTTAATAAATAATCTTAATCTGTGGGGGTTTTTTTGTTTTTTTGTTTTTCTAAGACAGAGGTTTGCTCTTGTTGCCCAGGCTGGAGTGCAATGGCACCATCTTGGCTCACTGCAACCTCTGCCTCCTGTGTTCAAGCGATTCTCCTGCCTCAGCCTTCTGAGTAGCTGGGATGACAATCGCATGCCACCACGCCTGGCTAATTTTTTAAATATTTTTAGTAGAGATGGGGTTTCGTCATGTTGGCTAGGCTGGTCTCGAACTCCTGATCTCAGGTGATCCACCCACCTGAGCCTCCCAAAGAGTTGGGATTACAGGCGTGAGCCACCATGCCTGGCCAGTCTGTGGAAATTTTGAGAGAGGTAAATGAGTAAGTTCTTCAATGGAGGATTTGCAAAATTAGATTCTTGGCTTGCAGTTTCCCAGGTCACACAGGTAATATAAATTCAAACCTCAAGTTCATTTTTAGGTAGGCTTACTATTATGAATTTCGATCATTAATTTTCATCTCCTGCCAAGCTTTAAGTTTCCTTATTAGCTTAAAAAATTAAGTATAGTTTAATTTAATAAAATATATGGATTTTAGGTGCACAACACTGAATACCCCTGTGTTTTCAAAAACCTCCGTCAAGATATAAAACATTACCATCATCCAAAGTAGGCCTCTTTCTAAACAATCCCATCCTCCTACATTAAAATCATTGATCTGACTTCTGTCACTAAAGTATATTTTTTATAGTTACTTGCTGCTCTATTTTTTCAGCTTTTTGAAGTAATTTCAAATGTACAGAAAAGTCACAAAAATATAGAATAACTTTTATGTATATTTTACTTAGAGTCACAAATTTTTAACATTTTGCCACATTTACTTTATTATTCTCTCAGTCTACACAAACACACACATACATGTATATACACCTATGCTTGCATTCATCATGTTCCTTTAATTTGCAATACTGGCTGCTCTGCCTATGGAGTAGCCATTCTTTTATTCCTTTACTTTCCTAATAAACTTGCTTTAAAAATAATAATAATATGCTATAGTATAGTATGTATTTTTTAAAAATAAAGACATTCTCTTACATAGACACAGCACAGTTACCACATTTAAGAATTTAACTTTTTATTTTTTTTTATTCTTAGTTTTGTTTTTTTAGAAACACGATCTTACTCTGTCACGTAGGCTGGAGTACAATGGCACAATCATTGCTCACTGTAACCTTGTATTCCCGGACCCAAGTGATCCTCTCACCTCAGCCTCCCAAGTTGCTAGTATTACAGGTGCACACCACTGTGCACAATGTCTTTTTTTGTAGACAGAGTTCTGCTATGTTGCGCAGTCTGATATTGAACTCCTGGCCCCATGTGATCTTCCTGCTTTGGCCTCCCAGAGTGCTAGAATTACAGGCATGAGCCATTGCACGTGGCTGGAATTTAACTATTATACAATACTTTAATATACTTATATTTTGTCAGTTGTCCCTATACTGTCCTTTATAGCATGTTTTTTGTTCAGTGTGAAGATCTAATCCAGGATCACTTATTGCATTTAATGATATCTTTTTGTTTCCTTTAATGTGGGACAGTTCCTTACCCTTTCATGACACTGGCCTCAACTTATTTTTATGTTTCATCACAATGAGATTTAGATTATGCAATCTTTCCTGCATCAGTACATAGTGAGATTGAGGTCATATGCTTTTCAGGGTATTATTTTGAGTTCCTTAGCCCCAAGGCCAAGTTCCTGGCCAAAGTTTGGTCCAGTATCACTGCATAGTTAACTGTTTTTTCTTCTCACAGTTGTTTAGTATGTAACAATTAACATGAGATATTGTGACCATGCAAATACGCTGCTCCTTCTCTGATTTTCCCTCTCTTGGATTTAGCATACATAGATGGTTCCTGTTCAAATCAAATTTTGTCATGATGGCTGTAAAATGATTTATTAATTGGCATTTATTATAAAGAAGCGCCCCCCTTCTGCCCCTCTCCTCTCTCCTTTCCTTCCTTTCTTTCCTTTATTTTCCTTTCTTCCTTCCTTTTTTTTTTTTTTTTTTGAGATGGAGTCTTGCTCTGTCGCCCAGGCTGGAGTGCGGTGGCCTGATCTCGGCAAGTTCCGCCTCCCTGGTTCATGCCGTTCTCCAGATTACAGGCGTGAGCCACCGCGCCCGGCCCTCCCTCCCTCCCTCCAACTGTCCCTCCCTCCCTCCTTCCTTCATTCCTTCCCTCCTTCCTATTTCTGTCCATCTATTCATCAGAGATCCAGTGGCAAAAGAAAACAAACCGGAACTAGATTTAGATGGACTCATGAATTTGTTACTGTATCGTATCTTAGTTTTCTCTGTTTTGGAACATGCTACAAACAGAATCATGCAGTTTATGTGGATCTTCTCTCACTCAGCATAATGTTTTAGCAATTTCATCTATGTTGTTTTACCTCTGAATATGTCACAATTATTTTGTTCATTTACTTGGTGATGGACATTTGGGTTGGCTCTGGTGTAGGGCTCTTACGAATAATGATGGTCTTAACATTCTTAGACGAGTCCATCTGTGAACATGTTTTCAATTCTTTTGCTAGAGGAGTCTGCTTTAACTTTATTTAAAAACTGCCCAACTTTTTCCCATGAATCAACAATATATGAGAGTTCTAGATGATCCACATCTCTGTCAACATTTGATATTATTAGCCTTTTTTATTTTAGGCATTCAAAATGAATGGCTATTCGAGAGGTAGCTTATTATGTTTCACTTTGTACTTTCTTAATGATGTTGAACATGTTTCCCTATACTTACCAGTCATCCTTGTATAGTTATATATGTTATATACAGCATATAATAGATATATTATAAAGTGTTGTAATGTTTTGCCCTTGTTTTAATAGGGTTGCGTTTTTATTATTTATTGGAAGTTCTTTTCATATTCTAGATATAAGACTTTTGGCAGTTATATATCTTGTGAATATTTTCCCTAGTCTGTAGCCTCCTTTTGATTTTCCTTCTCGTATGGTATTCTAATGAACAGAAAATTTTAACTTAAAAAAATTAACTTCAAGTTTTCCTTTTATAGTTAGTGCTTTCTATATTCAAACAAGTCATTTCATACCTCAGGATTACAAAATCATCTTGTGTTTTCTTCCGGAAGCTTTATAGTTTTCCTTTTTCTATTTTGATGTATATATATATAGATAGATAGATAGATAGATAGATAGATTCAATCTCAATTTTTAAATACGGGGTAAGGTAAGAGTTCTAGGTTCTGTTTTCTTTCATACTAGTATCTAGTTATTTCAGCACCATTTGTAGAAAAGTCTATCATTCCCATAAATTACCTTGGCACTTTAGTGAAAAATTGATTGACCACATATGTCTAAATCTATTTCCTGTTTGTTTCCTTTTGCCACTGAATCTCTTTTTCTGTTGTCACCCTTCTTCCATTTTCATTTAAGCGCCAGCTTTCTTAGGCTCAAGCTTTATTTAGGACTCTTATTTCTGCTATCTATTTCTATTAGGTCTAGGGCGTTATTCTTCTTGCTCTGCACGGTTCTTCAGTCCTAAGGTTCTTTGTTGGTGGCTTCTATAGACACCTTCAATGTGGCATGTGTTTTTATCACTCATCACTGTGTGTTTGACTTTCTCTTTGTAAGTTTTCATTGACTATTGTAAATTACCGTTACTTTTTCTTCAGACTGGTGCTACATTTTAAAAGATAATGTTTTACCTAATTTAGCATTTCTAGGTGTTTGCAAAAGGAGGGATTTTTAGAATATCTAAACCACCATAGTACTGGGAAGAGAAACCTTACAGTTAAATCTTCATTCATTCTGGATTACACTCTTTATCATAATAAAATATCCTTATTATAAAAATCACTTAATTCTTTCCTTTCGTCCTCTGAATGTGATCTCTAATTAGTATCCCAACAACTGTTTCATTCTGTCCATGCTTTCCTAGCATGCCTTTAACCATCTTCTTATTTTCAACATTTTTGAAACCTTTAGATGAATTTTTATGTTACAAGGTTAGGTTTCACTTTGTTACTCAGTTTGTCTTTGCTCTTAAATAACAGTGTTAAACTCACTTTCATTCATCGATATTAGAGTTATATGTAGTCTTTATGCAATTATCATAGTATTTGCTATGGTTTCTGTTGCCTAAAAATATGTTTTTATATGATCACTCTATGATCCATTAAATATGTCATTATATAATCCATGTTTTCCTGTTTTCGTTTAGTGTACACCATTAGTAATTTAAAGGTTTGGTTTGGAATCCATTGGTTATCTTTATAACTAATGTTTTGTGTGATATACTTGGTTCTCTATTTTATTACTTATTGTTTTCTTACTCCCAGTTATATGCAATGACATTGGTATATTGCCTTTTTCTCCCTCTCTGTCCTTTCTGAGCACATGATATCGATTGGTTAAATTATTTTTTTGATGTTCACCTTTATATCTTTAATAATACTTGCACTTTTCATTTATAAAAATACATGGCTGGGCGTGGTGGCTCATGCCTGTAATCCTAGCAGTTTGGGAGGCCGAGGTGCGCGGATCACGAGGTCAGGAGATCGAGACCACCCTGGCTAACACAGTGACACCCCATCTCTAAAAATACAAAAAAAATTATCCGGGCCTGGTGGCGTGCACCTGTAATCCCAGCTACTCGGGCTGCTGAGGCAGGGGAATTGCTTGAACCAGGGAGGTGGAGGTTGCAGTGAGCGAAGATTGCGCCACTGCATTCCAACCTGGGCGACAGAGCGAGACTATGTATCCTGTCTCTTATACACATCTAGATGTGTATAAGAGACAGATGTATCACAGCCTGTACCTGAAGGTGAAGGGGAATGTGTTCAAAAACAAGCGTATTCTCATGGAACACATCCACAAGCTAAAGGCAGACAAGGCCCACAAGAAGCTCCTGGCTGACCAGGCTGAGGCCCGCAGGTCTAAGACCAAGGAAGCACGCAAGCGCCTGAAGAGCGCCTCCAGGCCAAGAAGGAAGAGATCATCAAGACTTAGTCCAAGGAGGAAGAGACCAAGAAATAAAAGCTCCCCCTTTGTCTGTACATACCGGCCTCCGTGATTACATAGATCAGCCATTAAAATAAAACAAGCCTTTTTCTGCAAAAAAAAAAAAAAAAAAAGAAATACGTTATTTTCTTTACCAACTTTAAACTTTGCCTTTGTTCCTCTTTACCTTCAATTTCTGTGTTGTGATTATTTATAACTTACGTTGTCGTCTGTAAACCAGATTATTTAAATAGTTAAGTATTTTCATTGCTTCCCTCGGTCCCTTCTGTTTCTGCACAGTGTCCTTTGGTTGAAGTTATCAAAGTTTTTTAAAAAAGACCTAGGTCTGTTAACAGTGACTTATGCCTATAATCCCATCATTTTGGGAGGCTGAGGCGGGAGAGTCACTTGAGCCCAGGAGTTCAAGACTTACCTGGGCAACATAACGAGACCCTGTCTTGAATGAATGAATGAATGAATAAATACCTAAATAAGTAAATAAGTAATGTGAGACCAGGTGTGGTGGCCAACTCCTGTAATCCCAGTACTTTGGGAGGCCAAGGCAGGTGGATCACCTGAGATCAGGAGTTCAAGACCAGCCTGGCTAACATGGTAAGACCTCGTCTCTACTAAATGTACAAAAAATTAGTCAGCATGGTGGTGTGTGCCTGTAGTCCCAGCTACGCAGGAGGCTGAGGCAGGAGAGAATTGCTTGAACCTGGGAGGCAGAGGTTGCAGTGAGCCGAGATCACATCACTGCACTCCAGCCTGGGCAACAGAGTGAGATTCTGTCTCAAACAAAAGAAGTAATGTGAAGTCTGTTCCCTAATTTCTTGTACTTTATTTATGTATTTCCTTCTTTGTTTCCTTCTTTTTTGATAACTTAAGAGATTTATATATTTTTGGAATACATGTGATAATTTGATATATTCATATAATGTGGAAAGTTCAAATTGGGGTAATTGGGATATCCATCACCTTAAATATTTATTTTTTCTTTATGTTAGGAACATTCAAATTTTTCTCTTCTAGCTATTTTGAAATGTACAATAGATTAATGCTAACTATAGTCAGCCTACTGATCTACCAAACGTTAGGTCTTATTTCTTCTGTCTAACTGTATATTTGTACCCATTAATCAATCTCTTCATCCTCCCCTTCCCAACCACTAGTAGCCACTAAGGTACTCTGTACCTTTGTGAGATTCACTTTTTGAGCTCCCACATATGAGTCCGAACATGTGATATTTGTCTTTCTGTGCTTGGCTTATTTCACTTAGCATCATGACCTCCAGTTCCATCCATGTTGCTGCAGATGAGAGGATTTTATTCTTGTTTGTGGCTGAATAATATACATTTTGTGTGTGTGTGTGTGTGTGTGTGTGTGTGTGTATCACATTTTCTTTTTCCATTCATCTACTCATGGTCATTTTAAGTTGATTACACATTTTGGCTATTGAGAACATTGCTACAGTAACATAAGAGTGCAGATACCTCTTGATTTCTTTTCTTTTGGATATATACCCAGTAGTGGAATTGCTGGATCATTGATATTTGTATTTTTAGTTTCTTGAGGAACCTCCATATTGGTTTCCATAGCAGCTGGCCTGATTTACATTCCTACCAACAGAGTGCAAGGATTCCCCTTTCTCTACATCTTTACCAACATCCCTTATTCTCAATTTTTTTGATAAAAGTAATTTTAACTGCGGTGAGATGATGTCTCATTGTGGTTTTGATTTGCCTTTCTCTGATGATTAGTGATGTGTAACATTTTTATATACCTGTTGGCAGTTTATATATCTTCCTTGAGAATTGTCTGTTTAGATCTTTTGTCCATTTTTTCATTGGAGTTTTTTTTTTTTTTTTGCTATAAGTTTCTTAGATATTCTGCCTATTAATTTCTCATCAGATAGACATTTTGCAAATATTTTCTCTCTTGTATTCTAAAACTATCCTTTCTCTCACTTTATAATTACACATCTGTTAGGTAAGAAATTCCTCAGACCCACTTTATTTCCTTTTGTAGGCAGTGCTCACTGTTTGCTGTAGACTAGTCTGAGGGCTCGCTGAAATTTTTTCTACTTGGAAGTGATCAGTTTTTTTACCTCACTACCCATTTTTTGCAGTCCAGTACTAGAATATGTCTTGGCATTGACCTTTATGTTTATCTTTTTCTTGGATGTGCCATATTCTTTTATTTTCTAGTTTACATTTTTCTTCTATTTCTGGAAACTATTATATTGAGAACAGTTTTTTACTTTTTTCATTTTGGCTTGCTTCTTTGAAGACTTCAAATATGCTTGTATTTCTTAATTTGTCTTGGCCTATTTATATCACTGGTTTTTTTCTCGTTTCCATTCTTAATTTTTTTTTTCTCCATAACCCCCCTTTTTTTTGTTTAAATTCTTTTTGAAAATTTCCTTTTCAATCCTATTCTGTGTGTACTTTCCTGTTTTAGTAGTACCTGTTCTGTCTTCTGCTTCCATTTGACCTTCATTTCAGTTTTATTTATGTATTTTATTATTTCTCTGACCTGTAAATTCACATTTTATTTCTTCATGTTTTTGACCATAGCGCCCCTGAGCTCCTGCATCTCCTCTTTATGTTTTCTGTGTTATAGAGGTGATTGCTTCTTTAAGTTTATACTTGTGGCAATATAGTTGAGTATAATTTTCATCTGCTTCATAACTTTTTCTTGTGTGTTTCCATTTGATTTTTTTCTTTCCTTCATTTTATTTGTAGAATTCCTTTTTTAAGAATGACTGCTCATCATACAATGAGGAACATTTTTTCCTGCGCATACTGTTTGCAGAAGTCATCTTGGAGGGCTAGAGCAATGTTATAGACTAACACCTATTCTCCTTGTGACACTGTTTTTGTATGTAATTGATTTCTTTTGCTATGACACTATTTTTGTATGTAATTGATTTCTTTTGATTATATAGCATACTTTGTTTTATTATGCTATATAGGATAATCAAATATATATGCTATATAGTATAATCAAATATAATATGCTATATTTGTTTTTATATAGCGTACTTTGTTTTATTATGATTTGCTTTATTATGCTTTGTATATATTGTGTTTTTTACAAATTGTGCTTTGCATATATTGTGGTTTTTACAAATTGTGCTATATAGTATAATCAAATATAGTATACTATATAGTATAATCAAATATATATGCTATACAGTATAATCAAATATACAATATAATCAAATATACAATATAATCAAATATAGTATAGCATACTATATTTGATTATATAGCATAATTTGTTTCATTATAATTTGCTTTATTGATTATATAGTATAATCATATAGTATGCTATATTTGATTATATAGCATACTTTGTTTCATTATAATTTGCTTTATTGTGCTTTGCATATATTGTGGTTTTTACAAGTTGAAGGTTTGTGGTATTCCTGCATTGAGCACATCTTTTGGAACCATTTTTCCAACAGCGAGTGTTAGGTTTGTGTCTGTGTGTCATATTTTGGTAATTCTCAATATTTCAAACCATTTCATTATTTATGGTGATCAGTAATTAGTGATCTTTGAGTTTACTATTATAATTGTTTTGGGGTGCCATGAATGATACCAATTCATATAAGATGGTGAACTTAATGGATAAATATTGTGTGTGTTCTAACTGCTCCACTGACTGGCTCTTCCTCTGTCGTTTCCTCTCCACAGGCCTCTGTATTCCCTAAGACAAAACAATATTGAAATTAGGTCAGTTAATAACCCTGCAGTGGGCTGTAAGTGTTCAAGTAGAAGGAAGGATCATACATCTCTCACTTTAAATCAGAAGCTAGAAATGATCATGCTTAGTGAGGAAGGCAGGTCGAAGTGGATATAGACTGAAAGCTAGGCCTCCTGTGCCAGTTAGCCCAAGTTGTGGATTGCAAAGGAAAAGTTCTTGAGGGAAATGAAATGTGCTCCTCCAATAAATAAATGAGAGATAAGAAAGCGAAACAGCCTTATTGCAGATGTGGAGAAAGTTTCAGTGGTGTGTATAGAATATCAAACCAGTCACAACATTGCCTTATAGCAAAGCCTAATCCAGAGCAAGGCCCTAACTCTTTTCAGTTTTATGAAGGCTGAGAGGTGAGAAAACTGCAGAAGAAAAATTTGGAGCTAAAGAGTTTGGTTCATGAGGATTAAGGAAAAAATGCCATCTTCATAACATAAATGTGCAAGGTGAAGCAGCAGGTGCTGATGTAGAAGCTGCAGCAGGTTACTCAGATCTAGCTAAGATCATTGATGAAAGTGACTACACTAAATAACAGATTTTGAATGTAGATGAAACAGACTTCTATTGGATGAAGATGCCATCGAAAACTTTCGTAGTTAGAGAGAAGTCAATGCCTGGCTTAAAAGCTTTAAAAGATAGGTTTTCTTGTTAGGGGCTAATGCAGCTGGTGACATCAAGGTGAAGCCAGTGCTCACTGACCATCTGAATATCCTAGGACACTTCAGATTTATCCTAAATCTACTCTGCCTGTGTTCTATAAATAGAACAACAAAGCCTGGATGACAGTACATCTCTTTGGAGCGTGGTTTACTGAATATTTTAAGTCTACCATTGAGACCTACTGCTCAGAAAAAATATTCTTTTCAAAATATTATAACTCATTGACAATGGACCTGGTCACCCAAGAGCTCTATTGCAGACGTACAAGATGAATGTTGTTTTCGTGCCTGGTAACACAGCATCCATTCTGTAGCCCATATATCAGGGAGTAATTTTGACTTTTAGGTCTTAGTATTTAAGAAATACATTTTGTAAGGCTGTAGTTGCCAAAGATAATTATTCCTCTGATGGAACTGGACAGAGTAAATTGAAAACGTTCCGGAAAGGATTATTCTAGGTGCCATTAAGGACATTCATGATTCATAGGAGGAGGTTAAAATGTCAAATCAATAGGAATTTGGAAGAAGTTGATTCCAATCCTCATGGATTACTTGGAGGGGTTCAAGATTTCAGTAGAGGGGGCTGGGTGCAGTGGCTTGCCTGTAATCCCAGCACTTTGGGAGGCCAAGCGGGTGGATCACCTGAGGTCAGGAGTTTTGAGACCAGCCTGGTCAACATGGCAAAACCCCATCTCTACTAAAAATACAAAAATTAGCCAGGCATGATGGCAACCACCTGTGATCCCAGCTACTCAGAAGGCTGAGGCAGGAGAATTGCTTGAACCCGCTGAGATCACACCACTGCACGCTAACCTGCTCAACAGAGCAAGATTCCTCTTATATTGGAAAAAAAAAAGACTTCAGTGGAGAAAGTAACTGCAGATGTGGAAATAGCAAGAGAATTAGAATTAGAAGTGGAGCCTGAAGATGTGACTAAATTGTTGCAATCTCACATTAAAACTTGAATGGATGAGGAGTTGCTTCTTATGGATGAACAAAGAAAGTGGTTTCTTGAGATGGAATCTACTCCTGGTGAAGATGCTGTGAGCATTGTTGAAATGACAACAAAAGATTTAGAATAAAACGTATACCGAGTTGATAAAGCATCAGCAGGTTGGAGAGTATTACTTCAATTTTGAAGGAACTTCTGTTACTAAAATGCTTTCAAACAGCAGTGCATGCTTTGAGAAATCTTTCATGAAAGAAAGAGTCAATTGATGTGGCATAAGTCATTGTTGCCTTATTTTCAAGAAATTGCCACAGCTGTCACACCCTTCAGCAACCACCACCTCGATTAGTCAGCAGCCATCAACAAACATTGAGGTAAAACCCTCAATGGCCATTTTCACAATATTGATTCTTCCTATCCATGAGCATGGTATGTTCTTCCATTTGTTTGTGTCCTCTTTTATTTCACTGAGCAGTGGTTTG
>NW_012110252.1:1001347-1001853 GCF_000951045.1 Mandrillus leucophaeus
TTCTTGGAGGCTTTGTTCATTTCTTTTCACTCTTTTTTCTCTACACTTCTCTTCTCGCTTCATTTCATTCATTTGATCTTCAATCACTGATACTCTTTCTTCCAATTGATCGAGTCGGTTATTGAAGCTTGTGCATTCGTCACGTAGTTCTCGTGTCATGGTTTTCATCTCTATCAGTTCTTTCAAGGTCTTCTCTGCATTGATTATTCTAATTATCCATTCATCCATTATTTTTTCAAGGTTTTTACTTTCTTTGTGCTGGGTACGTAGTTCCTCCTTTAGCCCTGAGAAGTTTGATCGACTGAAGCCTTCTTCTCTCAACTGGTCAAAGTCATTCTCCGTCCAGCTTTGTTCCAGTGCTGGCGATGAGCTGCGTTCCTTTGGAGGTTGAGATGCACTCTGATTTTTTGAAGTTCCAGCCTTTCTGCACTGCTTTTCCCCCATCTTTGTGGTTTTATCTGCCTTTGGTCTTTGATGATGGTGACGTACTGATGGGGTTTTGGTGT
>NW_012110252.1:1005969-1006592 GCF_000951045.1 Mandrillus leucophaeus
TTATCCATTTCTTCTAGGTTTTCTAGTTTATTTGCATAGAGGTGTTTATGGTATTCTCTGATGGTAGTTTGTATTTCTGTGGGGTCGGTGGTGATATTCCCTTTATTATTTTTTATTGCGTCTATTTGATCCTTCTGTCTTTTCTTCTTTATTAGTCTTGCTAGCGGTCTATCAATTTTGTTGATCTTTTCAAAAAACCTTCTCCTGGATTCATTGAATTTTGGAGGGTTTTTTGTGTCTCTATCTCCTTCAGTTCTGCTCTGATCTTACTTATTTCTTGCCTTCTGCGAGCTTTTGAATATGTTTGCTCTTGCTTCTCTAGTTCTTTTAATTGTGATGTTAGGGTGTCAGTTTTACATCTTTCCTGCTTTCTCTTATGGGCATTTAGTGCTATAAATTTCCCTCTACACACTGCTTTTAATGGGTCCCAGATATTCTGGTATGTTGTATCTTAGTTCTCATTGGTTTCAAATAACATCTTTATTTCTGCCTTCATTGTATTATGTACCCAGTAGTCATTCAGGAGCTGGTTGTTCAGTTTCCATGTAGTTGAGCAGTTTTGATTGAGTTTCTTAGTCCTGAGTTCTAGTTTGATTGCACTGTGGTCTGAGAGACAGTTTGTT